>NC_063339.1:20650192-20713588 GCF_021869965.1 Rhincodon typus
GTCACTGCCTCACCGGCCCCGCTCTCACCGACACTGCCTCACTGGCCTGCTCTCACCGTCACTGCCTCACCGGCCTGTTCTCACCGACACTGCCTCACCCCCGGCCTGCTCTTACCGTCACTGCCTCACCGTCCCCACTCTCACCGACACTGCCTCACCGGTCCCGCTCTCACCGACATTGCCTCACCGGTCCCGCTCTCCCTGTCACTGCCTCACTGGCCTGCTCTCACCGTCACTGCCTCACCGGCCCCACTCTCACTGACACTGCCTCACCCCCGGCCTGCTCTCACCGTCACTGCCTCACCAGCCCCGCTCTGCTACCGCTACTGCCTCACCGGCCCGCTCTCACCGTCGCTGCCTCACCAGCCCCGCTCTCACCATCACTACCTCACCGGCCTGCTCTTGCCGCCAAACCGGCCCACCCTTGATCCGCCGACATTGCTCCGGCCCACGCTCGATCAGCCGTCACTGCAAGACCTGGCCCGCACATTCAGCTCCCATCGCGCAGTTCCTGGTAGTGATCCGAATCCTTCCTGACTCCTTAGGCAGATAGTTAAAAGGGCGGGAGGATAGAATTTCTGCACAGAGGAGAGAGAAGAAAGACGAGGAGAAGAAGAAGAAAAGAAAGGAACGTATGAGAGTTTAGTGTCTAGGGGTGCTGTTAGGAATTACAGAGTTAGGAAATATGGGAGTATAATTTAAGATATTGCATATAAAATATAATGAAAACAGATCATAAAGAAGGTTCATCAGATTGTAAAATTACGTAGATCTGGTCTTTTGCTCTCACCTGGTCTTCTCTGTATTTTTTTCATTCTATCTCCTCTCTCAATATACAAACCTGATTTACTAACATGGATAAGAAACATTCACTGAACAGCTGTAAAACCAAAAATTCTGAAACTAATTCAGGTTTCAGCAAGCAGTACTTGACACAGCTTAAATTTACTGAAGAGATGTATGATAATTGAAGCTTCTGTGTGAAAATGTGTGAATTCGAAAAACTTATTCATGCGAAGCCTTGTTGAACTATATTAATGCAATGATTCCCAATGCAATGGCGTGCATGCTTGATTCAAATTAAATCACTGCATCCATTAACACAGTCAATTTTCTCCAATCCTCTTTGGTTTTGCATAATACCTTTCACAACACTTGCACGCATGGTAGCAGATGGATGCAGCAAGTGCAGTAAATGGTTAACAGGTCCACTAAGATTCACAATTTCTTTGGCATCTGACAAGTGCCTCCTTCCAGTTGTTTATGTGTTGCAGTCAACCAGACTGTCAATCATCACATCTTCAGGAGATCAGAACCAACAAGCTATTGGTGGCCTCCACTTAGTTTTTAACTGATCTAAGATTTCTGCAGTGAACTCCATGGGGGAGATAGGCTGCAGGAAAACTTCAATTCAAAAGAAGATAAACAAAGTGACATAAAATATATCTGGGATATAAAACAAAGAGAGCTGATAAATGTTTTTTGTCTTTTATGGTTGATTTATGTCCAAACATATTTTACTAATGTCTAACATTCAGTAAAAGCATGATTATAAGCCAAGTATTTAATTTTCAGAATTAACTGAGCTTCAATTTTTTTCTTCAAAGAAGCAAATGCGCAAGTTTAAGGTCCCCAGGCTAATGAATGCACAAAGATTACATCTGTAAATGTTAGACCAATTTATTTCATAAACAATTTTAGAGACACTGATGTGATAAGATCTGTCATCATGCTATATTTAAGTAAAAGGAAGCTGTGAACAAATTTGATTAACAAAAAGTTTGAAAGGAATGGGAAAACACATTCCTTTCAAACTTTGGGAGTTTTGAAACAAAGGGTAGTGTGCTCCGCAATATACATAAAGTCATACAGCTTGGAAACAGACTCTGGTCCGTGCCAACCATGTTCCCAAACTAAACTAGTCCCACTTGCCTGCGTTTGTTCCATATCCCTCCAACCTTTCTTATACATATACTTATCCAAATGTCTTTTAAATGTTGCATGCACCACTTCCTCTGGCAGTTCATTCCACACACGAACCACTCCCTGTGTTAAAAAGTTGCCCCTCATGTACTTTTAAAATTTTTCTCCTCTCACCTTAAAAATATGCCCACTAGTTGTTAACTCCCCCACCCTAGGAAAAAAGACACTTCTATTCACCTTATCCATGCCCCTCATGATTTTATAAACCTCTATGAAGACACCCCTCAACTTCTTGTACCCCAGTGAAAAAATACACGACTGAATTGACACATACCTTGCCATTAAACTTACTGACACTGATGACAAGAAAGGTTTTCTTTAGATCAGTGCTTACAGATATTATTGAATAACTATAACTTACTATTCTAGTCTCTTATTTCTAGATGGGAGAAATTAGGCAAGATTTTAGCCCCTTGATCATGGTGGTGCCAAAGGGTTGAATCTTATGTTTCTTTGACTGTCATATTTCTCAAGTCCCATGGGGAGGGTTTTCTCCATAAGGACGAGTCAGTTGTCTATCATCCCAAACTTGCCTCATTAACTACCTACCCTGTCCCTATGGTGCCCATCTCATCCAGTGTGATTCTATCATTTGCGGTAGCTGGAAGAACTCATCACTGCCGGGGTATCTGGGAATAAACTGCCATCACTGACGCTGTGCCTTGTGTGAACCATGGCTGAACACCTGACCAAGTGTTCATACACCAGAGTTGTCTTTCAGTGTCAATGTAGTGGTGCTGGTATCACAAATACCTTCCACATGTGACACAAAGATGGCATGCCGGTAGGTCCTCACACATATGGCTTGACTTTCTTACCCCAGTTACTGTTTAACTACTACGTCACTTCTGTTAAGCTGTCCTAAGTCACATCCCATTTTGTCACCTTCTCTAATTTCCCAATACGTTGCCCCTAATTGCCCATTATAGGTCAACATCTTCTCAGTGCTCAATGGGGGACTCATATAAAGGGAAGCATTCAAATGATGTCAAAGACTATCTTTTATTTATAGTCAACAGTAGTGAACAGAAACAAAGTGAAGAGAGTCTTCATCTTGCCCTCCATAGTAACCACTACAGTTCTTCAGTCTAAAATGTTCTGCTGCACCCAGCTCATCTACTGGCTGTGGGTATCAACCCACCTCTCTGGCTTCAAGTGCCCAATGCAGCTGAACTCTGTCCTGCACAAGGAACACTTCCTCCTCCCCAGCGTTAAAGAACAAAGAACAAAGAAAATTACAACACAGGAACAGGCCCTTCGGCCCTCCAAGCCTGTGCTGATCCAGATCCTCTACATAAACCTGTCGCCTATTTTCCAGGGATCTGTATCCCTCTGCTCCCTGCCCATTTATGTATCAGTCTAGATACATCTTAAATGATGCTATTGTGCCTGCCTCTACCACCTCCGTTGGCAACGCGTTCCAGGCACCCACCACCCTCTGTATAAAGAACTTTCCACACATATCTCCCTTAAAATTTTCCCCTCTCACCTTGAAATTGTGACCCCGAGTAATTCCCCACTCTGGGGAAAAGTTTCTTGCTATCCACCCTGTCTATACCTCTAATGATTTTGTAGACCTCAATCAGGTCCCCCCTCAACCTTCGTCTTTCTAATGTAAATAATCTTAATCTACTCAACGTCTCTTCATAGCTAGCGCCCTCCATACCAGGCAACATCCTGGTAAACGTCCTCTGCACCCTCTCCAAAGCATCCACATCCTTTTGGTAATGTGGCGACCAGAACTATATGCAGTATTCCAAATGTGGTCGAACCGAAGTCCTATACAACTGTAACTTGACCTGCCAACTCTTGTACTCAATACCCCGTCTGATGAATGAAAGCATGCCGTATGCCTTCTTGACCATTCTATCGACCTGCGTTGCCACCTTCAGGGTACAATGGACCTGAACACACAGATCTCTCTGCACATCAATTTTCCCCAGGGCTTTTGCATTTACCGTATAGTTCGCTCTTGAATTGGATCTTCCAAAATGCATAACCTCTCATTTGCCTGGATTGAACTCCATCTACCATTTCTCCGCCCAACTCTCTAATCTACCTATATTCTGCTGCATTCTCCGACAGTCCCCTTCACTATCTGCTACTCCACCAATCTTAGTGTCATCTGCAAACTTGCTAATCAAACCATCTGTACCTTCCTCCGGATCATTTATGTATATCACAAACAACAGTGGTCCCAACACGGATCCCTGTGGAACACCACTGGTCACAGTTCTCCATTTTGAGAAACTCCCTTCCACTACAACTCTCTGTCTCCTGTTGCCCAGCCAGTTCTCTATCCATCTGGCTAGTACACCCTGGACCCCATGCAACTTCACTTTCTCCATCAGCCTACCATGGGGAACCTTATCAAATGCCTTACTGAAGTCCATGTATATGACATCTACAGCCCTTCCCTCATCTACCAACTTTGTCACTTCATCAAAGAATTCTATCAAGTTTGTAAAACATGAACTTCCCTGCACAAAACCATGCTGCCTATCACTAATAAGCCCATTTTCTTCCAAATGTAAATAGATCCTATCCCTCAGTATCTTCTCCAGCAGCTTCCCCACCACTGACGTCAGGCTCACCGGTCTATAATTACCTGGATTATCCTTGCTACCCTTCTTAAACAAGGGGACAACATTAACAATTCTCCAGTCCTCCGGGACCTCACCCATGCTCAAGGATGCTGCAAAGATATCTGTTAAGGCCCCAGCTATTTCCTCTCTCGCTTCCCTCAGTAACCTGGGATAAATCCCATCCGGACCTAGGGACTTGTCCACCCTAATGCCTTTTAGAATACCTAACACTTCCCCCCACTCCTTATGCCAACTTGACCTAGAGTAATCCTTGTCCTTGTCCTTGTCTTACCTTATGGAAGACAGCTCCCATTCTCCTGGTTACTTAGCATCCAGCATATTCCCTTTTCTGCTCCAATTTCTACGGAGCACAGCATGCCAGAACGATATGACACGCTCTGTCCGAAGTATAATTCAAGGATTCTATCAGCCGCATCCCCTATGCCAGATCAGTTCAAGCAGAATTGCATCATCAGCGCGCCTATCATGGTCCTTGACAAAGCATTGGCAGCATTGTATCTACATTCAGACTCATTCTGAGGGAGGGGGTGGAGTTTGCACAATGGTGTCATGTGGCTTGGTTATACTGGGTAGCCTTTGCTTTCTCAGGAACCAGCCCAACAAAGCACCTGGAGCCTTAAGCACAGCAGGAACATGAGTGTGCCCTGGGATGTAGGAGTTATGACAGTTTCCAGGGAACTAGGCATATCACAGACCATATGCCCATTGATGGGACAGAAGCTCTTGCTGTTGATAAACTCAGCTGCAATGTGATATGGCCCTCTTGTTGTTGTCACGTATGTGCAATTTACTCTTTACCCAGGAGGAAACCAGTTATGTTGCCGAATCTTACTGCTCAGGCTACAGCACTGACCTTGTCAAAATGAACTACCGTTATCTTGCATTGATGGCATGGACTGCTGCCTTGATGTATTTGTGAATGGAGGGCAGAGGGATCCCACAAAGGAACCCTGCCACAGGAAAGAGCCAATCATATTGAAGTTCAACACAGCTATCACCTTCACAATCACCAGGAGATGGTGATGTCCCTCCTCATCCCGACAACTACTCCTTGAAGTATAAGTCCTGACCCCACAGCTGGCACATATCCTGGAACATACAGAGCCTGCATCAATACTGTACCTCACTGATCCTGAGGGAATAGTTTGGGAGTGAAATATTCTGGTCCTCCTGTACTCCTGACTCATCCTGATGGGCCCTTTCTTTGTGACATCTTTCTTTGCTGGAAGGTTTTTTTGGTTTCCATGTTGGCTTAGTATCGCCCCTGAGCTTATTGGAGGATCAGCTCCAGCTCCATCTGCCTTCACCTTCTTCGCAAGACAGCCACTGTGATGAGCATATGACGTGTGCCTGAATCTACCACCCTTGTTGGTAATAATCTGTGCTGGCAACACAAGGAACAGAACAGGTTCTTAGCTCTGAGCAAAGGCAGTGCTGACATACCATACAGATAATGGCTTCACACATTTCTCACACATTGAGACATGCAACACCCTGAGAATGAGGGTCATGTATCAGTTTATCATGGCTTTTCAAGGTAGGAATTCAATTGGTAGATGTGCTCCATTGGTTGAGTGCCAAACACATAGCATTATAGTGGAAATGTGTTCTGAAACCTTACTCTCCCAACCCCATATGGAAATTATCATTATCTATAACAACATCTCATAACATTACAGAGCAGTTAGAGAGTGATTCGGATTGTGTCGCACAACAATCTTGGAAACCATACAAGAACTGTGTTGGTTGTGGCCCACACATCCATCTCTTTTAATGTTGGCTATGATAACTTGTGCTTCATTGAGTTGTCTATGTGTAATTTTCAGGACAATGACATGTTGGTCATTGCTTGTGGCCTGCATTTGCATACCACATATTAACACACCACATGCATTTCATGTATATGATGACATGTTTGCAAATGATGTGAACCTGCAATCTCCAGTTGCATGAGTGTTGCAATGGCCCTGCAAATGAAATGGTGTAGTTGCACCCACCAAAGGGCTGTGATCCAGGCATTTTCCAATTATGTGTTGTCACTGGACGTCAAAAAATGATGGAAGGAGCGCAGCTCATGTGGACATTCTCAGGATTAGGCTCTGCTTGGTCATCAGGAATGCATCCCCTTCCTACCCTGCCTCTCTGAGTCTCCATGTCCAGTTTTACCTTGCTCTACCCATGCCAACACATTTCCACCAGTACCCTCAATGTGGACACCCACTACAATTAGCTCCACAAGCCCTGACACTATAGCTGATGATGCCCATCATGGTATTGTGTGCTCCAATCATGGAGGCCATGGTGGTGGTGACTATATATAACCTCACCTCCCATTGTCTTTTATGCCCTCCCATTCACTACTAAACTGTCCCTTTTTACGGCACGGTTCCCTTTATTCACATTCTTGGCCTAGGTTTCTGCCTATCTCGCCCTTTGCATTGTTGACAGCCACTATGATTAAATAGAGCACCCCTGACCCCTACCTCCAGCCTCACTTTAATCCATACCTTCCACTTCAACATACAAAGCCCCCAGGAGTGACTGCTCTCCAGCGCTCTGACTGACTTTGACAGACAACCCAGAGTGTTTGTCACACAGGCAGCTGGCACCTGCTGTGGATGTGCGGCCAGCATTTCACTGCTTCACTGAGCAAGATGTTCAAACCCTTGAATGATTATTACTGAAAAGCATGATACAAGCAACCTAGCAATATGTCTGCGCTAATCAGCATGTGAATACAGCAGTACTATGAGTCTTTAGGCTCTGGCTGAACTACCAATACTCTAGGAGGAATAGCACTGCAAGGAAAGGCACAAATGCTGTGAGTATTCAGGTAGGTAGTCAATGAGTGAATGCTGAGAGTGCACACAGTAGTCTGGACCTGGGTGCCTGTTTGTGCTCCTAGTGTCCTTGAAGCAGCATTTCAATGCCAGTTGTCTGTGCTCCCATAGATTCAGCTTTAAAATGCAGAAGCATATTCAAAATGGACCAGAGATGTGCCATGATGATGTGGAGAGATGTCAAGTGTCAGATGTCGGCATCTGTAGATGTGAGGTTCGTTAAGCCCCTGCCCACAGAGCTTACTCTGAAACATTAGTGCTAGCTGTACAAGGGAAAGGTTCGGAGGAGTAAGCAGAAAGCTGGAGTTGCCAGGTAACTACTCCAACTTTCAGGAATTCTCAATGACAAAAACAGAAATTGCCGGAGAAACTCAGCAGGTCTGACAGCATTTGTGAGGAGAAAGCAGAGTTAGCATTTTGAGTCCAGTGAACCGGTTCTGAAGGAGAGTCCCCAGACTTGAAATGTTAACTCTGATTCCCCCCACCCCAACAACAGACGCTGCCAGGCCTGCTGAGTTTCTTTAAATACTTCTGTTTTTTAGATCTTCAGCATCCACAGTTCTTTGTTTTATTCTAAAATGATATATTTTCATCCTTTTGAAGCCTTCAATAGACCTCACTCCTTCCGAGGTTTGTAATCTCCTCTTGCTTTTTTCTGATTTGATTTGATGTGTTATTGTCACATCCGCCTAGGTACAGTGAAAAGTTTTATTTTGCGTGCAGACCAGGCAGATCATACCATACGAAATGCATTAGGGTAATAGAACAGGGTGAGGAATACAATGTTACAGCTGTACAGAAGGTGCACAAAGAGGAAGATCAACATTAAATTTAAAATTTGAGAGGTCCATTCAGTAATCTAACAGCAGCAGAGAAGAAGCTGATCTTGAATCTGATAGACCATATGCTTAAGTTTTTGTATCTTCTGCCCAACGGAAGAAGTTGGTAGACATTATGACCAGGGTGGAAGGGGTCTTTGATTATTTTAGCTGCCTTCCTGAGGCAGCAGGAAGTCCACAACTCTCTGAAAT
Source organism: Rhincodon typus (assembly GCF_021869965.1). Classification (NCBI taxonomy): domain Eukaryota; kingdom Metazoa; phylum Chordata; class Chondrichthyes; order Orectolobiformes; family Rhincodontidae; genus Rhincodon; species Rhincodon typus. The sequence continues at coordinate 20,658,653 of NC_063339.1, forward strand.
TTGTATCCTAATTACGCTCTTTATGATGCTTACAATTTTCATTGCTGCAACATTGGTGGTTATACTTTCCACTGATTGGGTCCTATGGTCTGGAAACCCCCAGTAAACCTCTCTGGAATCTCTCTCCTTCTTTAAATCCACTTCTGTGAGAATGCTTATGATCATGAATTATATCATGATCATGTTATGATCATGATCATATTTCTTTAAGCAGCCTTACCAGCTTGGTATCAAATTTTGGGAGTGGCTTTGTAAAGTTTACTAAGTTAAATGTATAATATGAAATTAAATTGTTGCAGTTACTGTTGTAAAGCTGAAGATCAAGTTCTTAAAATGAGCTCTATACATTAGTTCCACTATCACACCAGCAGGAGAGAGCACAGGGTTCTAGACATCCATTTGCCCCAGGATCTTCTATCCTTCATCCAGCGTCTTGTTCAACCTCTTTCACCAAACCTAGGCTTCATTGGTTAATGGAGTGATTACCATTAAGCTTTTGTACAATGCATTCCCATACCTTAAGGATGGCTTTTCATGTGAAAGATGGTAATACACATTGCAGAGGTTTGGTTTCAAGGAGAAAATCTCCCTCAGCACTGAAAAATTATTTGTTTCTCAATTTTTCCCTTTTGCAGATGGTACTGTTGTGTTTACCCCAGCACATTGGATCAAGGTGCCTTATAAATAATTTAGTTATCAGGAAGGAAACTTAGACCCAAATATAACTTGACAATTCGATGTAGTTTTGTCACTTTAAATCATTTTGCACTGCATAAGTAGCAAGTTTACAGAGTAACAAATATAGTAAGGGTTTGAAATAAATTTTTGGTGCAAGGAGGTGATGGGGGCTTTTAGAAAGGGTTAGATTTGGGAACAAGTCTAGTTTGAAGTTGTGACATAAACTGAACCATTTATTTCAAATAAGGTTAATAATTCCACTAAACTAGAGGTGAACAGAATTCAACCTGAGTTCAAGAAAATGTTTCTACCTAACATTACAAAGTGTGATTTCATTCCACGCCTGAACCCATTGCCAAATTTCTATTGCTCAGTTTTTAATTTGGAAATCTGGCGTGCAGATGGTATTATAACTATGATAACCTCATTAAAGAGATTATTGTATTTTTAATTGATTAAAAGAAAGAGTATAACAATATCAGACACAAAACAAAACACTTTGGTTTAGTCAGATGACTGTCTCCTCTTGCAGATGAACTCCCTTCAGAAAGAATCTTGACAATGTATAACTATTATGCCTGTGTAAAAGGCAAAACTTACCAGGCAAATATTGACTATCATTATTTATTTTTCTAATTCAAAAAGAATAAATAAGAATTGAGTTGATCCTGTTTCATTTTCATACATGCCCCTCTTTGGCTGAGATAGTTTAAACCAAAATCATTTTCCACAGGTTTATTTCAGCCAACATCTGTGATAACAGCTGAAGTTAAATGATTGGGAGACATAAGAATTGTGAAACTGATGTGTCTGTGAGAAAGCCAGCAAGGCTGAGTGCCCCTTTAGAGATAAAGCAGGTGCCTGCAGTATTAAGCAGAACATTAAATGGATTAAAACACCAGCAGCATGCACTAAAACCAATGATATGAATCATTATTACATCTACATGGGTCTTTCAAAAAGAATACAGGGATGAAAGACTAAAATAGTTGCTCTTAACCACTAACATGTTTATGCTCTGGGTATACGCTCACAAAAGCTGCAATGTCTGATCTGTGTGTGAAACATACCTTTAGAAATTTATACAAAGTTTGGGGATTCAGACTTCAAAGCCTAAAAGTAAAATATTGTCAACTCTGATCAATAAACTGAAAGTAGAAGGACTGTCTGCCCTTGTAGCTTTGGTAAGTTATTAGTCCGTATTGCAGGTACTATCTTGCACAAAATTACACCTTTGACACTTGAGCCAATGCTTAGAGTATTGACTGAAAGTTAGAACAGCCCTGTTATCAAATTTGACAGCATTAAGGTTTAATATTTTGAATATGGGATCCCAGTAGAAAAATCCTTCATTCCGATCAAAAAGTGGCTGCATATCACAAAAATCTGGATTATAAAAGCCCATGAGAAATATGTGTGGTGAATCAATTGAGCCTTCAGTTTGTAAATGGTCAATTGAAGGCAAGCTCCTGTGTTATTTTTTCTAGTATATGCCACGTTTATACTATGAATTTTTTTTCTTACAGAGGATGATCGATGATTGCCTGAAGGAGTTCCTACGTCACTCCGACAAGTTCATACCAATGTGCAGTGTGCAACAAGGAAATAGACAAGATAGACATGATGTGCTCTGAGAACTCGACAGAAATGAATCCAACACTCACTTATGAAGGGCTGGTTTATCATTTTGTTACACACTGCACACAAAGGGTCTCTTTTCATGCTGTGTGAAGACAGCTTGCTCATAATAATTTCTTCTAGGTCTGGATTTCATTCAAAAAATTTTACAAATTGCACCCATAGAGCAAGAATATCTTATATAACTGTGTATCAGGACCTAATGCTAACTTAAGCTGGTGACAGACAGAGCCATTGTATGGGCTTTAGTTAAAAGGACACTGTTAAAAAGGTGAGACAACAAGGTGCAGAGCTGGATGAACACAGCAGGCCAAGCAGCATCATAGGAGCAGAAAGGCTGACTTTTCAGGCCTAGACCCTTCATCAGAAATGGGGGAGGGGAAGGGGGTTCTGAAATAAATAGGGAGAGAGGGGGAGGGTGATAGAAGATAGATAGAGGAGAAGATAGGTGGAGAGGAAACAGACAGGTCGAAGAGACGGGGATGGAGCCAGTAAAGGTGAGTGTAGGTGGGGAGTTAGGGAGGGGATAGGTCGATCCAGGGAGGACAGACAGGTCAAGGGGGCGGTATGAGGTTAGTAGGTAGGAGATGGGGGTGCGGCTTGAGGTGGGAGAAGGGGATAGGTGGGAGGAAGAACAGGTTAGGGAGGCGGGGACGAGCTGGGCTGGTTTTGGGATGCGGTAGGGGGAGGGGAGATTTTGAAGCTTGTGAAATCCACATTGATACCATTGGGCTGCAGCGTTCCCAAGCGGAATATGAGTTGCTGTTCCTGCAACCTTCGGGTGGCATCGTTGTGGCACTGCAGGAGGCCCAGGATGGACATGTCGTCTGAGGAATGGGAGGGGGAGTTGAAATGGTTCGCGACTGAGAGGTGCAGTTATTTATTGCGAACCGAGCGTAGGTGTTCTGCAAAGCGATCCCTGAGCGATCCCTAAGGTTTGGTGTGGACTTGTTGGGCCAAAGGGCCTGTTTCCACACTGTAGGGATTCTATCATTCTTAAATTCTTATCCTAATGTTTAGGGTGCCTGTGGAAAAGGGTAATGAATAATTAATTAGATGAAAGTCATCTTAAATGGGTTAAGAATGAATCCAAAAGGGTGGCATAAATAAATGGGAGCTGAACAATGAGCCAACTTTAAAGAAGAGCTGGCTCAGGCACAGCCAATTCCCTTGAAATGGAAAGGTGTACAGCAAAGATCACCAGAACTCTTTGGATGACCAAAGAGTCAGAAACCAAGAAAAAAATAAAAACTGTGCTACTGACAGAAGTAGAAAATACAATTGAGAACCAGGCTGTTTATCAAAGGTTCAGATGGGTGGTGGGAAAGCAAATAAGACAAGTAAAGATAGAGTATTAAAAGAAACTGTCAGTTTATAAAGGGAGTTTAGAAAATATGGATTATTGCTGAAATTGAAAGGGTTAATAGCACAATCATGGATAACACAGTGTGGAGCTGGAGGAACACAGCAAGCCAGGCAGCATCAGAGGAGCAGGAAAGTTGACGTTTTGGGTTGGGGCACTTCTTCAGAAATGGCAACAGAATAATAGAATGGCAAAGAATAGCACAATCATGTTTGGGCCTGCACAGGGTGAACATTGACCAACAGACTAGGCGAGGAGTCAAGAACAAGGAGTGGGTAGGCTCTGACCAGAAGAGATATTATATCAGTTATGTTGAACACATTTGTAACCTCTTGTGCAATTGGTGAATCCTGTGAACATTGTAACTTATCATACTCTAATACCATAATATACATTGCAAACATCATTCTGGGAGACAAAGTGACAATACTCTGTTCTTTCGCTCCCCTGCAAAAGATTGGATAACAGAGACAGGTAAAAGATAATTTAATCTGGACTGGGTTATTATTTCACCATATGACACTGAAAAAAGATACATTTTGTTAAAGATTTTCAAATTGTATTGATCAGGATAATTTGCAAGAATACCAATCAGACTCAATCTGCCTGATTTAAAATTTGGACAAATCCTGGCATTTAACTCTCAACGATCATGATTTGCTGCATTCCATGGCAATGCCTGTACCATTCAGAGTGTATTTGACAACCAATCAGTATTCTCCTCTTATACTGTACAAATGTTGGCTTTCACTGAAATTGATATTCTTGTGAACTGTCCGTTTCCAAGACAAAATGCATCTTTTTTTTCAGCAATACTCATGTTTCAGCACTATTTGGTTGAGCTTGCCTAATTGAAAGTCCTAAATTAACCCTTCAAACCTGTATAGTTCAAATGATTCCAAATTGACACAGATGCATCATCAGACAACATTAAGACAGTGTTAACGAATAACGTCAGATTTTTTAAAAGTATAATTAAAAATATATACTCAGCTAACAATTAGGGACAATGTAAGTAACAAACAAGACAAAGGGACTGTTTTTTTTCATTTTTTTTTCCTATGGGGCAGTACAATATAACTCCAAACATATTAATCTTATTTTGTATCTGATGTACATACTTTGCAGACTATAGAGTCATAGGCCCATAGACGTTTGCTATACAGAGGGAGGCCATTCACCTTGTCAAGTCTGTACTGGCTCCTGTAAGAGCCACCCAGCCATTCCCATTCTCCAGCCTTATCTCTAACTTCATCACTTTCAAATACATATCCTGCTCTCTTTTAAAACTTCCCATAGAATCTTACCCCACCACTCTCCCAGGCAGCCCATTCCCAAATCCAAACAACTCTGAGTAAAGAAGTTTCTCCTCATCCCATCCTTGCTCCCTTCTGACAATCTTGAAGTTGTGACAGACATACCAACTAGAAGAAACAGAATACCCTTTGTTACCCTGTCAAAATTGTTCATAATTTTGAGCATCACAATAAGATCACCTTGTAATCGTTTCTGCTCCAAGAAGAATAAAGTCCAAATTCTCTCAACTTTCCTGTATCATTCTAATAAGTTTCTTTTGAACTCTCTCCAGGTCTTTATCCCTTCCTTAAATAAAATGCCCAGAACTGAACACAGAACTCCAAATTTGGTCTGACCAATAATTTGTAGAACTGTAGCATCACTTCCTTGTTTTTATACTCTATGCCTTAATTTATAAACCCAGGATCCTCTAAGTTTTTTTTAACAACTGTTTCAACTTACATGGCCATCTTCAGAGAATCATGCATGTGGACCCTGAGGTCCCTCTGTTCTTATACTCCCCCAAAAGGTTGTACCATGAGTCAGTATTGTCTCTCCGTGTTTCTTGTATCAAAATGCATTACCTCACATTTCGCTGCATTGAAATTCATCTTCCAGGTGTCTGCCCATTTGGCCAACTTATCAATGTACCTCTGAAGCAGCTCAGCATCATCCTCAAATTCACTATTTTCCCTCATTTAATATCATCATTTTAGTATACTTGTGCTAAACATCTTGTGATGAAGGTGTTAGCAGTAAGTATGTGCTCGTAATCAATGCAAGCAGTGTTGGATATGGCAATTACATCATTCAGACCTCTTCACGCTTTGTTATGAGACAGAGAATCTGAAGTGTGTTGTAATGTTATGTATAAGTAATTCCTTCTTAATCTCACAAGGTGCCTTTTGTTTCCCAGAAAGATCAAATTAATTGGTTTTACGTGCTTTCCTGCAATTGTCTGGTCTTGTATAGACATGATGTGGTAATCCTGTATTAGTCAAATTGATCATTGCTGGTACCACTCCATGACAGATATTGTAGTATAGTACTGTGTGAGTAGGAATGCCAACCAGTCATGATGAGGTCCTGGCCTTTGTTTAGAGAACTATAATTTCTTGTTAATTTCTAATATAATAGGTGGTGGTGGTGGCTTAAGATTGGGTTTGATGTTTATGATATTAAGCTGTCTTCTTTTTTTTTGCACAGATTTAAAACAGTAAAAGAAGTAAAAATGGCATGAGGAGCGCTGTTTTAATGCAATGAGTGGTTCGCATCTGGAAAATACCCTCTGAGAGTCTGCAGGAGGCAAGTTCAATCAGAGCATTCAAAAGACAATTACATTTTTTAAATTTATTTACAGAATGAGGACTTCACTGACAAAGCCAGCATTTATTGCCCATCCCTAATTGCCCAGAGGGCAGTTAAGAGTTAACCACATTGCTGTGGGTCTGAAGTCACATGTAGGCCAGACCAGGTAAGGGTAGCAGTTTTCTTCCCTAAAGAACATTAATGAACTAGATGGGGTTTACCCCAACAATTAACAACAGATTTGTGGTCATTATTAGATTCCTAACTCCAGATTCTTAATGAACTCAAATTCCGCCATCGGCCATGACAAGATTCAAACCCAGGTCTCCAGAATATTGTCTGGGTCTATGGATTTACAGTCCAGCGATAATAACACTAGGCCATTGCCTCCCCAACTTATTTGAAAAGGAGAAAGTGCAGGGGTATCAGGAGAAGGCATGAGAATAGCACTAGAGGAGGTGTATATTTGGAGAACTGACACAAAAATGCTGGACTGAATGGCTTCCTTCCATGCTGTAACAATTTTGTAACTCTGCTCTCTGATTATGCAATTTTATTTTTGCTGGACAAAAAAATGTTGAACAATGTCTAACTAGATCTTAAATAGCATGCTAAGTTATAACAGTTGCTCTCTGGCCGTGAAAGAAACTAATTTCATATTTGTGGAATGCCAACTTCCTCCATTCTGATAAAAAGTCCAGTGAAAAATGTCCCAAACTATCCAACCTCTCGTTATAACTCTTCCATTCCCAGCAACATCCTGGCAAATCTCTTCTGAACCCTCTCCAGCTTAATAATTTCCTTCCCATAGCAAGGAGACCAGAACTGAATGCAGTACTCCAGAAGAGGCCTAACCAACGTCCTGTACAACCTCAAAATAACAGCCTAACTCCTATACACAAAAGATTGAGCATTTAAGTGAAGCATTCTAAATGCCTTCTTTATCACCCTATCTACATGTGGCGCTAACTTCAAAGAATTATCTACCTAAACCCTTAGGTCTCTCTGTTATACCCAAGGCCCTACTTTTAATTGTATAAGTTTTGCCTTTGTTTGTTTTACCAATATACAATACCTCACATTTATCTAAACTAAACTCCATCTGGCGCTCTTCAGCCTATTGACACAATTGATCAAAATCTCTCTGTAATCTTAGAAAACCTTCTTCTCTCTCCACTATACACCAATCTTGGTGTTATCCGGAAACTTACTAACCATGCTTTCGAAATTCTCATTGAAATTGTTTATATAAATGACAAGCAAAAGTTGACCCCGCATCAATTACTTAGAATGTCCCTTCGAATGCTTGAGCTGAATCTGGGTTATCAGTAGAAATCTAACGTAAATTGGTCAGAAAACTGCCAATGATATGGTGACGTATTGCCTGAGTTAACGAGACATGCGCTGTACTGATTCTGAGTTGCTACTTGGAAATAAACTTTCCTTCAGGGTTTGAGTGAAGATTTGAAGTTCGGGTGCTGTTGTAGATGTTGGTGTGTTCGCCAAGCTGGGAGGTTTGATAGCAGACGTTTTGCCCCCTTACTAGGTGACACCGTCAGTGCTACGGAGCCTTCTGTGAAGCGCTGTTGTCTTGTGCCGGTTCGAATTTATATGGTCTGGTTTTTGCTGCTACCGGTAGGTGCCGGTTCCGGCTGTGCATTGTAATGGTCAGTATACTGGATTTCATTCAATGTGTTTGTTGATGGAGTCCACGGATGAATGCCAAGCCTCCAAGAATTCCCAGGCTGTCCTCTGTTTGGCTTGTCCTATGATGGTAGTATTGTCCCAGTTGAAAGCGTGGTTTTTCTCGTCTGTGTGCATTGAAAGCAGGACATCTGGTCGTGTCGTTTAATTGCTAGCTGGTGTTCGTGGATGCAGGTTGCTAGTTGTCTGCCTTTTTGTCCCACGTAGTGATTTGTGCAGTCTCCACAAGACACCCAATAGATACCATGGACAGGACGAATGTAGTTTACAAGATATCATGAGGCGACTACATCTGATTCCTGCCTTCAGCTGCAACAACTGTAAAACAAACATGACCTTACCATGTTTGCCTTTAATACCTGTTAAAGACTTGATGCTAGACACCCTCCTTAAAAGCATTCCTTTCTAAACATAATTCGAACTTAAGCAGATAATTTCACTGCATGAAATTATTTTCTATTGATGTTCATTGCCCTGTATATAATTCCTGATCCTTGCATGTCAGCTAATCCTGATTGAAGTTTAATATTTCTGATGTTATTCATCTTTGAACTCCAAGCAAAGAGCATAGTATTGACCATTGTCTGTTTTCACACGAGCACATTAGAAGTGAAGTGTACTGTGTTGTTTCAACGAACCAGTAGTGACACAACGTATGGTTTAAATTGCTTGAAGCACACACAAGTCATTCTTTTTATCTAAAGAAAAACTGATCTAAGCAGAGGGATTCCTGATGGGGTAAATAGGCTTGTACCGAGATCCCAATGTACAATATTGGTATTCATTAAGCAATGGGATTAGAAATCCAGTCACTACTGAATAAGACACAACTGTAACTATTGCAGATATATTGAAAATGTGGCCAAATTTACAGTTATCATTTGACATTTGCTCTTTATCAATTCCAACCAATTAACTGAATTACAATATTGCCAATGAGCCAGCAATTCAAATAAGTAAGATGACCCAGATAAGTGCATTACCATAAGTACTTGAGCCATTTGGGTGACTTTTCCTGGGGTGACAAAGCATTTATTTTTTGCCTCCTTTTTTTCTCCAGTGAGGAACTCGTTTCCTTGTTTCAATGAACTGAATTTTCCGATTTTTCCGACAAAGTGTAGTTTCCGGGCGGATACACATCGGGCAGCCCACTATGGGCCGTGTGGCTGAAAGGGAACGTTGTCTGCAACATTGTTCACTAGCCAGTGGCAGTGAGATTGGTATAACTGGGCTATCGACATTCCCCTCAACCTCCTTGGGGGAATCTTCTGCTGCTGGTGTCTCCGTCTGAAGGCTGTGTGGCAGCTGTTAGAGTTTTCTGTTGTTGCTGGGCTCGGTAATATCATGCCAATTGCTGTCTGCTACAACATTGCTCTCTTATGGTCAAAAATACCACAGGAATCCTGCGCACGTTGATTCTGCTGATCTCACATCAATCACAATAAATCATCTTGTAATGGCTTCACATTTTACATACTTGAAGCTTCACCTTCGCAAGAAGGACAATGCCATGCTTCAATAAAGAGCTCTCAGCTCTGTGACCGTGCACCAGATGTAAGTTGCAGGACCAAGACACTAATGTTACATTGGTTAAGTTAAGCAGTAGCACTGATCCACTATAATAGCACCCCACTTCAAAAGAAAAGCCACCCTTGAATATCACAGAACATGCAATTGAAGTGGAATGTTGTAGCTCTGAAGCATTGTCTTCCAGCGTCAGGTATAAAAATGCAGAAATTACCAAGGGAGTGAGACCTTTAAGCCTGCGTAGCTTTCTTTATTGACATGACAGGGGCCATTCGATGCAATGTATGTAACGATCATGTGTACATGAAGCCATAAACTGGAAGTTCATATTTGCCAAAAGAACAAGATTTTATTATAATCCAATTTGACGGCACAGGGTGGCATTACAGAACTGGTGCATGCATGATTAATACAATTGTCCTTAAAAGGGTCTCACACAAATTATTATATTCCATCCCCGGAGAAAAAAACAGGAACTTACCTGGCTGTGCAGCCATTTTGTCTCCTCATTCAGCAGTTGACTTTGAAGTGAAGATGACAAGGTTTCAGCCCTTATGAGTTAGTTGTACATCTCTATCTGAGATGAACAATAATCCCCTCCAACAAACATTCATGTTCCCTTTAATGAGACTGTCCCCACATCCTCAAAGACCTTATGCTTCACTCCATTTCCATTCAATCCCTTTATATTATGATTAATGCTTCCTATTTACATCCAAGCCCATGGAATTTGTAAATTAGAATATAGAACACAGAACTATATAGCGCAGGAACAGGCCCAATTGTACCAAACATGATGCCAAATTAAATGAATTCCTTCTGCCTGCCTTTGGTCCATATCCCTCCATTCCTTGCATATTCCTCACTTATCTAAAAGTCCCTTAAATACCCCAATCTTATCTGCCTCCACCATCAAACTTGTCAGCGCTTTCTAAACTCCTACCACTTTCTGTATAAAAAGCTTGCCCCTCACATCTCCTTTGAACTTTTCCTCTCTCACCTTAAATACATGTCCCCTTGTTTTAGACATTTCAACTCTGGGGAAAAGATTCTGACCATCAACCCTGTCTATGCATCTCATAATTTTATAGACTTCTATCAGGTCTCCCGTCAGCTTCTGCTGCTCCAGAGAAAACAACCTGAGTTTTTTCTAGCCTCTCCTTATAACTCATATCCTCTAAGCCAGGCAGTATTCTGGTAAACCTCTTCTGCACCCTCTCCAAAGCCTTCACATTCTTCCTGTAATGTGGTGACTAGAACTGAATGAAATACTCTAAGTGTGGCCTAACTAAAGACTTTTAAAGCTGCACCATGACATTCTGACTCTTGTACTCAATTCCCAACCAATAAAGGCAAGCATGCCATAAACCTTCTTTACCACCCTATCTACTTGAGTGGCCACTTTTGGGGAGCTATGGACTTGAACATCCAAGGTGTCTCTGTACATCAAAGCTGTTCAGGGTCCTGCAATTAACTGTATACTTTCCTTAACATTTGATCTCCCAAAGTGCAGCACCTCACACTCTCCCGGATTGAACTCCATCTGCCATTTCTCTACTCATATCTACAACAGATCAGAACTCACTGTATTCTTTGATGACCTTCTACACTATCCACAACTCCACTGATCTTTGTATTGTCTGCAAATTTACTACATTTTCATCCAAGTCATTTATATATGTCACAAACAGCAGAGGTCTCAGTACAGATCCCTGCACAACACCACGAGTTATGGACCTCCAGTCAGAAAAACACCCTTCCACTACTACCCTCTGCCTTGTATGTGCAAGCCAATTTTGAATCCATGTGGCCAAGTCACTGTGGATCTCATGCATCTTAATCTTCTGGATGACCCTACCATGAGGGACATTGTTGAAAACCTTACTAAGATCCATGTGAACAACATCCACTGAGACTGAATGATCTCCTTGACTGACCGCGGTAGAAACCCTTACCTGACCATAGACCTCCTTCACTCCATTCAGTAGTTCTCTCCTTTGACTTACAGGCATGGCTATTGCTTAAAGCATAAGCATTGTGGTTGGTGCTTATGATGCTAATACATGCTGTAACAGTGACATTGATGTAGCCCAGTGCCCTAAGTTAATCATCCCCTTGACAGTTCGGTGCTCTCAACAGTGGTAAGGTGCCTGCTTCATCTTCTGCGCTAAATAGCAATGCAAGTCAAAGAAGCTGGCAGTCTTTAAGTTATGTCTGAAGATCCTATGCATTAGAAAGCAATGCAAGTCATGAGAGACTGACAGCTTTGAAGTCAGTGCAAAATAAGTGAGAGCTAAGAAAACAAGGTAAAATGCCTAAGAGGCATCTCATGTAGATCAATGAAATGAACATGTCCCTATAACCAAAGCAACCTGGCTTAAGGACCCAAGGCTTAAGTGGCCATGAGTTCCAAAGCGAATGCCTGAAGTGGTATGTAAATTATATCAAAAAAGGAGCCTTTAATGGTGTGGTGATGCTGGTGCCTTTCCTGTGCATAATTGTGTGAATGAAGGCTGGAAGAGGAAGGTGTCCATGAAGCAGAAAGGTGCATTGTAGTGAAACTGCAAGGTTTGGTTGGACTCTTGCATCTTCAAAACTCTTATGGATAAAATGTCAAAGGTTTTTGCCGATTTGTACCATTTGCCTGAGCAATAAGTTAACAATAAATTAAAATGTAGAAACATAACATATGCCCAAAAAATTAACCTCAAGGCCCACTTTATTTTAAAGTATTACTTGAGATGAAAACTGTACATCCTTGAATGGAACAGAAATGGGAGGAATAATGTCATTCAACTGTTAATTGCACTTGATCTTACCTTCATACCAAAAAGTGCTGATAAGCATATGTGCTAGAGGGCTAACACAGCTAACACTTCATTACAGAAAGTGATTATGATCGACCATATATGAGGGTTGCATACTGATGGCAACATATTACTTATGCTTTTGGAAGTCTTATAATGCCCATTTCCATTTCAACAAACTTTGAAAAAAAGATAACATTCATCAGCCATTGTGCTTCCAGCAAGAAAGATTTTGCTTTTTGTGTAGCATTTATGGGAAGTTCTTTAACTAGAATGCCAGCATAAATTTCCCCAGTTCATTATCTATTCTCCAAGATGATTCAAAGCCTTGTTGACTTAATTTTATAATGCAAAGATAATGGTAGCTGAGTAGGAACTGTATACAACACTTTTAATTTGTCAGTGGAATTTTTTCTTGTTACTGACATAGAATTGTCTAAGGCACAAGATGATGCAAAGAGAAAGGAAGGTTTGGAGGGAGTGAAGTCTTTGTCCGTTCTAATCATCATCAGCAGCACCAGCAAAAGGAATTGACGCTCATCCAGCTTTCAGTCCATTGTGTTTGTACCAGTCAACAAGTAGCCATGCAACCTAATCGCACTTAACCACTCCTGATCCATAGCCTTAACATCAAATCCACTTTTTGTAAATCCATTCTAAACACTTGCACTTGCTCCAAGTGAAAAAGTATGTCATATTCCCTCCTTTCTGTCCAGCTTTCCCTTTCCCATAAGGCCTGGGCATTTCTGGAGAGCACAAAGATTTGGAAAGTCCACTGAATGCAAAGCTCCTACCTGGCTTTTGTTCCAGAGGTCAAAACCACTTACCCAGAGGGAGTCTGTGTATGTTCAGGTAGCACTACTCTTCAATGGTTTTCAGTGAATGGGAAATGCAGATACAGTGGTGAATCTTAACATTAACTCCAAGTAAGTTTAAAAATTGCAATAACTTATTTTGAATCTATGCAGTGTGCTATACTCTGAATTAAGCTTCCTCACCTGTCTTAGCTAACACAAGAATTCTTACCATTTTAGAAGAATATAAATGTTATCACATTCATGAGACAATGCACAGATTACGTTGTACACAAGTAGAGCAAAAATGAAATTTGGATTCAAACATTTGATCCAGTAATCTCACTTTTGAAGTAATGCAGTGTGACAAATTCAAATAGCAAAAAGAACATGCTTTAAAATGGACAATTATGGATTTCGTTCCCATTTGTTGCTGAAAAAAGATATGGCAGAGTGAATTAACAATGCGACAATGCCAATTGATAATAAATTCCCTCAGGTTAAATGCCAGAAGATTACACCTAACAGTTCTGGGTATAATTAAAACAGTAATGTTGTGGGAAAATGCTCAGCACTTTATTTTACATTTTTAAGCAATTGGGTTTGTAATGATCCTTGTGGTTTTATACTTTTGATCGCAATTCCAAACGTACGTGATGAAATGTTTATTGAACCAGAAGGACATTAAATTGTGTAAATGACGAAAAGATCCATGCAGAACTTCAAATAATGTATCGGTAATTTTCCATTATTAAAATTGTATAAATGCCCAAATTTAGATAATGGAATAAAATGTGTCAAGTTCTGTAAAGCATCAGTCAAGAACATATTCATTTCCATCTGTAAAGTGAGTATATCTAAGCAATGAAATTAGAAGAAAAAACTGAAACTAGAGAGAGAAAGAGTAATAGCATTAGAAAGGGAAAGTGAATGAATAGTTAACAAAACTAAATATCTTGTTGTGAAGAAAATCACTAAATTAATGCAGTAATCAAAATCTTCAGTGTAAAGAAAATTAGCAATGGGGATGCAATTCAAGACAAAAAAAAACTAACTCAGAATCTGAATCTTTACGAAGATTCATGAACAGGAAGAAAGATAGAAGTCTTGAGACAAAATAGGGCACCTGCAAAACATAAACCCTACAATTACATATAGCATAGAAACACATAGGGAAAAAAAAATGTCTAACTGAGTCTCAGAATTCTCAATAATCAAGAATCACTGTTTTTTCCAGAAACAGTGACATCAGTATCTTACTTAAAGCTAATTTGAGGAGAGGCCAGTTTGCATAACAGCCTTTTTTGACTCAAGCGAAGAGCTGAGTTCTCTTAGAAAGAGAATTACTTGTCAGTTTGGACAAGAGAAAAAACAATGAATTTATAAGGGGATTATGAGTGTAATCCTTATGTAATATTTGTTTGCATATTCTGATTTTACTTCAAAGAAGATTTGAACAAGTTGCATTTATTTCGAGACTGTCCCATACACTAATTCAGATTCCACCGTTTAGACCTGTTGTAGCTTGGAAAGTATGCAGGTTAATTGTTTTTCAGGAATTGAGGGTGTATTTTCCTGCTCTGATTTAAGTATGGCTAGACTTGACATTTTCCCTTGCCATTCATTGTATCTCTAGTCCAATTTAATATTCCATATTGGGATACACTACACTGTTGAAATTGTCTACTTATGCAGTCATTTCTTTTAGAAAACCTGAACTCCTTTCCTGAGGTAAGAAGAGATTAAAACGAGACAGTTGAAATTTGTGCCATATTGTTGAAGCCACAATTACTTAATACATCACAGAGCCGGGAATGTATAGCAATATTTTGGGTCAGCCACTTTATACAAAGAGACATATGTTACAGCCCCTCAAAGTCACAGCAAATTCTGAGACAAACTCCAGGATCAGTTGAAAGTGATTCAGGGCCAGGGAAGTCTAGCATTCAATATCCTTTAAATATCAGAATGGGACCTTATACAATGTTAAGTCGGATTTCACTTTCTGCGTCTTAATACCACACATTGACACATTGAATATGTGCATGAAGCATAAACAATATAGAGACCTGATGTTGTGGGGTTCTGCCTCTTTGTCCTATTAGTAGCATTGTGCAAGTGTCAGCACAGCATCATGTTAGGAAAACCAATGTGACCACTGCCAGCTTTCAGAGCAACAGACGGTAAGCAATAAATATGGCCTTGTCAACATTGCAGTCATCAAGTGAGCATATGAAAAGAAGTGAATCAGCACATATCCGACACAATGCACTTGATAATGAGTTAAGTTACCCTGAAGTTGCTTTCAGCCTAGAGAGTTATAGCCATGGCTGATGATCATCAATGTACCTATGCACAAGCAGAAATGTCATCACTCATTTTCACACAAGGTAAATATTTGAGCTAAATGCAAAACAACAGTAACATCAAAGTATGGCTTGCGGTGTGTTACGATCAGCTCATTGAGACCTTCAAAACACATTCCCGCAACCTGACATTCCAGATCTATTGACATATCTTTGTTTGGATTTTGAAAGGATTTAACACTGGGGTTGTTCTGCAGGTGGCAGGATTTTTTGTTTTCCCATTTTCCTCATTCATAACGATTTGGCATCAAACACTGCTTGGGCTGTATTTTTCTCCCCCAGGTTGAATTTTTTTTACAAGGTTTTGTGCTGGTGCTAAACCTGTGCAACAGTTTGCATTTATGCAGCACTAGCAAAACCTTCCAAGATGCTCCACAGAAGCATTATTGATCAAAGTTTGACACCAATTCACACAAGACGAGATTATATTAGAGCAGCTAAAAGATTCTGAAAAAAGAGGCAATTTAAGGAGCAATGCCAAGAATGAAAGAGAGATGGCATTGGAGAGATCTAGGGGGGGCGTTTCAAAACAGAAAGCATATTGCTCTGTTCTTACATCTGGGTGTATTAGTTCACAATGCATGCGCAATATTAGGACATGAAGATCATTTAGCTGTCAGGAAACCTGCTTAATTTTTTGTCCATTTTCCTCAATGTGCTAAATCTAGGTGATGCAATCTACCCAGTTGCAGGGCAAAGAGTTTTAGAATCCTAGCTGTATTCTGGAATGAAGTTACATGGAGTGCAACTCCCTCTTCCAGAGGTGATTCAACTTGATATTTAATTCCATAGCAGGTCAGGCTGAGATCAAAGTCATTTTGCACTGTTGTTAGCAAAGGTAGATCAAAAATTACGAACAAAGCACTCAGAATAGTTGATTGCAAAACATCGCGGATGTGCAGTTAGTTAGTTCCATGCTTTAACAGTAGCAATGTGACATGAAACCACCTCTTGATGACTTCCACAGAATGGAAATTTGGACGGGTTGTGTAATAAGTGGCTGATCCACCTCCACCAAGTATACTATAACCTCCACTATGGACTAATGTAGCTCAATGAGATTATATTTAAAACTCACACAGAGATCACTTTCACTCGTCCTTGCCTGTACAAAGAATCATTTTGGAGAGCTGCACATAACTATTTCCAATGAGGGGAAATGTAAGACACAATAGATTCAAGCACAAAACAGTTGGAGGTAATAGGAAATGATTGTTTCCAACAAATAAAGAATTTATATCATGGGACTGAACTTATTTGGAGCACTGTGCAAAGAAATTCAGACTTCATTGGCAATACTCAACATTTTGGATAACTTATTGGATAAATCTCACTGCAGTTTTTATAGCAAGGAAGGGAAGACAAGCCCTGAATGTGTTTTTTTTTGCCAGAGGCTCTTTCCAAGTTCTTGGAAGGAATTGTTCAATCTTAATTCATGTGAAAAGTTATAGAAGCTTTCATGATTCGTTCTTCACACTTTATAAATTTCGTCAAAAAGAACACAATGAAAACCAGTTGCCAAGACAGGAGAAATGATAAACATGAGATTATATTCCCGAAAGAATTGGTCAGCAGCACACACACAGAGAGACCTGACCTCTCTGTAAATTCAGTGCTGTGATCAAAAGCATTTAATCTTGTTTGACAGTAGTTAACCTTTGCTGCAGATAGTGTAACTTTACACTTATGGTCAAAGAGGATAGGTAACTGCAATTTGGTTACTGAGGAACTAAAAACTAAAACTATATGGACTATTTTTACCAGCCCTCTAGAAACTGGCAGGTGGGGAGAGTGACATGACCTTTAAAATATTGAAAACACACGTGATTGGGTGATTGGCTAATTTCTGTGCTGGAACAATTCTATGATTCTACTTCTGACCTTTGGACTCCTCTATAAGTGGATTGAATTTTCCATATCAACTCTAACAAATTTCTACTTTAAGGGAGTCCTTAAAAACTTACCCCTTTGCCTAAGCAATTTTTGCAGGGAGAAGTATGTTTGTGTGGCGACACTTCTGGTCTCATTGACATCAATGAAGAACAGCTTGCGGTACAGTTTGGCCCCAGGAAATTGATGTAAATTTGTGCAGTACTGCCAGAAATGGCATTGTGCGAACAAATTCTCCCCTTGGTTATACGCGCTATCTCTTTAAGCAGGTTAGTGTCAATCCTTTTTCCAAAACATTCCTGCTAAAATGTCTGGGGATATTTTACTGTGTTCAACAAGACATTTTATATATTTAAGTTTTCGTTGTTGTTAAAAGCAAAGTTAAGCAATGTATTTCATTTTGTACATTCAATTTGCATTTGGAAAAAAAAAGAACTTTGTCAGCAAAATAAGGTAAATATTTATTTGTATTTTGTTGCTTTTAGCGCCGTGCATTTATTTGCACTGCTGTGAAGGTCTTATTTTGGCAGACTTACATTGTTTATTTCCCATATAATTGGCTCTGCAAACTTGCAGACAACAAAGTCGAAGGATGACAATCCCTTTGAGGCTTCCTTCTGCACCTTCTGATTTAGACTGAGAAACCAAGTGCAGATATAATGACATTGAAGCATCTGTCCCCATCTTGGAGTACACAAGAAAAATGCTGTGCACACCTGAAATCTGAAGTAGAGACAGAAAACACT
The DNA here is from genome assembly GCF_021869965.1 of Rhincodon typus. Classification (NCBI taxonomy): domain Eukaryota; kingdom Metazoa; phylum Chordata; class Chondrichthyes; order Orectolobiformes; family Rhincodontidae; genus Rhincodon; species Rhincodon typus. The sequence goes on from NC_063339.1 coordinate 20,676,770, forward strand.
GGAATTACTCAGCATGTCTGGCAGCAACTATGAAGAGATGAGCAAAGGATTTTGAAAAGGTTGCGGGGGCTGGTTGGATTGGGAAACGTGGTTGCTGCCAATCGAGGTTCCATCGAGCTCATTAAAGAAGCATACTTATAAGAGCCTGCCAGTTCAAGATTGCACTTCTGAAATGTTTTCCTGCCAGTCCAAACAGTCTCATGCATGTTGATACACAGCTTTGAGGTTCACTGTGGAGCCCTGGTAATACTGCTCTGCAATTGTTTTCAAATTTACTTCGCTGCAACACCCATCACACAGTTCCACGCTCAGCCACATTCCACATTCATTCCTGGTCTCCCTGCTATAGGAAAGATGTCATGAAACTTGGAAGGGTGCAGAAAACGCTTACAAGGATGTTGCCAGGGTTGGAAGCTTTGAGCTATAGGAAAAGGTTGAAGAGTCTGGGCTATTTTCCCTGGAACGTCAGAGGCTGAGGGGTAATGTTATAGAGGTTTATAAAATCATGAGAGGCATGGATAGAGTGAATAGCTGAGGTCTTTTTTCCAAGGTAGAGGAGTCCAAAACTAGAGGGCATAAGTTTAAGGTGAGAGGGAAAAGCTTTAAAAGGGACCTAAGGGGCAACTTTTTCACGCAGAGGGTGGTACATGTATGGAATGAGCTGCCAGAGGAAGTGGTGGAGGCTGGTACAATTACAACTTTTAAAAGGTATCTGGATGGATGCATGAACAGTGTATAGAGTGATATGGGCCAAATGCTGGCAAATAGATTAATTTGGGATATCTTGTTGGCATGGATGAGTTGAACCGAGGGATCTGTTTCCATGCTATAGCAAAGAACTGCATACTTTAATCAGCAAGGCAGCCCCTGACAACACAGAAGAAAAATATGCTAAAAAAAATGAATACATGAAGTGAACTTTCTGGTCATGCTGGAGATCCATTTTGAAGTATACAGGATGAGTCATTCTACTAATTTTATTGGATTTTTTTCCCCTTCTGGGATAGCTGATTTCTACCTTTGCCTTAGGTTCCAGGCAGGTAGCTCACATCTTCTGGGGCTATGTGGCCTCTCTAATTAAGCACTGAACTTACGTCATGGTCAATAAGGTTGTTTGCATTTAAAAATAGCATCATATAAGCATAGTATTTACTGGCAGTACAGACCTGATGGCCTCTTCAGTGCTCTACGGGAGCGAAGCAACTTTGATGTATCCCGGGATCCAGAATCTGAACATGCAGACGTATAAATTGGAAGCAAGAATCGGCCATTCAACCCTTTCTGCCTGCTCCATCATTCAAGAAGATCATGCCTGAAATGATCATGGCCTCAATATCAAATTCCCTCATACCTGTGATAATTCACCTAGGTCATAGCTTCCTTATCCCATCTTGGCCCAATGTTTCAGGTTAATTGTCAATGATCTTTAATTAGAACATTCACAAAGTGACCACAGTGTCTGCATTTGATCCCCCGCTGCAGAATTGGTGAATGCCATTGTGAACAGTCAATGCAGGATACTTAACTGAAAGAAGTACATTTATATTACAGTTTCATCTGAAGGAGTGGTTTGAACCCTAAACAGTGACAAAGGAGAAAGTGAAAAGGTTAGGCAATACAGTTGCTGCTTTTGAGAGAGAAAGTGTTGTTGAAAGGAAAGGACGCTACGCAAGATTTTTTTCAAGTTACTGAGAAGCAAAGGATATGTTTGATAGAAATCCTCGAATACATGAATAGCCCAGAGGATTTCCATAACTATTTGCCTTGTCTTCCATGCAGCTTTGGTGAAATATTAGAAGGCACACTAGAGCAATGGCATAAATAACCAAAAGTAGCCATGAAGGCCATTTCTCCAGGAATTCTGCCCATCTTTTGCTGAACATCTGGCCGCAGATTGGAAATTTCAGGCAGATGAAACATATTCCCCAGCAGTATTAATTTGCCTAAACTTTGCATGGTATTTTGTTTCTCCCTTCAACCTTGAAATAATGTTCCAAAGAGTATCCACTAATTAAGGATTGTGAGTCTTTTGACAACCAGCATAACCCTTAGAGGAGGAGTTACATCAATAAATGAACATTGAATAGGTAAGATGTGGAACACAAAAGCATGAGATGATTCTTGGACTGCGTCATTCTTAAAGTTGTATAGTTAAGGTTTGAATTTTCATTCTGTTTGCTTATCTATCCATTAACTAAACATACATTTGTCACATTAACACTATCAACCTGTCTCAGAAAAAAATATGCATTTACTTGGTAATTTTCAAAACTTCAGGACGATTGCAATATAGCAGCCGACTTACAACAGCAGTTGATCATAGGCCAATAATTAATGTTAATTTTGAGATTGTTAGCCTTTCGTTACATATAGTTATTGAAGCTATAGAACAAAAGCAGGTATATGAAACACAAATAAAAATGGGTTCCATAGTGTTGCTGGTACTGACACTGTCTAAAACCCAAACTCAGGTAATATGCAGCCATAACACCTCAGGCTATAGCCAGTTGAGCTTATAGGTTATACGAGGACCAATGAGGCATTGAGTGTGAGCCTCTTACTTTGTGCACTGGAAGCCCCCTGACACGGAAGTCAGAGGAGTTGGAAGGTTTGTCAGGAGATGGTCTGTCCACGGTTGAATACACAGACTCAGCACCGCCTGAGATGTTACCACACATCATAGTTGCTGCATATTCCTCCAAATTGTAATCCACCTGCTACCCACCAGAGTGTCCTCTAAGTTATAAATATGCAATAAAACCATTAACAAATATATATATATTCAACAAGATAATAATACTCACTGAATTGGTTCTCTTTCTTACTACATTCCATTTCAAGTGTTGATTGATTGTATTGTCACATGTACCAAAATACAGTGAAAAGTCTTGTTAACGAGCGGTACAGGCAGATCAGAGCAAGCAAAGGATGTACAGATCAAAAAGACTTAAAAGTGTACAGGTTATATTGCAGGTTACATTATTTGAGGCTGAGGTCCATTCAGCAGTCTGATAATGGCCAAAAAAAAGCTGTTCCTGAACCTGTTTGTGCATATGTTCAGGCTTCTGTATCTTCTGCCTGACGGAAGAGGTTGTAGGAGGTCATTACCAGGGTGTGATGGGTCTTTGATGATGTTGGCGGCCTTTCTGTGGCAGTGAGCCATGTAAATAGAGTCCATGGATATGAGGTTGGCTTCCGTGATGGTCTGGGCTGTGCACACCACCTTCTGTAGTTTCTTATGGTCCTAGGCAGAGCAGTTGCTGTACCAGGCAGTTATGCACCCAGACAGTATGCTTTCAATGGTGCATCTGTAGAAATTGGTGAGGGACCTTATGGACATGCCAAATTTCCTGATCTGTCGAGGAAGAAGAGGCGGTGTTGTGCCTTCTTAACTGTCATATTTACATGGGAAGTGCAGGATATGTCATCGGTTATCGTCACTCCAAGGTACTTGATGACCTTCACTCTCTCAACCTCAGTTCCGTTGATGTAGATGGGGACGTGCTCTCCTCCTTTCTTCCTGAAGTCAATATTAGTCCTTTAGTTTTGCTGATGTTGAGAGACAGGTTGTTTTCATTACACCATGTCACCAAACCCTCTATCTCCCTTCTGTATTTTGACTCATCATTGTTAAATATCTGTTCCACCTCGGTGGTGTCTTTAGCAAACTTGTAGATAGCGTTCATTCGGAATTTAGCAACACAGTCATAGGTGTACAGGGAGTACAGTAGGGGGCTGAGGATGCATCCTTGGGGGAGTCTCCAGTGTTGAGTGTTATTGTGGAGGAGGAGCAGTTACCTATCCTCACTGATTGTGGTTTATGAGTCAGGAAGCTGAGGATCCAGTTACAGAGGGTGGAACTGAGACCAAGGTCACAAAATTTTGAGATCATTCTGGACGGGTTAATGGTGTTGATAGTGGAGCTGTAGTCAACAAAATGAAGTCTAATGTAGATGTCTTTGTTGTCCAGATGTTCCAGGGATGAGTGCAGGGCTAGAGATATGGCATCCTCTGTAGACCTGTTCTGTTGGTAGGCAAACTGTAGGGAATCGAGGCAGGTTGGGAGACTGGAGTTGATGTGGGCCATGGCCTCTCAAGGCACTTCATGATTATTGAAGTCAGAGCTATTGGGCAGTAATCATTAAAGTACACTGCATGTGTTTTCTTGGGTACGGGGAAGATAGCGGTCTTCTTGAAGCGGGTGGGAACTTCGGCTTGTAGGAGGGAGAGGTTGAAGATATTGGTGAGTACCACCAGTCTGCACAGGTTCTGAGTCTTCGACCAGGAGCACCGTCTGGGTCCGTCATTTTCTTTGGCTTGACTCTCACAGAAGTCTGGCATCCATGGACATTTCTTTTCCTAGTGCTCCTATGCCCCAGTGACTGCAGCGTGGTTAATTTAAGACAGATGTTTTACAATGGTAAAGGCTGCCTTGCAGAATATCCTTGACAACACTGGTCTTGAAAACCCAACTTCAGACTACACCATATTGGCATGGGTAACTGCAGCCAGGTCTGGGCTGGTTGGCAGCAGGAGAACTGGAGGAATGTGAGAATGTGGGGAAACATGAAAATCATCATCCTGAGAGGACAGGGGGTCTGTATCTATAGTGCCAGTGATAGTCTTCCAGCGTGGCATCCAGTCCAAATCATGGTAATTTATTTGACCACAGTTTGCTGGACTGTTGTGCAAGCCAATGTCTCCATGAAGACTGACATGATGTCGACATGCATGGCACTAAACAAGACTACCATGACCTCAGTCTGAGCTTTCACTGCAGGATTAAGATACTCATGCCTTTGTGTGTGCTACACTATTTACTTTAGGTAATAAGTATGAAAGAGCTAATGTTGAAGTTGTATTACCTTCACCCAATCTGATGATATCATCCAGACTTTGAGTGAAAGCAAGTGAGTTTTGTCCAAGTATCCAAAGAGAATAGATGTATACTGTACACTTAACTTAAAACAAAGAGCTGCAGATTCTGGAGATATAAAGCCAACAAAAACAGAAAATCAACTGGCCTGACAGCATCTGTGGACAGAAAATGTTCATGCTTTGAGTCCAGTAACTATTCTTTGGAGTTCTGAAAAACTCAAAATGGTAACTCTGTTTTGTCTCCACAGATGCTGCCAGGGCAGCTCAGTTTCTCGAGAAATTTCTGTTTCTGTTTGTATTCTGCGCTGTTCTTGAGAGTCCATTGGAATTATGCATGACCAGGAATGTAATTTGCACTTATTGCTGTCATGCATAAACCAGCTTCTTAACTTAGACAAATGCCTTTGCTGTTTAGACTCACCAGTGATCTATCATAAAACCATGGAGTCATATATCACAGAAACAGACCCTTTTGTCCAACCAGTCCATGCCGACCATTATCCCAAACTAAACTATTCCCACGTGCCTGGCCCATATCCCTCCAAACTTTTCTTATTTATGTACTTATCTAAGTCTCTTTTAAACTGTGTAACTGTGCCTGCAGGCACCATTTCCTCAGGATGTTCATTCCATATATGATATAATCTCTGTAAAACCTTTGCCCCTCATGTCTTTTTAAATCTCCCTCCTCTCATCTTAAAAATATGCCCCATAGTCTTGAAATGCTCCATCCTAGGGAAAAGACACCTACCATTAACCCTATTTATACCCCTCATGATTTTATAAACCTCTCTAAGGTCACCCCTCAAACTCCCACGTTTCAGTGAAAAAAGTTCCAGCCTGTTCAGACTATTTTTATAACTCAAACCCCCCATTCCTGACAACATACTAATAATTTTTTTCTGAATCCTTAATGATATACTTCCCATAACAGGGTGACCGGAACCAGATACAGTACTCCAGAAGAAGTCTCACCAGTGTCCTATACAATTTCAACATAACTTCCCAACTCCTATACTCAGAGGTCTGAGCATAGACAGCCCCTAGGTGCAGTATAGATGAAGGAGGTTTGGTGACAGTGAACTGTCTCAAACACCACTAACCCAGCACCGAATACTGGCAATGGTGGCAAATACACCAATGATGACAGCAACCACCAGACACTTCACCATGGAATCGCCCACGTCACGGAGTCGACCGTCACTTCAACACTGGAAAGAAGGAGCTTCAAGCTCTATCTGCAGCCCTGTATCAGAGATTCTCTTCACTGTGCACCTCAACAGTGACTACAAACAGTGGTATCTTGGTGTGCACACCCATCAGAATTCTTCCATATATCACCTTGTCAATAACCACGTCCAAACCTGAAGCCACAAAACCAGCCTGTGGCTTCACCCTCAGTGCGTTGGCACGTGAGCTATGCTTCGTCCTAGCCTGACTGGACCCCACTCGTGTTGGTGACCTCGAATTTAGAACTTAGAATATAAAGCAGTACAGCATAGGAAACAGTCCTTTGGCCCATCATGTCTGTGGGGCCCATGATGCTGTTCTCAACTGATCCCACCTGCTTGGTCATGGTTTGTATCCCTCAATTCTCTGCTTATTCATTTGTCTATGTAAATGCTTGAAACTTTGCTATTGTATCTGCTTCTCCCACCTCCCTTGACAGATTATTTTCTTTAATCATCGACGGAATGAAGACGTCGCTGGCTCGGCAGCATTTATTGTCCATCCCTAATTGCCCAGGGAGCAGTTGGGAGTCAACCACATTGCTGTGGTTCTGGAGTCACATACAGGCCAAACCAGGTAAGGATGGCAGTTTCTTGGCTGAAAGGACATTAGTGAACCAGATGGGTTTTTCCAACAATCGACAATGGATTCATGGTCATCATTAGATTCTTAATTCCAGATATTTTATTGAATTCAAATTTCACCATCTGCCATGGCAGGATTCAAACCCAGGTCCCCAGAACGTTTTCTGGGTCTCTGGATTAACAGTTCAGCAATAATATCACTTTGCCTTTGCCTCCCCCTTATATGCAGCACCAAGCTTGCATGGGACTTAGTGCACGGCTAAGCTTGCATCACAAGCTCTGCGCCTGTAAATGAAGCTCATTCCATCTTTTCCCCACAGATTTAGGTGACAGATCAGCAATTGTTTTTTTTTAAAATGGATGAATGAGTTTAAAAAGCTGAATGGTCTGCTCCTCCTCCGATAAGATATTTTATATCCAATTATTTGGCAGATTGGGACTCGGTTTAACATCAGTTCCAAAAAAATGGCAGCTCATGTAGTACAGCACTCCCTCATATTGCCCAGAGATGTCAGCCTAAATTATACACTCAAACCCACACCTTATGTTTCAGAGATCAGAATACTCCCAACTGATCTATGACTGACACCTTAGATCTTATTCTAGTGTGGCTTTCATGTGCTACTGATGGTTATGAATCTCGCTAAAACAGTGCAATCTTTCATTTTGATAGACATTTCTCTGCTCAGATATCGCAAGCCTTTAATCAGAACTGAAACAGTGCTCCTCACTCCATGATCGCTCCACAATTGCAATGGTGTTTAAATTCTGCATTATATAGCAACCACTCAAGTCCCAACACTGTATTCAGATCAAAGAGAGATTAACGAAGACCATGCAAGTTTTGTAAAAAATGGTGTTGTTAATATTTGTTTGTCAGTTTAACATTCCTACTTTGATAGCTTGCTGCACAACATCTCTATTCAATTTCTTCTCATCAGATACTCACAATATGTAATTTTGTTTCACTTTTCTACTGGTAATGCTATTTCCTCTATGCCACCTGTGTTCAGATTGGACATCAAAAATATTTGCACAAAAGTTGAACCAGTAGTTGTGTTGGTGTTGAGATTTGTATTTGCAGTATACGTGGGGTTAACAGTGTATATGAATGGCTAGGCCAGACGCTGCAATAAGCCTGTGCAATGAAGAAATTAGTGCAGATGACACAGATTTCAAGAAATCATACATAACTTCATGCACCCCTGACTTTCTGATTGTTGGAAGCCAACCGTGCCAGTGCCAGGGCATTGCGCCAGCAGATCTTCAGACATGAATCTTATGAACTTTCATCCATATAAAGGTCAAAAGTAACAATGTTCACTAACGATTGTACAATGTTCAAAGCCACTTGCAGCACCTTAGATACTGAAGCAATCGATGCATATGTGTCAAGATCTAAACAATGTTTAAACTTGGGCTGAGAAATGACAAGTATTATTTGGACTTGTACGTGTCTCCAACAGCAAAGAATCAAACCATCTCCCCGTAACATTCAACAGCATTATCTTTGCTGAATTCCCTCACTCTCAACATTCGGGGGGTTACATTTGACCAGAAATTGAATTAAGACCGCTATTCAAAAATTGTGGCTGTGAAAGTAAGTCAGAGACTAGGAATTTTCTGATAAGTAACTCACCACCTAATTCACCAAAGCCTGTCCACCATTGACAGAGCACTAGCCAGGAGTCTGACTTCACTTTTTAAAGATGAACTTAGCTGAGGCAACACTTGAGAAGCACAACACAATTCGAGAGAAAAACAACCAGCTTGATTGATACCCAATTCACCACATTAAGCATTCATTCTCTCAAGCACCAATGCATAGTGGCAGAAGTATGTTCCATCTATAAGATGCACTGCAGATATTCACTAAAGTTCCGTCTTTCTAAATCCTTGAACTTAACAACATGGAAGAGCAAGTTTTGCAAATGCATGGAAATATCACCACCTGCAAGTTCTCCTACAAGTTACTTATCATCCTGACTTAAAACTATATCATTATTCCTTTACTTTCACTGGATCAAAATCGAGGGACTCACTTTATAACAGCATTGGAGTTGTACATACACCAGACAAACAATAGCCGTTCAGGGGCGAGGCTTATGAATGCCTTCTCAAGGGCAAAGGAAATTGGGGATGAGCTGGATGTGCTAGCTGCTGTATAAGCTGTTAGCTTCTGACATGGCTACTACTCAAGACAGCATTCAGGTACACTCCAGTATGATGATGTCCTATGGATATGGGTGGACAGATGCTCTGGATCCCAAAGGAGATGAACCTATCATCTTGATCTTCATTGCAGTTTTAAAGTGTCTATGGTGTAAATGCACCTTACTTCAAATTTGAGAAGGGGTAATCTCATTCTCTTTTCTTATACCACGACAGAGTTCCTCATTTTTGACAAGACGTTTCAATCAGGACTCCTTTAGAAATACAGAAACTTACATCTCTTCTAACCAGTATCTTGACATGTAGAACACTTGTGCGGGGGCTGCGGGCAGGGAAGAAACATATCACATTCTCTTTTTCACAGCAATCTGCTGCCATATTCTGAAAGGTCAGAATCACAGACAATCATTTTGGCATCTGCTGTCAAAAGGTAAGTATATAAGTTAGTTGTGAGGTTAAGATGCTGGGAGGATAAGTTGTCAAGTGGATAAGGGGTATGGTTTTGGACAAGTAGGGTGGCAGGTGGTTAGAGTGACAGATGGGTAAGGTGCCAGAATGCAAGGTGTCAAGGGGTGGGGGCAGGTAAGTAATGGAGTGTTTTGGGTAGGTCGCATGAGGAGGAGACATCAAGTCCATTGGGCCAATAAATTAAATAAGGGCCACATACAATTTCATGGAAGACACCACTGAGATACAATGACCAATCTCCACAGACTTAGGAATTGTTCAAAACAAATTGCCTGGTTTAGAAGTCTAGAACACTGTCAAAAATACAAAGAGGTCCTTTTTCAGAAATCCAGGACAGAGCAGGAAAGGAAATATCTGTTTTAGAAGAGTGGCCATGCTCTGCAAGGGAATTGCAAGTAATTAAAGTCTCTCCAGATGATGCAATGGAGCAATTTCCAGGTTAAGAAGGAATTGTGTCCTCCATGAAAGACATCCAAGAGACAAAAGATTCTTCAGTTGAAAGGGATCTGATAGCCCTCACGTTGTCAAGGCCATTATCAAGTTCTATATTCTTCAAGACAAAGACCTACCAATTTTCCAAGTCTGAAGATTGATCGCAGAAACAGGAAGGCAGATTATTATCTGAATGGTGGCATTTTAGGAAAAGATGAGGTGCAACAAAACCTGGGTATCATGGTGGAACAGTCGCTGAAGGTTGGCATGCAGATGCAGCAGGCAGTGAGGAAAGCTAATGGCATGCTAACCTTAAAATATAAGGATTTGAGATATTGGAGTGAGGATGTCTTGCTGCAGTTATACAGGGCTTTGGTGAGGCCACATCTTGAGTATTGTGTGCAGTTTTGGTCTCCTAGTCTGAGGAGGCACATTCTTGCTGTTGAGGGAGTCCAGGAAAGGTTCCTCAGACTGATTCCCCGAATGGCAGGACTGACATATGAGGAATGACTGAATTGATTGGGCTTTTATTCACTAGAATTTAGAAGAATGAGGGAGGTATCACATAGAAATATAGAAAATCCTGATGGGCCTGACAGGCGAGATGTGGGAAAAATGTTCCTGATGATCGGGAAGTCCAAAACTAGGGATTACAGTCTAAGAATAAGGGGTAAGCCATTCATGACTGAGATGAGGAAGAATTTCTTCACTCAGAGAGTTGTGAACCTGTGGAATTCTCTCCCACAGGAAGCTGTTGGGGCCCGTTCATTAGATATAATCAAGAGGGAGGTGGACATGGCCCTTGTGGCTAAAGGGATCAAGGGGTATGGGGGGAATGGGATCCTGAGATTGCATAATCAGCCATGATCGTATTGAATGGTGGTACAGACTCGAAGGGCAAAGTGACCTACTCTTCATAGAATCCCTACAGTGTGGAAACAGGTCCTTTGGCCCAACAAGTCCACACCGACCCTCAGAGTATCCCACCCAGACCCAACCCCTTATAATCCACCTAATCTATACATCCCTGAACACTACAAGCAATTTAGCATGGCCAATCCACCTAACCTGCACATCTTTGGACTGTGGGAGGAAACCAGAGCACCCAGAGGAAGCCCATGCAGGCACAGGGAGAATGTGCAAACTCCACATAGTCGCCCGAGGGTGGAATTGAACCTGAGTCCCTGGCGCTGTGAGGCAGCAGTGCTAACCACTGAGCCACCATGCCACCTATTTTCTATGTTTCTATATTCTGGCAGAATAGTGAAGCCATCAGTTGACATACATTTTTTTAATCAGAGACTTGAATGCAGATAGGGTAGTGGCAGATGTAATTATATACATGAAAACATAAATGCTAATAGTAAAAAGCTTAAGAGAGATGATCTATAAGGTGTTAGTTTCTGAAAGGATTAATCCTAAGAACTTCATTAAGCACCTCATATGATGCTGTAAAATGGACTTGGGTGAAGAACTGCTCTGACCCTTGAAGGAGATAGACCTACCATCCAGAACTCCCTCATGTTTCAAAACAATGTCTATCATATCAAATTAACTTGCACCTGATTGTTATCATGCAATAAACAACGTGTTTGTGACAAGAATCTCTTCCAGTTTGATGACCAAGTGGGTTTTGTGGTAGACTGGTTAGTAACATTAGATCACATGGGATTCAGGGATAGCTAGTCAATTGGATACAAAATTGGTTTGACAGAGGGTGGTGGTAGAGAGTTGCTTTTTGGGCTGAAAGTCTGTGACCAATGGTGACCCCATAGATCACAGCTTTGAGTATAGGAGTTGGGACATTGTGTTGCGGCTGTACAGGACTTTGGTGAGGCCACTTTTGGAGTACCACATACAATTCTGGTTGCCCTGCTGTAGGGAACATATTATTACATTGGAAATGGTACAGAAAAAATTTACAATGATGTTACTGCGACTGCAGGGTTTGAGTTATAAGGGACTTTTTCCCTGCAGCATAGGAGATTGAGAGGTGACATATAGAGGTTTATAAAATCATGAGTGGCATAGATAATGTGAATAGCAAAGGTCTTTTCTGCAGGGTAGACAAGTTCAAAACTAGAGGGCATACTTTTAAGGTGAGTGGAGAAAGATTTAAAAAGGACATGAGGGGCAACTTTTTTTACACAGAGTGGTTCGTATATGTAATGAATTGAACTGCCAGAGGAACTGGTAGATGCAGGTACAGTTACAGCAGTTAAAAGACATTTGGACAGGCATATGAATAGGAAAGGTTTGGAGGGATATGGGCCAAATGCAGACAAATGGGACTAGCTTAGCTTGAGAGACCTGGTTGTTGTGGACTAGTTGGACCGAAGGGTCTGATTCCGTGCTGTATGACTCTGACTCTACCATGCTCAGAACAGTCAGGACCGTTACAGCTGAATTTAGAAAGGAGGATGGTGGCAGCAAGGTGAGTATCCATCTTCCAGTGCTAGTAACATCCACATTGAAGGAACACATGAAAAAAAGCTATATCTATTATAATCATTTCGTCATTTTGTAAATGTTTAGAAAGTTAAACAAAATTAACAGAGTTGTTATCTATGTCCTTTTTGAGTTTTAGAAGAAAGAGATGAGAGCTCTTACTTCAGTTTTAACATGTGCACTTCATCCAATTCCACTTGAAGAATATTGGTTGACAAAGTATTCTAACATTTTTAGGTTGCTAACCAGAATACTAATTGTTAAAATCTAACTTTATGGTAAGAAACTAAGATCTAACCAGCATTGTATTTTACTAAAAGGTTATTTCATTAAACATTCTTTTTGTAGGATGGAAAAATATAAAAATTAGGCAATGTATAAAAAAGATGTCAATGTAGGGAGATTCTAGGAGTTTGCATCAAGTTTTAAACGTGCTTACTGATATGACAGTTCTGGGTCTTTGATGACTGTCTGTAACAAAATAACTGCTTGCATGAGAATGGAATATAGATGCCTCTCTACCAAATATGGAAGCACAACATATAAAAACATTGGAATACTGTAGTAGAGACAAAGGACATTTTTTTTTTTAATATGTAAAGTTAGCAAAACCCTCATTAACTATGCCTGACTGGTTAAGGAAAGTATACTCACACAAGGGGCAAAAGATGATTAGGGAAAATGAGACGTCTACTGGATTAGAGCCAGGATAAAAGAGATAGGTCTAAGGAACAGTTACTGGACCCAAAGCATTAACTCTGATTTTCTCTTCACCGATGCTGCCAGACCTGCTGAGCTTTTCCAGTAACTTCTGTTTTTGTTCAGGATAACAGAGATCCTGATTTTGTTTTGTTTGCTCAGGGCAAGAAAAGGGAGACTTTCTAGAGACAATTAAAACCAGGTCAATAGTCATGGGAGAGAAAGGCGGTGGTTTGAAGATGCAAAGATCAAAGCTGAAAGAAAATCATTCACATGCTGTACCATTAAGGTCTTGTTTTGGATGGAAGAATCTGCATTAAAAATTACAGCCCTGTTTTATTGATATAGTTTATCTCAAAACTTAAACATGGGCTGACTTCATCTAAGAAAGTCAATTCAAAGCAAAACTTCACTGTTAAGTCTGTTCTTGCTTAACAAGATTCAGGTTCCCAAAACCTGGCAGTATAAAATAATGTTGTACATATTTTCTAGCATTTTTAGGTTGCTTTATTTTATTTGAAGCACATTGTTGTAACACCACCATCACCATCCAGTCATCCCCAAAATGATGAAGATGTTGTGTAAGGGCTTCAATAACTTTGGAATGACGTTGTGACAATTTTACCAAGCTGTGCACCACTGACTATAAAAAACACTAGTTGGGAGAATTAGATCAATCTACACCAGACTACACTAGTCTCTGGAAGACTGAGATAAGCATATGGACATGAACACATGAAATAATTAGATTAGTCCTTCCATAATGAAATCAAAATATCAGACCCTACTATATTTATGTTAAGCATATACAGCAGTATTTAGTAATATTGTGTAATAAATAATATGATTTATAAATATAAGGCTGAAGAAAGTTCTTAACTTTGCCTTCATCTCAACCAGTCTGTCTTGAACTCAAATACAGAGTGCCATCAAACCATACGCTAAAAGAGCTCATTTCCTTTTCTCCCCCTTTTGGTTTTGGAAATGGCTTATTGGTCATTGTAGATTTGTTGATCAATGTTTCCTGATGGCTAACCTCATGTTGAATGAGTCTATTTAATAGTCTCTTTCATTCTTTTCAATCAATATTACTTGTCACTTTATGGCCACAACTTAAGGAGAAAAGGTATAATTCCCCATTTGTTGTGCTGCTTTACTGTGATTACCTGAATAATTTGTGTAAAACACATCAACATTTGGGTCTGTGTTATCATAGATTGAAAATACAAAGACTTTGTTTTCCCTGAAATGTCTTTAGTTGTAGTTTTATACAAATATGAATGTTAATATGAATTGGTTTCTGGTATACATTGAACAGAAATGGAAATGTAAGCTTTGAGATTAAAAGAAGACATTTGTGATTTGACACACATAGACAAATTTGTGAGCACTCATGAGAAAATAATGAATTCAAGCTCATTATTTCTCTGCAATAATGATAAAAAGGCAGACTAAATGTGTATAATTTCATAGAATATACTCTCAATGCAATTCCTTTGTTCAAAATGGGGACAGAGAGAGACAGCAGGAAACCTCAGACAAATTAGCTTAATGACTTCTTAGGGAAAATGTTAAAAGCTATTAGTGAAAAGATCCAAGATAATTAGGCAAAATCAACACCATTTTATGAAAGGGAAATCATGTCTAAACAATTTATTGGAGGTTTTGAGCAAGTAACCCGTGCTGCAGATAAAGGGGAGGGAGTAGATGTGCTGCACTTGGATATCCGGAAGGCATTTGATAAGGTGCTTATCAAAATGTTGGCGTAGACAGTAAAAGCCCACGGCACAGTGGCAATGTATTGATTAGAAGTTTGGCTAGCTATTAGCTAATACAAAATGGAGATTAGGCATAAATGAGTCATTTTGTGGTCGAATGGTGCACTGTGATGATTAGTGCTGGTCTTTAACTTTTTCAATTTATACATATTTCTTGGATGAAGGCACTGAAGGAATGGTTGCTAAATTTGCTGAAGACACAAAGATAGGTAGAACAATGAGTTTTGAAAATGATTAAAGGATGCTATAAATGGCTATAGATACATTGTATTAATAGGCAAAGATTCTAGCAAATTGGGTATAATGAGTTAGTGTCCAGTTGTTCCATTTTGCAACAAGAATAAATATAAACTAAATAATGACTGATTGTAGAGTTATGCAAAGCAGAGAGATCTGAGTGTTCTCATGCATAAATTACAAAAAGACACATACAGCCAGTAGCCAAAAACTAAGAGAATGTTAACATATACTGCAAATGGAATTGAATACCCAAATTATGTTTCAGTTTTACAGGGTATTGGTGAGACCACTCCTGAGAACTTGGCACATTTTTCCTCAAATTTAGTGAAAATAAAGTCTTTATTATTTTTAAGTCAGAGGTAGAGAGATTCTTGATGAGCAGGGAGTGAAAGCTTATTGGAGGTAGGCAGAAATGTGGAATAAGCAGATCAGATCTTATTGAACAGTGGGGCAGACTCACAGGGCTGAGTCAGTTACTTCTCCTAATTTGTATGGTTCCATGATGTTCATATATAAATCAGTCCTACAACTTTCACATTTCATCTATGCTGTTTTACAAGGCCAGTTTCGCTATTAGTGTTATGATAGATCATTTTCTCTTGGCTTCTAAGGAGCTCCTGCTTCTGATCACTGTCTGGTGAGTTTTGTTTAAAAGCACACTTAGGTAGACCTACAGCCAAATCTCCTGTCCCTGAATATGGAAACGTGTGGAGTATAACTCCTATCTAGGCATTTTAAGAATCATATCAAGAAGTCTACAGCATATGAAGAGAAATTGGACAATCTAGCGTAGAAACATTAATGAGCAGTTAGCTCAGGGGTACAAAAATGACAGTGCCTGCAAGTACACATTCAGAAACAAATCTTAGGGAGAAATAGCAAGATAATCAGTAAGAAACATTCAGAATCAATATTGCACATTACTATTGTTAAAATGTGGACCCTTCCAGTCTTTTGTCCGGACTCTTTCTGCAGGTACAAGAGTGTATGGCAATCTTAAATGCATTGCAATGCAATTTTCAGTACATTATAAGCAAGGTCTGCAATATAACCTATTCATTGTCAGTTGCACTATGTGCTCTGCAGCTCACAGTCTCAGGTAAGACATCAGTAATAGTATACTGAGATCCAGTTGTTCTGTGATGATTAGTACAGTTTCAATATTCTGCTGCTACAATATCAACATTGTTAGCAGTAAATTTGTTAAATTTGTCTTTTGAAATACAGGGATGATTCTTTAAGTGCTCAGCATGCATGTTGATTGGAATATTATGGGTTTGCATTGTTTGAAATAAGCAGAAAATGGATTGTGCCCACCTCTCCAATTCCTGAGCAACACCTCATGCCATCACCATCATGAATGTCCAGTCAGGGAATTGGCCACTGGAAGATCAGTAAATGTTCTTTCATACTATATCTAAGGCAACAGGATATTATAATGATGCAACATTGAACAATATGGGGTTTGTGATGCCAGAACCACCTTTTCATATTCAGTGAAATATGGTCGTAAGCAAAATAACAGCTATGTATTTGTACCTACTTTGCCATTATATGCTCCAGCTTAAAACAATTCAGCTCTGCTACTACATTACAGCAGCAGATGCAGCCAATACATAAGAATATATGGAAATGAGTTCCAGGAAATGATCGTGCAGTCTAGCTAATCAATTCTCAATGGTGGAATTTTTTACTCGTATATTTCTGTCTTATTTTCTGACCTGAATTCTTCTTCTTTCTAATTTCAATTCTTCAAAAAAAAGTCTGATTATGATAAAATTATTTTGCATGTTATATATCAAACACTTATCAAATGATATCAACGTTTCCTCTCACCCTGTTGAATTTTTTGCAACACAGATCCATTATCTTTTTCTTTAAATCAATAAATATCATTTCTCTGCTATTTTCACATGTTCCTAGGCACTTGTATTATCTGTCACAGAACTGCAAGTCCAGATTGTTTCAAATTAAGCTAATTGATGCATCTAGAATGAAGAACAAGTCCTTGTTTCACTGGATATAAGGTTACAATTGCTATCCTCCGCATTGACAATCCCTTGAGAACTAAAATTGGCCCAAAGCTCATTGCAAAGTCTTTTTCTTCCGAATTCTGCTGCTATGGCATTATGCTTTATTTCCCACATCCAGTATGATGGCTGGATTGCAACAGAAATTTCATACATCTTTTAAGTGCTTGTATCATATCTCCTGTCTTTAACCTACAATACTCAAAAAATAATTGTTTCAGTTCTCAAAGTCTATCCTCGGAATTCTGGATAAGTGCCCAGGAATTATCAGAGGCAGTCTGAACCGAACTGAAAATAAAAATGGTGCCTTGATCAAGATCAAGGTCATGGTGCTAAAAATTGATCATAGCTCTTTTTTGGCCATTGAGGTCACAGTTCGCAGCCTACTTGCACTTGGTATCTTTGAGGCAGACATCAAACCAATTTGTCACTACCGTTTACTTGTGTCATTGGATCAAGCAGGGCCTGTGCAGCCTGAACAGAGGGACAGAGTAAATCACACTGATAGCTTATGATACAGTCAGCCAGCTCCATGTGGAGATGCCCCTCTCTCACCCCACCCCAACCAACAGAGGTGAATTGCACTTCTTTGGTGGCTTTCCTGTTATTGAAATTGCCTGCGTCTATGAGCCGATGGATGACAGTAAAGGGATTTTACATTCATGCATGAGGCATTGGAAGACATATTGGTGGAGCTGGAGGAAAGAGATTGTTTTTTTTGCTGGCGATAACACAGTGTGGAGCTGGAGAAGCACAACAGGCCAGGCAGCGTCAGAGGAGGAGGAAAGTTGACGTTTCAAGTCGGGACCCTTCTCCAGAAATGGGGAGGGGGAAGGGAGCTGGGAATAAATAGAGAGAGGAGGGGTGGGGCAGGAGAAGGTAGGTGGGATGGTGATAGTGATTGTTGGAGTTATGGCAGGGCAGAGTGAGAGCAGGAAGCCATCAAAGATTACCCTCCACAGAGAATGGAGATGGGTGGCCAGGCCAACAATGCAAGCAAACTGGCTCTGATGATACTTCAGTAATTCCACAGGAAGATTGATTTCTTTTTACCATGGGTGGTCAAGGTCATTGAATTCATTGTTGTTTGGCATCTTCTGTATCACTCGAACTCAGTGCAACAGAATCACTTGCATTCTGCTGTTTCTCTTCCTGGAAAAGAAAACACACAGTGGATCAGGGCAGAGCCAATGGAGAACGTGGACACCCGCATCCTTTGACCATGCTCACATCATGGGACTGTCCAGAGCTTGCGGCATCCACCATATGAGACATCATTGGGGATGACAGTTTGCTCCTGCCTTATGTCCCTTCTCAAATCTCAGCATACCCCCAATATGCTAACGCACATGGTGAGCTTGCTACAGATGGTGTGATCATGGATTATAAGACCATAAAATGTGGAGACAGAAGGACGCCATTCAGCCCACCCAGATGCTCTGCCATTCAATGAGATCATGGTTGATTGGGTAATTTTCAACTCCACTTTCCTGCCTTTTCCCTATAACACTTGCTTCCCTTACTGATTAAAAATCTGTCTATCTCAGCATTGAATATACTTAACAACCGAGCTTCTCCCTCTAGGGTAAATAGTTCCACTGATTTACTACTGTCTGAGAAAAGAAATTCCCCTTCATCTCTGTCTTAAATGTGCAGCCCCTTATTCTGAGACTATACACTTGGTCCTAGGGTTTCCCAACAGTGGGAACCCCTTTCTGCATCTACCCTGGCTAGTCCCCTGAAAGAACATAGAACATAGAACATTACAGCGCAGGACAGGCCCTTCGGCCCTCGATGTTGCGCTGACCTGTGACACCAATCTGAAGCCTATCTAACCTACACTGTTCCATTATCATCCATATGTTTATCCAATGACCATTTAAATGCCCTTAAAGTTGGTGAGTCTACTACTTTCGCAGGCAGGGCATTCCACGCCCTTACTACTCTCTGAGTAAAGAACCTACCTCTGACATCTGTCCTATATCTATCACCCTTCAATTTAAAGATATGTCCCCTCGTGCTAGCCATCACCATCCGAGGAAAAAGGCTCCCACTGTCCACCCTATCTAATCCTCTGATCATTTTGTATGTCTCTATTAAGTCACCTCTTAATCTTCTTCTCTCTAACGAAAACAGCCTCAAGTCCCTCAGCCTTTTCTCGTAAGACCTTCCCTCCATAATCTTGTACATTTCAATAAGATTGATTATCATTCTTCTAAACTGCAATGATTAGAGGATGAATCTACTCAACATCTCCTCAAAAAACATTCCTGCCCTACCTGGGATCAGCCTGGTGATCTTTCTCTAGACTGTAAAAACCGAAAGAACTGCAGATGCTGTAAATCAGGTCAGGCAGGTCTGGCAGCATTTGTCAAGGAAAAAACAGAGTTTTTTCAGGTCCGGTGTTTTTTCCTTCACAGATGCTGCCAGATCTGCTGAGATTTTCCAGCAACTTTGTTCTTGTTTCTCTAGACTGTCTCTGATGCTGGGTCCACAGCTTTTCGTCATTTATGTGAATGATTTGCACGTGAATATCGAAGGTATGTTTACTAAGTTTGCAGATGACAACAAAATTGGTAGTGTAGTGGACAGCAAAGAAGATTACCTCAGAGTACAACAGGGCCTTGATCAGATGGGCAAATGGGCCAAGGAGTGGCAGATGGAGTTTAATTTAGATAAATGTGAGGTGCTGTATTTTGGTGAGGCAAATCAGGGCATACCTTTAAACACTTAGTGGTAAGGACCTGGGGAGGATTGCTGAACAAAAGGACCTTGGAGTGCAGGTTCATAGTTCCTTGAAAGTGGAGTCACAGGTAGACAGGGTGATGAAGAAGACGTTTGGTATTATTGCCTTTATTGGTCAATGCATTGAGTATAGGAGTTGGGAGGTCATGTTGCTGCTGTACAGGGGGGTGGTTAGGCCACTTTTGGAATACTGCATTCAATTCTGGTCTCCCTGCTAAAGGAAAGATGTTGTGAAATTTGAAAGGTTTCAGAAAAGATTTACAAGGATGTTGCCAGGGTTGGAGGTTTTGAGCTCTAGGGAGACACTGAATAGACTGGTGTTAATTTTCCAAGAGCATCGGAGGCTGAGGGGTTGACATTATAGAAGTTTATAAAATCATGAAGGGCATGATAGGCTGAATAGTCAAGGTCTTTTCTCCAGGATGGCAGAGTCCAAAACTGGAGGGCATTGGTTTAAGGTGAGAGAGGAAAGATTTAAAAGGAAGCTAAGGGGCAACTTTCTCATGCAGTGGGTGGTGCGAGTCTAGAATGAGCTGCCAAAGGAGGTGATGGAGGCTGATATAATAACAACATTTAAAAGGCAACTGGATGGGTAGATGAATAGGAAGGGTTCAGAGGGATATTGACCAAATGCTGGCAAATGGAACTAGATTAATTTAGACTATCTGGTAGGCATGGTCATGTTGAATTGAAAAGTGTGTATCGGCGCTGTACATTTCTATGACTCAAAGATGCCCAATTCCATTCACACTATTCTAAACATGGTCTGACTGGTGCCTTTTATAGTTTTACCAAGATTTCCCTATTTTTATACTCCATTTCCTCTGAAATAAAGACCAACATTTTATTGTCACCTCAATTACATACTTACCTTTAAATTCCTTTCTTGTAATTATGGTTCTCATGTCATGTATGTTAGTTTGTTGTAATACAGTGTAGAGCTGGAGGAACACAGCAGGCCAGGCAGCATCAGAGGCACAGGAAAGTTGACATTTCGGGTCGGGATCCTTTTTCAGAAGTGAAGAAGGGTCCCAACCCGAAACATCAACTTTCCTGCTCTTCTGATGTTGCCTGGCCTGCGGTGTTCCTCAAGCTCCACACTGTGTTATCTCTGTCTCCAGCATCTGCAGTTCTTACTACCGCTCTTAGCTTGTCGTCATGCATTCACAAGAACTCCCGAATCCCTTGGTATATTTCAGATATCATTCTCCATTCATATAATATTCCACCATTCTATTCATTCTGTCAGTGTCATAACCTCACATTTTCCCACATTACAGACCATACACGAAGTTTTTGCCTACTCACATAACCTGTTATATTTGTCTGCAGACTCTTTGTGTCATCCTTACCACTTGACTGGCCACCTATATTTGAATTATTTGCAAACCAGACTATGGTACATTCACTTGCCTCATTCAAGTCATTTGTATATATTGCAATTAAATGTGGCCCCAGCACTGATTCCAGTGGCACTCTATACACTACAGGTTGCTATCCTGAATATGAGGCCCTTGTCCCAACTCTCTGACTTCTATTAATTAAACAGCCTTCCATCTATTCTGATATAATACCTCTACCACCATGGGGTCGGATCTTATTAATTAGCCAACCAATATGCTTTCCGATCAAAAGCCTTCTGAAAATCCAAACATGTTATATTCACTATTTCCCCCTTATCTATGCTGATCATTACTCCATCAAAGAATTCTAATAAATTTATCAGACACGACATCTCCTCCGTGTAATCATGCTGACAATGCAATAAGGACCACCATTCCTGCTGCAGACTATGAGTTATCAGATCACTGTTGTATAAGGTGATGATTTTGAAATACTTCATATTAAAGCTGCACTGAGCTTCAAAAAATCTGATGATGACACATGGTCTTTGGTTAGAGATGAATTTCTCAAGCACAAGGCCCCAGTGGAAAAATTGTTTTGCCTCATGTTTCAGTTAATCATTGAAATTATGCCTAACTCACCACGTACCTTTCGTTACCATTTTGAAGTAAATCATATCTTGATTTATGCTCTGACAGTGCTAATTAGATAGGCCTTAGACTCGACATCGAAAGGAAGACTGATTTAATTTTGATACATTTCTGTTGCAGTTCTGTAAATTTTTGACTCTTTAATTTTTTTTGTTACAGAAGACATCTAACTCATTTAGGGTTTTATTTAAAAGAGTAGAAAGGAGCCCTGGTGGCAGCATTCCAGGCCAAACACAAGCCATTTGTGCCTGTTAACAAACATACAATGGCCGCCAAATCCTTTACTTTCCCTATGAGGACATAGCAATGCTCTCAGCCAAATCCAGCATCCCGCTACAGTCAAAAACACTCCCAGTACTTACACAGATATTTCAACCTACCTGCAATTTGGGTTTATGGTCCTTTCAAGGCTAGTGGTGGGACCCTGTTGCAACAGCAAATGCGAGCTTTGGTAAGTGACAAATGAATATGATGAGTAGACTACATTGTCCAATTTTGTAAATTATGTATCAAATCCATTGGTATGCCTGCTTGACATCATAGAACCCCTACAGTGTGGAAGCAGGCCATTCAGCCCATAGCTTACATGCTGATCCTCTGAAGAGCATCCACCCATCCCACCCCCCATGCTACCCTGCAACCCTGCATTTCCGATAGCTAATCCACGTAACCTACACGTCTCTGAACACTATGGGCAGTATAGCATGGCCAATCCACCTAACCTGCACATCTTTGGGCCGTGGAAGGGAACTGGGGCACCCAGAGGAAATCCATACAGACACAAGGAGAATGTGCAAACTCCACACAGACAGTCGCCTGAGGGTCGAATCAAGCCAGGTGCCCTGGCACTGTGAGGCAGCAGTGCTAACCACTGAGCCACTGTTCCTCCCACGTTCTGGTAATTTGGGCTTCTTTGGTACATGTACAGCATATTGCCTAAATGCCCTTCTCAGTATGAGTCACTGTCTGCACTGTCCCCCATTTGGAAGACTTCCAGCTTTCATTCACCATCTCTAACTGTACTATGGATCCAAATTCTGATCACTTTGCATTCAAACAATTTATAAAAAAAATGATTTTTACCAACTTCACATCATCATTTGTTAATTCCAATTTACATCCCACCAATTTGAAATCAAATTCAAAGAGTAAAAATAAAAATTGAAGTTGATTTTGATTCATGATCATAATTTCTCAACATAAAATTACAATGCAAAGAAGTCTTGCAGAATAATGGATTGTTTGAAGTGTGCTCCTGGACTGTAACATAACCTATAGTTTCCAATTATATCAGAAACCACAGAGGTCAAGTGATTTATAAAGTCATTGAAATGCAATATTGTTCAAGCCAGTGTTGATTACTGATATATGGACAATTTTTTTCCTGTTTTAAAGAGTTCTATTGAACTTGACTTGACTACTGTAATCCCCGATATTGATGACAGTGAAAAGGGCTTCACATAGTCTCACCTTGACTCAGTTCATTCACTCGTTTTCCCAGTAGGGACTTACCAGTGGAAGATGGATTTCTGGAAATACACATGAAGAAGGAATGGTATGATTGCTGGGTCAGAGGAAGTTATAGGAAAACATATAAATGCCTAAAAAAAATTGTCCTCAATTTTGAAGTACAACCTCACTGTACAATGATTGCACAGGATTACCAAATGGATTATGAGGGCATCAATAAATATAAAATGGCTTATATGAGATGATTAGTAGTTCAGGTAGGAATGTGGTAACCAGAGATAGAGGGCTAATTACTGCTTTTCTTTGCAATTCAGGCCTTTAGTGCCTTGTTTGGCCAACTGCTTTCGGGAAACATGAAAGTCATTGTAGGCCTCATGTGAATCGATGATATAACAAAAACATAGCCAAAATACTTAATAGAGGGTAGGGGGATTGATTCATGAAAATTAATTTAGAGATAAGTTCTGTGGGGGAGTGGTATGACGAGGATTTGTTATCAAATTAAGAAACACGGATGATTGGGTTCCCCCTCGTGACATGTGGAATTTAAATGCAGCTCCACTTGATTTTTTTTCTCTCTATAAGTTCCAGCAGTCAGGCATTTTGATTCACAAGTGTTGGCGATGTGTTGGGTAAGGAAGTCTCCAGTACGTAACCAAATGAGTTCAGATGGATGCATTGGAGAAGTGAGCAAGGTCATGTGGTTTGAGTGCAATTGCATTTTTTATTCATTCATGGGATGTGGGAATCACTGCATCGGCCAGCATTTATTGCCCACCTGTAATTGCCAAGAGAGAAGCTTACAGTCAACCACATTTCTGTGGGTCTGGACACGTGTGCCAGATGGATGGCAGTTTTCTTTCCTAAAGGGCATAGAGAGCCAGATTGATTTTTCCAACAATCAACAATGGATTCATGGTCTTTACTGGACTCATAATTCCAGATTTGTGTTTTTTTTTCATCGAAGTCAAAGCTACCATCTGCTGTGATGGGATTCGAACCTGGGTCCCCAGAACTTGGTGTCTGGAGTAACAGTTCAGCTATTATACTACTACGACACTGCCATAGGGTCACATGTGGTAGGGTGGGTACTGTGGTGACCAAGTATGACCCAGGCTTGTTGTACCTGGAAATCCTGCTCCTTTTCAGGCCTACAGACAACAACGTAAAGACAATTGTCGGATGGATTTAACCCTTCTTGCATCGTCTCAGCCATCAGGTTTCCAAGGTGTGTGAAAACTTCAGAGTTTGGTTACAAATATAATGACTTTTAAAATCAAGTTACACAACCTCATTCAAATACTCAGATGACCAAACCACTTTCAGTGGGAAGATTGACTGCCCGTTATCCTGCCCGAACTCCACTAAGACTGGAAATGCGCATGTTTCATTCCTGTTTCAGATTGTACCTTTACATTTTAAACTCTGACACAACATCAAGCTATTTTGGTTTTGGGAGATACAATTCAGCAATCTTAGGAGCAGAAATTAGCTGTTAGAAAGAATGTTAACTCAAAGAAGTAAACATAAAAATTAGTGGAAAACAATCAATATGAAAAAACACACAAACTGCACAAGTTTCTATGCATGCAGACTGGGAGAATTATAAGCAATCATACCACAGGAAGATATATATTTATTAGAACTACAGAAAGTTGGCTGCAAATTGTGTGGGAATGGAGAATAAACATGTCCGGCTCAAAATTAATAGGCGTGGACAAAGGAATGATGTGCACAACATAAAAGCTTCAGGCAGAGTCAAAATGAATAGAGATTAAAGATGAAAACAGTTTTTTTTTATTGGAATTGTACTCGATTATTCTTATTGGGGGAGGAGATTGAACTTATCCCACAAGCAGTGTGTTAAATTCTTACCTCAGTTCTTCAGCTGTTGAAACTCCCATCTAGATCTGTGCTATCTATTCTTTACTATTTGAACAGACTCCTGTCTGACCCCAAATGCTGTCATCTCAAAAGGTCATCCAAAGTTCTGCTGCATTTGTCACAACTTGCATGAAATCCCATTCATCACCCCATATATGTTTAATTTCATTGCTCTTAGTTAAGCTATACTTCAGTTTTAAAATTCCCATCTTCATTTTCAAATCCTTCCATGACCTCCTTATCTCTGAAGGCTCCTCCACCTTAACAATCCTCTAAGATATGTCCATTTCTCATAACGCCCTTAAGCATCTCAGATTTCATTAATTTCACCACTGGCAACCATGCCTTCAACTGCTCAAAGCCCTAAATGCTGGAATTATCTCCTTAAACCTTTTGTTTCAATAGATCTTTTCTGAAAAACTCCTTAAAAGCTAATCCTTTTACCTTATCTCATGGTTATCCACCCTTATATGATTCTCCCCTTATGTGTTTGAACTTGAAGTATCCGTATGAAGTGGCTAAGCAATGTTTTATTATGTTAAAGGTACGTTGCAAAAAATAAATTGTTGTTACACCCTTTCCCATGGGAACGCAGTGGTCATATCACTGGACTAGAGACTAATAAACTAAAACCCCAGGCTAATGTTCTGGAGAGATGGGTTCAAATCCTACAATGGCAGATAGTGAAATTTTAATTCCACTAAAGATCTGGAATTAAAACAAAACATTAACCTAACTTGAACTATGTCAATTGTTGTAAGACCCCATCTGGTTCACTAATGTCCTTTAGGGAAGGAAATCTGCCATCCTTACTTAGTCTGGCCTGCACACGACTCTAGACCCACTGCAATGTGTTAAACCTGGGAAATTATGGATCGACAAAAAAGGCTAGCCTAGCCAGCAACGTCCACAGCCCATGATCTCATGAATTTTTTAAAAATGACAGTGAAATTGCTGTATGTATCAAAATAGAAAACATTTACGTCTCTCAGTCTCTTCCCTCAAATAAAGAATGGTTTATTGGACAGCATACCACAAAAAAGGCTCCTGTGGACCCACATCAAAGTCTTTTAAAGAAGATGAGAGAATATAGAAGGATCGGAGTGTCAAAGAATTGAAATCATCAGTGAAGAACTGCAATGTCTCGCTTTGATGTAAGAGGAAAATAGACACCAATGATAGACAAAAGTTACAGGAGGTATCACTTAACATCCATAGAAAATAAAGAGATCAGCAAGTAATTAGAAACAAAACAGAACAATAGAAAATAGAAAGCAGCATTTCCTTCCTGTCCCTGGCATGCTATGTTCACAGCTTCATGCTTTTTGACAGCTCTTAATGGGTTTTGACCTGGACTAGTTGGCATAGTCTCCCATTGCTGTCAGCACGCCTGTGTTATTACTTGCAGTTTGTATGGGAGACATGCAAACTCAAGACTAATCAGTTTTGTCTAATTAACTGGTGATCTGGTGAAACCACGTGTGTTTGAATTGGGAAACGAAGCACAACTCATCCTGAGGCTGAAAAACCTGCTGTTCAGAGGTGCCATTTATTTTAATCAAGTGGTGCAGCATTAAACACTGGCTTCCTTCAGCTGTTTGCAGTTTGGATTGATTTGGACTCGAGTCTCTTTTAAATGACTGACTCTATTCATAAGTTGGAATGAACTGCAAGTTGAGTGAGCAGAAAAAGAACTCTGGAATGTGGACAAAATTCAATATTTTAAAGATATTGAGATGATGTGAACATTCCAGTTACAAAAATGCTGCAATCTTTAGCCATCCTTATTCACAAGTGACTAGCATACGTAACCAGACAAGCTCGGAATGGCTAGTGTTTGCAAATCTTGGGCGCTCACACTACAGCTGTTATAGACGCCTGCTGATCTTTTAAATAAACAAGTGGATCTGAGCTTGTGTGGTCTTTGGCCTAATTCCAACCTTAGAATTGGCCATACGATCACGTACATGGT
Source organism: Rhincodon typus (assembly GCF_021869965.1). Lineage (NCBI taxonomy): Eukaryota > Metazoa > Chordata > Chondrichthyes > Orectolobiformes > Rhincodontidae > Rhincodon > Rhincodon typus. The sequence continues at coordinate 20,703,794 of NC_063339.1, forward strand.
AAAAATAGTTTGGATCACCATTGATCATACGTTGTCATATCATCATGTCATCATCCATATAACACTGCAACATTTTATGATTTCCTGAAGCAGCCCATTTTCTAAGAGAGGATCCAGACTGGATGTAACACCATGGGAAAACATAGGCACTGCTATTTAGCACAACTTTCATGCAAACCAGAAACAGCTTTAGCAACAAACAATAATTTGACAAAGATTTTTTAAAAAAAGCTTGCCGAAAATCAGAAATAAAAACAGAAAATACTAGAAATTTTGGCAGTGTCTTTGCAGACAGAAAACAGAATTAATAAAATTCTTTGAGGTTGATGGCATTTACTAAATCTATGTGTGCATGTAGTTCAGCATTTGACAATATGTCATTGCCTGTAGCGCTGTTTGTATCTGTAGGATCATGGTCATGTTTTCAGTCAACAAACATGCTGTAAATTTCCAGCAGTTTTGAATAAATTAATTGCCCCTTTCTGGAATACTTACTCATTTTGCCTGTTTCAGATGTTATTGTGCATTGTAGATATTTGTAATATCCTGTACAGAAGATCCATGATACACCTCTGAAACAGATAGGACTTAAACCCAGGCCTCCACATTCAGAGGTAGGCACACTACCATTGTGCCACAAGAGCTCTTTATTCCACATTGTATATTTGCAGCAAGACCACTTTTTTAAAAAATCAAGTTTTGTGAGCAATCATTTCATATTAAAGAACCAGCAGTGCCTGGAAAATGTGATTGTGAATATTTCATGTGAGGTTTTACAAAATGTCCAGCGATCTGCTTAATGTGTCAGCTGCTGGTACTATTCACATCATGAAATGTCATCATATTACAAAAACATAATTGGCTTGTGAAAACATCATTGTCTCCTGTGATTTTATTGTGAATGTGTGGTGCACAGCTGCTCTGAATAACCTTCTCCTCACGCAGAAACAAATGACAGCCCTTTAAAATCAGACAGGACCTAAAAATAGATTTCCTGTTTAAGGGGCGAAACCTATGAAGTGAAAGTTACTGTAAACATGCTGCTGACGTACCCATGCTTGATCATCATATAGCAGGAAGATGGAGGATGTTAAAGGGTGGATTGGGTCAGAAGATCATATTGCAGTAAGTACAGTGAAATTGTCAACATAATATGGCACTTTGGGAATTCTGGGGGCAGTTTGCTGATGGGTTCATGTTAAGAAGGAGATGTTTTCAGTGCAAGATGGCGTCAACTGTTGGAATTCTTGCTGCTGGCAAAGTGCTGAGGTCTATGGAGAGGTATAAGTTTTTCTCACCATTACTTGACATGGAAATCCCCTGAAATTCATATGATTACGTTTTGAAATTAGACCTCGAAGCAACTGGGCAAAATATCAACAGCTCCAACATTGTTAAATTGGATAGCCAGTGTCAGTCCCAGGAAACTTCTAAATACAATGCAAGATCAATTCAGCAGTCCCTAAAAATGGTTGTAGGGATTGCAACACTTGTTTTCCCATTGCAGTTAATGTGATGTAGATAGCATTTCAACTGTGTGTTATCTTCCGCTTAATATGAGTGTATAAATGCAGCCAATGTCAACTCTTCAAATGAGTGGCTACACACCTTGATGGGTGATCCAAAATTGTGAAAGACTGGTGAAGGCCAGCCCGTACCTTTTACAGTGGAGTGGCATTATCTGTGGAGAAAGTGCTGGAAGCTATAAGCATTTTACATCTCTTTAGCTCGCGAAAATAAAAATTGAACCATTTACAAAATGAATCATCAGAAAAATAGCTTATTATAACATCATAAACTGTCAATCAAACCAAGTTTTCTTTTCATTGCACCTGTTTTAACAATGTTCATGATTTTGTAGAGTCATAGTTATGTTTCTATTATTGGTACTTTGAAAACCTGGATGTCAATATCTTTTACTTACAGCAACAGCAGTTTTGCATCCCAAAAAAGTATGAATGGGTGTTTTTAAGAGGTTCTGTGCATACCATTTTACTATAGGGTTCATTGTTTCCCTGTAGAATATATACTGGGTGAATGAGCATGGAACACCTATGAGTTGTCATGCTCGGTATGAAATGCCATTGGTAGTGGATGGAAGCTTGAATTGGCATGAGGATAGAAGGGGCATTTAGGAGTAAGTGGGCATAAATTGGCATGGATGGTGTGAGGGGCCTCAGAGATTGGTGGGAGACATGAGTTCGCATGGAATTGACATGGGAGAATGGGTAGCACATTTCAAGCTAACCCTTCAAAAATCTAGACTGTGGTACATACACCCCAAGAGAGGCTGGCCCATGAGACCATAAGATGTGGGAGCAGAAGTAGGTCATTCAGCCCATCAAGCATACGCCACTCCTCTCTGGGATCTTGGCTGATCAGATATTCTTTAACTTCACTTTCCTGCCTTTTCCCTGCTACCCTTGATTTCCTTACACATTAAAAATGTGTCTATCTCAGCATTCAGTATACAGTCAACCCAACCTCTACTGCCCTCTTTGGCAAAGAATTCCACAGAGTCATACCTTCTGAGAGAAGAAATTCCTCATCATTTCTGTTTTAAATGTATGACCCCTTACTCTGAGATTATACCTTTGGTCCTAGACACTCACACACAGGGAAACAACCTTCCCATGTCCACCATGTTAAATCTGCTAATAATCATACATGCTTCAATAAGGTCGCCTCTTATTCTTTGAAATCCCATTGGGTACATGCTCAACCTACTCAACCTTTCCTCATAAGACAGCCCCTCCATAGACGCTATCAGAATAGTAAGCCTTCTTTAGATTGCCTTAGAGAAAGGGCCCAAAATTTTCAAAGGATTCCAGCTGTGGACTGGTTTGTGTATTTGTAAAATTTTTGCAAAACCTCCCTACTTTTATTATCCATTCCCTTTGAAATAAACCCTTTACTATTAGTCACTGAATATGAATACTAGCTTTCTGTGATTCCTGGACAAGGACTCTCAAATTCCTCTCTGTAGCATTAAGCAGTTTTTCTCCATTTAAATAATATTTCATTCCTCTCCTCTTCCTGCAAAAGTGCATAACATCACATTTCCCCAACAATATATTCCATCTGGTATATTTTTTCCACTTACTTAACCTGTCTATATTCCTCTCCAAACTCTTTGTGTTATCTTCATCAGTTGCCTTCCCACCTATTTTTGTGTCTTCCCCAAACTTGGCAATAGTATATTCACTTTCCACATCCATATCATTCATATACATTGTAAATAATTGTGCCTCACATGATCCCTGTGACATACCACTATTTACAGGTTGCCAGCTTAAAAATGCATTCCTTATCTCAACTCTCTGTCTTGTATTAGTTAGCCAATCCTCAATCCATGCTAATATACTACCTCCAACTCCATGGGCCCTTATCTTATTAATTAGGCTAATATATGGAACAAAACACAAAGATCCACAGCTTCCCCTTTATCTATCCTGCTTGTTACATCCACAAAAAATTCTATTAACATTGTATGGTATGATTTCCCCTTTGCTGACTCTGCTTGATTATATTGTGCACATTTAACTGCTCTGTTACATTCTTTGTTATAACATCTAACAATTTCCCAGTAACAGACATTAAGCTAACTAGCCTATATTAAAATATTTTTGTCTCCTTCACTTTCTAAGTAAGGGTCTTATATTGGCAGTTTTCCAGTCTTCTGGGATTTCTTTTAGAGTCTAAGGATTCCTGGAAAATGACTACCAGTGCATCCATGATCTCAACAACTCACAATCTATGAACCTGTGTCACACAGAAGTTGCCTTGACTGTGCAAAAATTATGGGAATCTTGGAAATTCCTATCCACTCAATGAGCCAGTTAGGGAGCACAGGGTGCTATATTTTCAGTTGCAATCTTATCCCGCATCAGAAAATTGGGGGAATCGGAATGGGGTGGAAATTCCAGAATCAGATGCCACCCAACATTTTTAAAGGATTCCAGGTTCCTTATGGCTCTGGGAAATCCAGCACACAGTAATTGCCACTCAGATAATGGGCTTTGCCAGAAATGATCCTCTGTGAATGTCACATGCCAGCTGGACATTGAAGGAGTCAAACTGCTTTTTTTTGTGGTGTAGTTAAAGTTCAGACATACCATCCACAAAACCTGCAAAGCCTGCAATCCCTAAAATCCATGTGGTCACTTTCACCTGATTCTTAATAACAAGAGTAAATGAAATATATTACGTTCAAAGAATAAAGTCTTCCCACTAAATCCTTTATATAGCAGGGGACAATAAATGACAAGGTATGAATACATTTCCATCACCAGCTAAGAAGGAGAAAAAGCATAAAAGTTCATTACTACTATCATTTTCACAGCCACTGCTCTAAGTTTGGGACTGAGGCTGTAACAAGTGATAGACTCCAGGGAGGATATCCTTTTTGGAAGTGTAGATTTTTCACATATTTTCAAGGAAAAGAGTTGCCATCTGAACAGTTTGAGCAGAAATAACCTCCTGCTGAGAAGTATTCAAACCTGCTTCCATCTCCTTCTTCTTCCAGCAACTCTTCCTTTTTGGAGTTTCCTCTACTTGTTTGCCAACTCATGCCTTATTCTAAATGATGCCATGAACTCACGTTTAAGAACAATATATGTTTGTGCAAGAGGTCAGCGAAGATTCCTTCAGACACGGCCACACCCCTCCCTGCAGACAATTCAATTTAAAAGGGCAATTACTTGTGTCTTTCCCTCTGGGGAATCTGAATTGTGGGAACAACTAAACACATGGGATCCAGACTGACACTTCAGTGCAGTACATCGCCCCAAAAAATTATATGATTGTCTTATTGTTTTTTTTTGGGCCCCGTTGTGTAAAAATGGACTTTTTCCTTGTTTGATCATAGAATGAGGGCATTGCTGGCAATACCATCATTCATTGCTCAACTCTAACTGCCCTTGAGTAGGTGGTAATGAACCATCTTTTGAAGTTCAGCAGTCCATGTGGTTTAGGTACAGCCTTTGTACTGTCCACATGAAATTTCAAGCACTTTGACCAAACAATCAAGAACGAACGGCACTTTGGTCAGCATTGAGATGGTAATGTTCCTGTGTGCCTGCTGTGTCTGCTCATAGTTGAGGCTGGTGTTGTTTCCTCCAATGACCACATTTCAAATCAGCACCTAAGTGTGTTTAAAACACATTGCAACATGGTCACGAATAGCATAAGACAAGTAAAATGTTGCTTGCACTTTCTTCCCCTTCATTTAAATCACATGAGCACATTTGCCCCACAGATGCGTCCTGACCCTTGCTTTTTCCGGTTGTGTCAAGTCTAAGAGTCATGACAAATTTTGAATTTGTTCTTTGCCTTGGTTTTCAGGATGAATTGTGATTAAATGATGGAAGTTTCTCCTGTCTTGTTTCTTACTTCCAATTTTGGCAGTTATTATATTCAATTTGGCATTGTCAAGAATGAAGTGAACACCTGTTCACACCACGCTTGGCTTCAGCCAATTCTTATCTGTGTTCAAGAGCCAAATTCATTAATGAGGATCAAAAAAAAGTTACACTTTAAGTACACACTCCACTCACTAATATATTCAAGCTGAAAATCAGATTTAGCATGACTTGGCAGAACAAGTACTGGTTAGAAAAGCCAATGATTTTGGAAAGATGTAATTGTACAATTAAGCTTCCAAAATGTTTAAGACGTAATGGAGATAGGTATCATTAGTCTCTGAAAAGCAATGTTTGCTTAAGTTACCAACCTAATAAACACTACAGCCCTACAGTTTTTTTTTACACAGAAGGAGGGCATGCAGACCATTTGAATCTGTGATGTCTCTGCTAGACCAAACCAAAACCAGATCCAGTGCTCCTGTTATTTCCCAGAGTTCTGCATTATTCTGGTTCTGATCTTAAACCATATGTCCAAATTTCCCTTAAAATAAGGATTGGCCTCTATCCCAACCACTCTGATATAGCATTCTTTGCTCTGGCAGCTCAATGTGTAAACAAACCTTTTTTCAATCAGTGACAGTTTTAATTTGTGATTCCACAAGATCAGCTGTACAATCAGAGGAAGTTATCTTTATTGGCTTAAAAAAACACTTATTATGTCTTCAAATCTTCTCCATTCCAAAGGGAATGCTAGGTCTTTTATCATCCTAACTTGCCGTTCTAGATTCTCCTGGTAGAGCAACATTATATTACCAATATGGCTTTAAGGGTCTTTGTATGAAATCTTCATTTTTTAAAATTCTGTAATCAATCGTCTAATTTGTGAAAACACAAAATCATATCCAACTTTTTGTGGATTTATTTTCAAACTTAAACTTTCAGGAAATTACACTTTTGAAACATCGAGACTCCATTGCCGTCCACACCCTTCAGTATTTTGCCATTACGTGTATACTCATATTCCTTGGCTTCTCTCTCAAGATCTATTAGTTTACATTTTCTATATTAAATCATGCCTGGCATGCATTTATTCATCCAACTAGTCTATCTGTCTTCCTGAAAGCTTTTTATAAGCATCAGAACTGTTCAGAAACCCAACTATCTTGGATTGTCAGTATATTGCAAGAATGAGTGCCTGAATGCAAATCCTAATCACTTATATATACCAAGACTAAAACTGACCCCTGAAGTAGAGCATTTCAAACTATTGTTCATATCAACATTTCCTGTTTAGCGCATATCAAAATCATTTACTGTTGTTGCTGCTACATTTTCTTTATACCAGAATTTACCTAATACATCTCTTCTGAGATGCCTAAAGACTTGCCTTCTGATAATCTGTAAGCACTACATCTCCTACATTCCCATTATTTGCTCATTTGGTATTTTTTTCTAAGAGTCCTATCAAGTCATCAAGACAGATTTATCTCTAACAAATCCATGAAGTATGACTTTAATTTATTCATGAACTTCTGTATTCTCATGAACATTTAATTGGAAAACGCCAAAAGGCAAATTTGATGAAGTTATCAAGTTGTTAAAAATAGAGAATTTCATCGGATATTCTATGACCAATGTATAGTTGGAGAGGCAATCAGAACAGAAACAATAAAGTTGAGCCATAATTAAACTGCTGACTATCTATTCAATAAGCTCCATTATGATCTAATCGGTTAAGGCATTAATTAGATAATTCTTCTGGCTAGATTATGTTGCTGGCTGGTTACTATTCCTAACTGGCTAATACTGCCAGTTAATTAAAACTGCTTAGTTGGCTAATGTTGTAGTGAGTTCATATTTTATTTAAAAATGGGCGATCAGCCTGCATTGCTATTTTTAGAAAAAGTCAAGTAAAAAATGGCAATCCAGAGGCATATTGTAGTATAGATGCAGAACTCTAAAGCATTAAAAAAACATCTTGTAATCTAACAAGTCTTACCTGTGTGCAGTGATCAGTTGGTTTCACTGTTTCGTCTCTCCAACTTGCCACCAAAGCAGAGGGAATCTACTTTGTGATGTTGTCATTCCTTATTTGGTGTGAATGTCATGCAGTGATTGAAACCTGCTCCTACAGGCCTACCTTTCTTAAGAGAACAGTCTTAAAGTGATTAAATCCCAGCAAAGAAGCAGCAACAAGAAAAATACATTGAAACAGCAGTAGGAAAGGAGAATACAAGTAAAGAAAAACAAAACCTGTAAAAGGAATAAACAAACATTTCAGTATATACCACTTAGAAAAAAGAATAGAGACCTTTATTTTGTGTTATTTCGTGTCAGTCTTCACAGTGGAAGACACAAATAACATGCTGAAAACTAATGGCAAGAAGGTTATAGCAGACGAGGACCTAGAAACTATCATTATCACTAAGGAGGCAGTGCTGGGCAAGCTAATGGGTCTAAAGGTAGACAAGTCTCCTGGCCCTGATGAAATGCATCCCAGGGTACTAAAAGAGGTGATGGGGGAAATAGCAAATGCACTAGTAATTATTTACCAAAATTCACTGGACTCTGGGGTGATTCCTGCAGATTGGAAAACAGCCAATGTGACGCCACTGTTTAAAAAAGGAAGTAGACAAAAAGCAGGTCAGTTAGCTTAACTTCGGTAGTGGGGAAAATGATTGAATCTATCATTAAGGAAGAAATAGCAAGATATCTGGATATAAATTGTCCCATTGGAAACACCCAGCATGGGTTCATGAAGGGTAGGTCATGTTCAACTAATTTGGTGGATTCTTTGAGGACACTACTTGCATGGTGGACAATGGGGAACCTGTGGATGTGGTGTATCTGGATTTCCAGAAGGCATTTGACAAGGTGCCACACCAAAGGCTGCTACATAAGATAAAGTTGCATGGTATTACAGGTAATGTATTGGCATGGATAGAGGATTGGTTGACCAGTAGAAAGCAAAGAGTAGGGGTAAATGGGTGTTCTTCTGGTTGGCGGTCAGTGGTGTGCCTCAGGGATCAGTGTTGGGACCTCAATTGTTTACAATTTACATAGATGATTTAGAGTTGGGGATTAAGTGTGGTGTGTCAAAATTTGCAGATGACGCTAAGGTGAGTGGTAGAGCAAAGTGTGCAGAAGACACTGAAAGTCTGCAGAGGAATATAGATAGTCTAAGTGAGTGGGCAAAGGTCTGGCAGATAGAGTACAATGTTGATAAGTGTGAGGTCATCCATTTTGGTAGGAATAACAGCAAAATGAACTATGTTTTAAATGGTAAAAAAATGCAGCACGCTGCTGTGCAGAGGGACTTGGGTGTCCTTGGGAATGAATTGCTAAAAGTAGGATTGCAGGTGCAGCAGGTAATTAAAAAGGCAAATGGAATTTTGTCTGCCATTGCGAGAGGGATGGAGTTTAAAAAGAGGGAGGCTATGCTGCAGCTGTACAGAGTCCTGGTGAGGCCACACCTGGAGTACTATGTGCAGTTTTGGTCTCCTTACTTGAGAAGAGATATACTAGCAATGGAGGAGGTGCAGAGGAGATTCACTTGGTTGATTCCAGAGTTGAGAGGGATGGATTATGAGGAGAGATTCAGTAGACTGGGATTATACTCATTGGAATTCAGAAGAATGAGGGGAGATCTTATAGAAACATATAAGATTATGAAGGGAATAGATAAGGTGGAGGCAGGGAGGTTGTTTCCACTAGCAGGTGAAACTAGGACTAGAGGGCATTGTCTCAAAATAAAGGGAAGCAGATGTAGGACTGAGGTCAGGAGGAACTTCTTCACCCAAAAGGTTGTGAATCTGTGGAATTCCCTGCCCAGTGAAGCGGTTGAAGCTACCTCGCTGAATGTGTTTAAGGCAAGGCTAGATAAATTTTTAAACAGTAAAGGAATTAAGGATTATGGTGAGTGGGCAGGTAAGTGGAGCTGAGTCTCAAAAAGATCAGCCATGATCTTATTAAATGGTGGGGCAGGCTCGAGGGGCCAGATGGCCTACTCCTGCTCCTAGTTCTTATTATTTAACAATAAAAAATGTAATGCAAAATAGTGAAGTCTGGATTAGGCAGTCGATTTTACATTTATTGAATCACTGCTATTCAAGCAACGTATGCAGATTTGTTTTGCTGATCAAGTGAAATATGATCTGAGAGGAGTTTTCTGAAAATCTTCTTGCTAGTACCAAAGAGGGGCCTCACAGAATTAATTCATCCAGTCTTTCATTGGAGGATCAGAAAGACCCAGAAAAGATCTGGAGAATTCTGAAAGACCAGCTAAAGGTGAGAATTCAGGTTACCTTCAGGATTAACAGAGTCCAATTCATGTCATACAAATACCTGGAGTCTATTATAAGATAACAAGGTGTAGAGCTGGATGAACACAGCAGGCCAAGCAGCATCAGAGGAGCAGGAAGGCTGAAATTTC
>NC_063339.1:20723588-20783876 GCF_021869965.1 Rhincodon typus
GTTAACTCTGTTTTCTCCTTCACAGATGCTGCCAGACCTGCTGAGCTTTTCCAACAACATTGTTTTTGTTCATGAGTACAATGGACATTGTTTTAAAAATGGGAATGCGTGAAAAATTAATTGCAACTTTTGAAATACAAGTGACACTGACTGATGGTATGAAATAATGGCTGAATATTTACAATGAGTTAAAAACTCCAGTTCAGCCTTTCTCAATGTCAGAAACACCTTGTTGCCTTCTTTAACTAAGTTCTGGATGTCAAGATAAGATTTCTTTCTCGGCAATGATGGGTTATTTATAAAGTGGGATGACTGGTTCTTTATGCTTTTATTAACTTCAGATCGCGCCTTAATGTACAGCTTTTTATTTTACATCTGCCACGGCCAAATTAGACATCGAAAAGTCTCGATATGAGAATGAAAACTGGTACCTGGCAACTCCAGCTCCAAAAGACCTCCACTGAATACTAACACCTCAAGGCGTGCTCCATGAACATCAGCCACATTTGCCACAAGTTCATAAGCATTGCCGTCAGTCATGTGCCAGACTCTAATAATCTTCATGGCACATCTCTGATCCACTTACAGGATACTTCTGCTCTTCAGTGCTGTGCCTCTGTGCAACAGCAACTATCATTGTAATGCTGAAGCAAGGATACTTTACTCTTAGGGATGTGCATCTGAAATGTTAAATCTATTTGCTTTCCACAGATGCTGCCAGACCTGCTGAGTTTCTTCAGCAATTTTTGTTTGCTTGCTCTCTCAGTGCTCACACACTTTGAGTCTACCTGGATGCTCACAGCATACCTGCCTTGTCTTTCTTTTTTTTTTAACTTGCCCCCATGGCCAGAGAAATCAGGCTTACAGTATGGCTGTATTGCTGCGCCATTTAGCACTGACACAAAACCAGGAAGCTTGTCACGGTTGTGAGCAGTCTTCAGCCAAGTAAATTATAGGCAGTCTCGAGTATTAATCCAAGGGCTTGGACATGGTCAGTCAACCACTCGGGACAGTTTGAGTCAGGATTCTGTCCTCATAAGGGGTGAGGAGCCAAACGTCAGGCTGCCCTCCTACCCATTTTGACCCTCTGTGCCCAACTGTGGTCTCTTTTCATTCTGGAATGACAGGCAAATATTAAGAGTGATGAAGTGGGCGGCACAGCTGTTCCTTTTGCTAAAGGTTGGGAGGTATCCCAAGTGAGTGAATAGGCAGCTAGAGGGCATGCAGAGTTGGTGGTGTTGGGGATTGGCTTAGCAAATTAAAAATCTCATTCTTTTACAGTTATTGTTAAAGTTAAAAGAGTTGCAATAAAGAGATTTTTTCAAAAATTGTTACTGAAGGAACCTGGGGTAGTTTGCTTTCAACCTGGGTGGGAAGTAGTCAGAGATAAATTAGGATTTTTGGTAATTTGATTAAATCTTAACATTTGTTGTTACCCTGGGAAGAATGCAGCTTTGATTTTCAGTGCGCTACATCGGTGAGCTGTGACTCCTGTATTTTAACTCGATGTCCCTGCCTTGGGCTTGTAACCCTTCAGAACAGTATCGGACATCAATCCATCTAAGTTGTGAAAATTTCGATTGATCTAACCTCATTAGCTTTTTTTTTTGGTGGGGAAGGGGGTGGTGTTTGGGATAGTGTTCCAGGAATGTTGGTAAATTAACATTCTTTACTGTTCTCAGATGCTTGACCTTAATGGACTGAGAATGAAACAAATAGCTCTGAAATAGCTCTGTAGTGGAGTCGGCCTCATTAGGGCATTTAAGCAGCTATTAGATAGGCATATGGATGATAGTATAAGGTAGGGGTGGAGGTTAGATAGACCTTAGAATTAGGGTAAAAGTTTGGCGCAACATCGTGGGCCGAAGGGCCTGTACTGTGCTGTACTGTTCTATGTTCTATGTTCTATGTTCTATGAAATCCAAAGTCTACTGTGTAATGCCCTCAGCTTGATTCTAACAGGAAGCACTATATTTCCTTTGGGTTACCCTACCCTACCTTTGCAATCCAGTTTACTCCAGCTATGTTCTGCATTCGTCTATGCAGTTAATAAGTCCTGGTACCTCAGTCAACCTTTGGTGGAGGACTCTGTGCCAAATGAAATATTAGGTCAGAAGTCACACGACCCCAGCTTATAGACCAACAAGTTTATTTGAAATCACAAGCTTTCAGAGCATTGCTCCTTCATCAGGTGAAGTGCCATGGCAACATTTCCTCCCAAGACCGTTCGAAACTGCAGAGTTGTGAACACAGCCCAGGCCAACACACAAACCAGCCTCCCATCCATTAAAACCATCTATACTTCCTGCTGCATTGGGAAAGCAACCAACATAATGAAAGATCCCTCCTGCCCTGGTTATACACTCTTTCACCCTCTTCTGTCAGGCAGAAGAGAGAAGTTTGAATACATGTACGAATAGCTTCTTCCCTGCTGTTATCAGACTTCTGAACGGACTTCTCAAATGTTAATGTTGATCACTCTCTGCACCTTCCTGGCAGCTGCAACATTGTATCCTGTACTCTGTTCTGTTACCCTCCTGCGCTTGCTTTGTACGATTTGTAAAGCAAGTAAGGCAACACTTTTCACTGTACCTCAGTATAAGTGGCAGTTACAAATCAAATCAAATCAAATTCAGGAGCTGTCACCTAACTGATGTGGTAATATCTTTGGGCGGCACGGTGATTAGTGGTTAGCACTGCCGCCTCACCAGTAATCTGAGTTCAATTCCACCCTCGGTTGACTGTCTGTGTGGAGTTTGCACATTCTCCCCGTGTCTGCGTGGGTTTCCTTCGGGTGCTCTGGTTTCCTCCCACAGTCCAAAGATGTGCAGGCCAGGTGGATTGGCCATGCTAAATTGTCCATAGTGCCTAGGGATGTGTAGATCAGGTGGTTTACAGGGGGAATGGGTCTGGGTGGGATGCATTGAGAGTCGGTGTGGCCTTGTTGGGCCAAAGGGCCTGATTCCACACTGTAGGAATTCTATGATCTAGTGTTGGACATAATTTTGTTTCGAAGGCCATGCAAGTCTTATTTAACTCATTACAGATAGAAACCTTTTTCCTTACCCTTAACACGACTCCCAAGAACCTTTTCCCTAAATTATATATGTAGATACTTAGTCAGTATTTACTTGATTTTTAACATCTATTTTCAATATGATTGCAAAAAAACTGTAAATTGTTAAGAGAATTATCTGTTTTATTTGGGAAATAAAAATCCATCACACTAAAAGAGAAGTTAATGTAAATGGCTGAAGTAATGGAGGATTAAATGTCTTCAAAGTTACATTGTAGACAATATGAAATAAATCACAGCTTCGAACAGTTTTGTTTAGTTTGTTCATCTCATATTTAATTGATGTAGAAGTCTATAATTTGCATTATCCCATGACTACAATGTTGGAGAACTTCCAATCCAATGATCAAGTTTCAATAAACAAGCATTGCTTTCATAGACTATTTGCCATTTGTATAATTTTGTTCCCATAACTCTCCAGTTTTGGAATGATCGTTAGACCTTTACATAAATCTTTTGTTTTAAAAACCTTTGCTTCCTTGGTTTTGCAAACTGTGTACTGCACGTGGCAGATTTATTGGATGTGTATGGTAACAGGAGCTGGCAAAAGAAGTTTTACACAAATATTATTACCTTGCCACTTCAAGCAGATTGCTCAATCTGCTCCTGATCCCATTCCAGCCTCTGTCACAAAGTAACAGAAGGAGTCAAGCTGTTGACAATAGAATTAACCTGATGGTTTTAGGTCTCTGAATGCTTTTTATTTTTGGTGGTGGATTTTTCCACTCTGAGGTAAAAGATGTCAGGTCTTGAGGAATGGAATCCTTCCCTATATGTTGTGTTTCTGAGAATCTGCAAAAATACTTTGACCAGCCTCAGTGCACCCTTCTATATCCTCTTTTCATTGATCTCACCAGGAGCATGTGGAATTCTGTGGAGATCCCTTGGCTGACATGACTCAGACAGGAATCATGTTCCTTCCTGCTTACAATCAGAATCTGCAAATAACAACAAGCATTTCTTGCTGGAAGTTCCCCAATTCTCCCCATCCCCAGCATACCAAGAAAGACTTTAAACACTTTTCCTAAGTCTTGCCTGTATAAGGGGTGGATGAAGGACCTTACAGCATAATTGCACTAGAATTAGAGGGACAGCACTTGATTTTACACTTAACCATCTTGGAATTTTCAGGTATAAAGTGCACTTGACTCAACATGTGCACTAAGCTTCATGTCCAATAAGTACCTTCTGTTGTACCAGCCTGCATTTGCAAACTGAAATATCACAGAACTGTCCACGAGCCAGCTGACTATGATGCTGCTTGGCCTGCTGTGTTCATCCAGCCCTGCACCTTGTTGTCTCTGATAAATTTCTCTGTGCAGTTGAACGTTTTAGAACAGAGGGTTTCATGTTTTGTCCCCAGTGTGTGCTTCTCTGAGCCAGGGTAGCAGGAAGGGATAGAGGAGAGGATCTTTGACCAAGTTTCTTACTCCTTCAATGATAACAGGAAAAGTGAATATGTCAGGTAAGAACAGGACTGAGGTCTGTCGTTGAAGCTGCATAAAAACAGCCACACCATTCTCTCTTACTGACTTGACTTACATTTGAAGATTAGCTGTTTTCATGTTAAAAAAATCCTCCATGGGATGAGGCCAGCATTTGTTGCTGTCACCTACTTTCCCATGAGCAATTGATGTTGGGCTAGCACCTTGAACTATTGCAGATTAACCAGTGCAGATGCACCCACAGCATCCTTGATTGCATGCAGCTCAAGGTTAGGAATGTACATACAGTTCCAGGTCAGGATGATACATGACTTGGAGGAAAACTTATATTCTCATGCATCCACTGCCTTAGCTCTCTAAAAAACAATTATCTTCCTTTGTGCTATTTCTGTCTCCAATCAGTGGAGAGATTTCCCCTGGTTCCCATTGTCTTTGATTGTGCCATGACTCTTTGATGCCATGAAATGCTGACTTGATGACAATGATAGTCACTCTCGGCTCATCTCTGGAAATCAGCTCTTTTGTTGATATGCATGAGATATTGAAGGTGATTTTGAAACACGGAAGGTGACTTTTACCAAACACCCAATTTTTCAGATGGTTTTAACTGGTCTTTGTGCTATTTCCTGAGTGTTTTTCATGCACAAACCTTTTCTGAAAGAGATCATCCATATTCCTAGAGAAAGATGTGTGGTGGGGATTATTAGATCCTGGTTCTTGATCCAGAATCTATCTCATTTGGATTAAGGCCGCATTTCTGGAAGATGATGAGTTATGATCTTCTAACTCTGAGAACGGAGAAGCCTACAGTAAACACTGTTTCATTCCTGATAGCAAACTATGCTTGATTTACTTTGTAGCATTGCTAAGATGTTTAATTTATACAGTGAGGAGACCACAGGCTATTATGTTAAGTGGTATTTATATGCTGGCATTGGAAAAAAATGACACAAATTTGCCTAACCGCCCTTTTATAGATCATTATTCAAACAAATGCAGAAGAAAAGATCATTTAAGGTAATAGTTGTTCATCAGAATGCTGGTTTATAAATTGTCTTTTATTTATGTAGCTCTATGCTTGATTCTGACTCATAATGGTAGAGTGCTGAGTGAGTGGAGAATTTGACTCAATGGCAGCATGAGGTTTGTTCCATCCATAACATAGTTGGTGAAGAGTGGCTGACAAAAACCCACTTTGTTTGCCAAAAATCTATCATTTTCAGTGATTTTCTTCTGAGCACCTTTTTCATCTTATTTTGAAATTATGTTCTGCCTTCTTGAATTACAGACTTTATCATATAGAAACAGTACAACTAGTCTGGACCTGTTGACACAACACATGTGCCTCCTCCTGCCTTCCTATCTCCCTCAATCAACATATACTTCTGTTTCTTCTTCCATGTCTATTTAGCTAACTTTCCTGAAATAAATCCACTATTCACCTCAGGTATTCTATTTGATAGTTCAATATTTAACAACTCTTAGCAAAGATTCCCCTGAATTCCTTCCTGAAGTTATTACTGATTCTTCTACTTATAGCTTTAGGACTCCTACATGTGAGCACATAGATTAGAACATAATATTTCCCCACTATATGTATCCAATGCATCCTATTATAATTTTAAAGAGCTCTATTTTTGTGTTAAGCCTTACCAGTATTCGGCAAGGCTCTGTTATTTCTTAATTTGTCTTTATTTTTTCTCTTCAGTTTTGATGAAGTCACCGGGACACAAAATATTAACTTTGTTTTCTTCCCACAGATGCTGCCAGACCTGCTGAGTTTTGCCAACAATTTCTGTTTTTGTTTTAGATCTCCAGCATCCGCAGTTCATTGTTTTATCTTTTTTCTCTTTTATCTGCTCTTGGTTAGTGATTGACACTGGCTAAAGTAACGTTGCTGCCTTTACTCTGTTGCCGTGGGAAGATGCTATTAGATCATCTCCATGAATCACTGAGTTCTTATGAAGACGCTAAATAAAGAGGTCCATATTGCACTTGGCATTCTTCATGTATGAGATAAGAGAAGCTCAAGGCTATTTTGTCTGGAGGCCATACTCCCCTGCTCCTACCTAAGCCCTTGCACTGTCCAATAAAAAAAGGCGGTTAGTGATTCAGAGTAGGATCCCTGTTTATATTTGCACACCCCTGAATGCTCTGCCAATAGCAACAACTTAAATGCTATACTATCCAGAATTGAGGCCCTTTTGTGGATCAGTTGTAGTGTCCCTGTCCCTGGACCAGGAGGACAAGGTTCAAGTCCCACCTGCTCTAGAGGTATGTAGTAACATCTCTGAATACTTTGACTGGAAAAAAATAGGTTAATTAAACAATAAAGCAGACCCAGTTCCCTCCCTCTCTCCCTACCCTCCACCTCACTTTTAAAAAAATACAGAATTCAGCTGTTTCAATGCTCACTGGGGCTTGAATCACTTCTGACCTATGAGGCTCAACACAAGCTCCCAGGATTTAACTGAACTCGAGGCAATTCAACCAGGCTTTTAAGCTATCTCTATGGTTTTTGAAAAGTATGAAGATTGCTCTTGATGTCATTGCTCAGACAATACTTTTCCTTTGTGCTTTTCACATATTGTACCAGGAAATAGTTACACTGAAAAGGTTTGGGAAGAGGTTGCGGGGAATAAATGCTAGTTCTACGCTCCAGTACATGACAAAAGGAAATGAAACTCATTTAGTTTGAGTTTTATGCCATTACCTTCTAAAACATGATATTTCCAACAAGCTGGCACCGTGTGTCTTTTAAAGTTGAACATTTGCTGTACGATGGGGAGCAAACCTCAACTTCATGTTTTATTCATTCTGATTTGCTCTTATTTTCTCTTGATTATTCTTGTGTTCTCATGGCCACCCACCATTGACTGAGAGTGTTGGCATCTGGCAAGAACACAGTAGATGTCAAACCTGCCCAAAATTGGCTGGCATAACAATTGACAGCAGCTTTATTATAATTTGTCCAATTCAGCGAGGTCAACCAAGTAGCAGTGATGTTGATTGTATGTTTAACCCACATTTAATTCTGCTATTGTGCTGGGAATGCCTTCTTTTCCTGTGGATTTTTAAACTTTATGAAGTCAGTTGGTTGAATAATTTACATGTGAATTTGCATAACTCCAAAAAAGTATTTTAACATAAATCAACAAATTTGCAGCGCATAAGAAAACCCATGTGAAAAATGTGCACATTAACAAAAGTGCCAAACCCACTTGTAATGTTAATATTTGCTGCTTCTACACACTATCCCCTTGCCCTGCCACTGAAAAGCCCTTTTTTGAAAGCTGCAAATCGCATTAGCAAAAAAAGCTCTAAATTATATTTTTGTAAAGCCTGCTGTTTTGACACCATTACTGAGTCGTGACACGGTCTGAATCTATCAACACGTAGAAGGAAAACTTTTCTAATAAAAACAGAGTTTAAAAAAGGAAAACAAGCAGTAAGCTGTTTTTCTTGTAACCGTGTCTGTGATTCCAGCTGCAGTGTAAGAATAATCTACAGAGACACTAAGTGTCCTGTAGTCTGTATCATGCATTTGTTTAGTGAAATGAGCTTGTGAGAACTGAATAACACACAAGGTACTACGGAATGTTTCCAGTGAAGCTAACTTCTTATCTATTATTAAACAGCTCTAAATATTAGTTATATTCATTGATGGGCAAATAGTACTTCAATTTAACTTTCCCGATCTTAATAAGCAAAATGTTGAAAATCAATGGACACCATGGGTAGATTTGTTGATTGACTTTCGAAATTCATTGGAAGATCATCTTTTAGGAAACTAATTTCTAAGCCCCACTATCAACCCATTGTTACATTAGCAAATGCTCAATCTATTAAAGGAATATTAAATGCTGCATAGTAAAACAAATTGAGCTCTGCAATTTTTTAGGCTTGCTTTTACTTGCATTACTAAATATTGACTGGAACAGGAGTAGACAGTAAGCATATGTTTCCTAAACTAACCGGAAATGTAGACCATTCAGTCATAAACGTTCCATGGCAGTATTCAAATAAGATCAGAGTTGTTCCCCCTGGTGTCTTGACCAATATTATCCATCAACCAGCACCTAACAATATGTGATCTGGTCATTATTTTCTTATTGTTTCTTGGAGGTCTGGCTGGCAGACTGGCTTTTGAACAGGGGCAAAATTTTAGAATTACTTCAAGAGTCGTAATAAAGCTTCAAAACATCCTGAGGTTATGGAGGCAATATGTAAATAATCTTTCTTTCTCTCTTCACCTCTTTCCTTCCTGTTTCTGAAACCAGCAGAATAGTTATCATAGCTGTACAATGCAAACTGTTACAGATTGTCATTTCAGGTTGCGAGCCCCTTTGCTTTTAAAAAACACAATTTAAAAAGGCACCACCCAAACTCATTTGAACCAAAGTCCATCTGAAACAATATGCCATCATTTTTCATCTGCCAGAATTTCCTAATATCCTACTGGATGAAGAGGAAGCAGCTGCTGTCTGTAGTTGAAGCCAAATCAAAAAAGCAGTTTAAAAGTAAAAATTTGTAGTGAATTTTCATCTGTTACCAATACTTTAGCATCTAGTATGTCACGATATTTTAAATGAGTCTGGGTGTGAAATGTATTTTTAGAATTGCTCCTAATGAACCATAATTCTACCTGTTATTAAGTAGCAGAATGTAAGAACATATGAAATAGGTGCAGAAGTAGAACATTCTTCCCCTTGAGCTTACTCCACCATTCAATAAGGTCATAGTTGATCTATTTGTGTTTTGAATTCCACAGTCCTGTCTTCCCTGATAACCCTTGATTTCTCTATCTAGCAAGGAGCTATCCACCTCTCCCATCTCTACCATAAATACTCTGGCTACAAGGCAAGGCAGAGGCTGGAAATCCCTGAAGCAAGTAACTCACCTCCTGCCTCCCCAAAGCCTGATTACTCATTTATACATTTGCTGAGCAAGTGAGGCAAGTTTTTCTCCTGGCAGCAGTGAGTTGCCAATTACAGGGAGATGATAGATTGTTAAACGCATTATTAACGACACAGGCCACCTCATTAATATTCAAATTCTTATCTTAACTAACAAGCTAAACAAGCTAGATATCTTGACAAGGAAACAGAGGTTACCCACCAACTTTAGCTTGCTATTCACTCCAAAAAATGTCCATGTAAAATACAAGGCATCAATATCTCAGGGCATGCTCTGTGAGCACTAACCAGAGCATCGCTTATCCGTGGACATTGGCATCTGATATGTGACGACCTCTAAGAACCTTGATGACATATCTCTGATCCACTTACAATATGTTTCTGCACTTCAATGTTGCACTTCAGGCTACACCACAACTCTCATTGTAATGCTGCAGCAAGGAGGCGTTGTGCTCAGGGACATAAGCCCAGCTCATGCATTGGTCCAGGCTGCATCTCCAGCGAGTTCACTGGTTGTGATAATGCTTATTCACTGTGAGCCTGCCTGGATGTTCACAGAATCCCTGCCATTTGTTGCGTTGTCTTTGTATGCTTTATGGCCACAGCCAGATATACCAGGCTCACAGTACTGCTGTATTACCATGTCATTTCATGCAGACGCAAAACCATCAAGTTTGGTGTTGTCAGCAGTCCTCAATCCAGTCAAAGGAGACAGCCTTCAGTCAGGGGGGTCCTGACTCAGTAAGTCAAGGGCACCCTCCAATAATAGTCCAGGAGCTTGGGCTTGGTTTGTCAGCCCCTCAGGATGATTAAAGTCAGGATGTTCTCTATAGAGAGAGTGAGGAATCAAATATTGGGCAGCCCACCATCTGTCTTGTCTCTTTCTGCCGCATATTGTTGGCTGTTTTTCTCCAGGAATGAGAGTGGGAGAAAGTTTTAGTGGTGAGGAAAGTGGGTGGTATGGCTATTATTTTTGCTACAGATGGGGAAGTGTGCCAAGGGAGTGAGTGAAGGGGTCAGGGCAGCTGACAGCAAGTGAGGGGAGACATTACAGGCCATAATGAGAGTGGTAGACCATGAAACTTAGTGGGACGTGTGTATAATAGCAACAATAATGTCAGTTTGAGATATTGGACAGAATATTGTGGCACTTATGCTGGTAGAGTAGAGAAGGTCATTGACCTACTTCCTGTGGTGTGATGCATTCCTCCAGATGGCTGAGACTGCACTGACCTGGGTGGCTAACCGCAGACCAGGCTGGCATGTTTTGGGGTCATGACTTCCACTGTTACTCCTGGGGTTACAGCATATTTCACATGTGTACCACCCCATCCAGCAAAAGCTCCTGGTCCCCCTCTCAAAGCAGGGTACCAAGTGTCCTTCCCTGTCGATGTCCATGGCAAATATCAGGAACCGTGCTGAGCATCTCTAGATATGCGACTCTTTTCTAGGTGTCCAATGGGCTTTTAAAAGTGGGAAAGATAGTGTCTGTGTCAAGGATGGGGGTCAAACATGGGATACCCTGGGAGTAGTGAGTTGCTCCATAAATGGTACATGGTGAGAAGAACATTACTGGGGTGGGGCAGCTGGTTAATAAAATGAGTTTGGTAAGATACAGAAAATTTATGAAGGTTCATGGCATAAAGCCTCCAAAAAACTCGACACAACTGTCACTTAGCCAAACTTCATAAGATGCAACCAAATAGTCACAAGTTCAGCTCAGAGTCCTATAGCATCGCAAGG
The DNA here is from genome assembly GCF_021869965.1 of Rhincodon typus. Classification (NCBI taxonomy): domain Eukaryota; kingdom Metazoa; phylum Chordata; class Chondrichthyes; order Orectolobiformes; family Rhincodontidae; genus Rhincodon; species Rhincodon typus. The sequence goes on from NC_063339.1 coordinate 20,734,769, forward strand.
CTACAAATAGGCTGATGTCCATTCTAAACGGTGGCTAGGATAAGTGGATCTCAGTGTTGGAAGATCATCCTTGATTCAGTCTTTTATGAACTAATAACAGATAGTCTTTTAAAAGCAAAATGCTACAGATGCTGAAAATTTAGTTCATTTTATTTTTGGCAAAACAGTTCTGAAGAAGTCATATTGGACTTGAAACATTAACACTGTTTCTCTTTTCACAGATGCTGCCAGAGACTGCTGAGTTTCTCTGGTATTCTCTGTGTTTGTGACAGATGCTCTAAATGGTTCCAGAGATAAATTTGGGTTTACATGAACAGATATGTATGAATATTCAACGAGCTATTGCTATCAGAGACCTTTTTCTAACACAATCTGATATCCCTGTTTGCACAAAGACAGATATCCCGATCATTTCCTACCAAAATAACATAATTTTCAGTTCAGAGCTGTGCAGGTTAGGTGGATTGGCATGCTAAATTGTCCATCATGTCCAGGATGTGCAGGCTAGGTGGATTAGCCATGGGAAAGGAAGGGTTACAGGGTTAGGGTAGTGGGATGGTACAGTGTGGATAGGATGGGCCGAATGGCCTGCTTCCACACTGTAGGGATTCTATGATTTTATATTCCTGCTACTCTCAGGTCATAGATAACACAGATTGAAATAACAGTTGCTTGAGTGTGAACAACTGATTAAGAAAATCATATGGTTTGTTGACATAGTTTCACTCACTGCCCTACATTCCACATTATTTTTGTATTTGTAGGCCTTCAATGATTTATTACACAATCACCCTGTTTATTTCGGCTCAAAATGGCAAGCCTGATCTCTCAAAAGAATAAAATCAGTTAGTATTCATTGTTTGCTGATTCTTTCATCTCTCTCCCTCAGTTTGGTCTTTCAGCCTGTTCAAGGATTCTTAGATAACTCTGGTGATTTGACAGTCATAACATGGCATCAATATAAACAACGCTCTCTCTTTAAAATAAAAGCTGCTCGATGAATCATAATTCGATCTGCAAGATGGTGTGGAAGAGGTACAAGACCCCATAGTCAGAGAAAAATTCTCAGGAGTGAGCTACTCACACAGCACATAATCAGGCGCTGGCTGTGAATAGTTTATTACTTCATGTCTCTGTCTGCCTAACATCAGTGGGATGAAAAGTCTTACCCCACACTGTGAGATTATGAGAGTTATTCCACATATGTAGCAGTGTACAGCACTGAAACCTGATAGCTTACCGACAACTGCTTGTGATGCTGACGCCCAAATGTGAGATATGCTTTGTATTGTGTTTGTGTGGCACCACGTCAGAGTTACAGGTTACTTTTGTTCACAATGCGTCCAATAAGCACTTAATGTGTGCAATGTTAACTGTGGTTTCATTGAACCACACTCACATGAAGTAAACAGCGGTGCAGTTTGTTTCCCCTTCCCTTGCAGCTATTCTGTCTCGCTGAACAGATTCTTCCTTTTAGAACTTTGCAAACAAGGTAACCAAACGAGGACACACTAACCGGAACAACTCAATGCAGGAAATTGTGGGATTTATCAAATAGAATTTGGGTTTGAAGAAATAGTGGATTATCAAAGAAAATATCCACCATGCACATCTGGGCTTCTTTTTTAATTAAAACCTAATCACCAGAAAATGTTGCTGCTAGCACATTAAGAGACTGGATATAGGTCTGACAGTTGGCATACATTCCGTTCATGAATTGTAACTAGTAACAGGAGTTACTTGACTTGACAAATGGGTACAGCTGTTACTTTACAACCTGGGAATTTATTTTTTTTATACAGATGGCTGTCCAGGAGTTGAAAAATTTGGTTGCACATTAACTAAAATACAGATGTTACGTCTAGACAGTTTTTAAACAGTAAAGACCAAACAACACACATTAAACAAAATTTAATATTTTTTTTTACACTCAAGAAAAGATCAGCTGTCAGAGTCGATTGGAATATTTCTGTTCTGAGGATGGGTAATTCTGGCAATTGGCACATTTGGCTAAGATTAACTGTTTCCTGCCAGCCACATTCCAAGAAGATGTTGAAGCGGCAACATTGGGGGAGGCAATGGTGAAGTGATATTACTGTGAGTATATTAATGCAGAAACTCAGCTAATGTTCTGGGGACCCAGACTTGCGTGCCACCATGTCAAATTTTGGAATTTGAATTCAATAACAAGAGGTCTGGAATTAAGTATCTCCCGATGACCATGCAGCTATTGCTGATTGCTGAGGAAAGAAACAATCCAGGTTCACTAATGTCCTTTAGGAAAGGAAACTGCCATCTTGACTTGGTCTTGCCTATATATGACTCCAGATCAATAGCAATGTGGTTGACTATCAACATGCCCCTCTGGGCAATGAATGTTGGCCTGTGAATGAATTTTAAAAAAAACTGAAATTTTGTCAGGAAGCTAAACACATCTTTCAATAAACCCAACAGCTCAGTTGAGAGGATGATGAGTCCAGTTTTTTTGCAGTCAGTAAAAGTGATCTTGATCAACTGGGTCAATGGCCTGAGGAGTGGCAGGTGGAGTTTAATTTGGATAAATGTGAGGTATCGCATTTTGGTAAAACAAACAAGGGCAGACTTATACAGCTAATGGTAGGGACCTTGGCAGTGTTGTCGAGCAGAGAGACCTAGGAGGTTCAGGTACATAATTCTTTGACATTTGCATTACAGGTAGGCAAGGTGGTTAAGAAGGAATTTGGCATGCTTGAGTTCATTGCTCAGATTATTGAGTATAGGATGTGGAACATCATATTGAAGTTGTACAGGAATTTGGTAAGGCCACTTTTGGAGTACTATCTACAGTTCTAGTCGCCCTGTTAAAGGAAGAAAATTAATAAATTGGAGAGGGCTCAGAAAAGATTTATGACGATGCTGCTGGGACTGAAGGGTCTGAGTTATAAGGATAGGCCGGATAGGCTGGGATTTCTTTTCAATGGAGCATAGGAAGTTTAGAGGTGAGCTAACAGATGTTTATAAAATCCTGAGGGGCATAGATAAGGCGAATAGCAAAGGTCTTTTCTAAGGTAGAGAAGTTCAAAACTAGTGGAAATTTTTTTCAGGTGAGAGGAAGATTTAAAAGTGACCTGATGGGCAACAATATCCACACAGAGGGTGGTTCATATGTGGAATGAACTGACTGAGGAATTGGTAGATGCAGGTACAGTTACAACATTTAAAGGACATTTGGATAGATATGTGAATGGGAAAGGTTTAGAGGGATATGGGCCAAATGCAGGCAAGTGGGACTAGTTTAGTTTGGGAAACGTGGTTGGCATGGATGAGTTTGACCGAAGGGTGTGTTTCCGTATTGTATGACTTTATGACTCTACGATGATTTTGCTACCAAATAGAAGGAAGTTGCCGACAAGATCTAACAATCTCTGTGGTGTGGACTTCCGCTTTCCCAATGTCGCTCTGAACCTCATGCAAAATCAAAGAAATACACTGGTGCCTACGACAGTGATGACGTCAAGCAGGATAAGTAGCCTATCACATTAAAGTATACTCACAGCCAGCAATCTGAGAAGTTAAAATCATTGTTTACTTATTCAATGTATTTTCTCAGAAAGTGAAACTATGCAAAAATATTATTAACAAACTCTGAAATGACTTTTATTTTCATAATGGAGAATGAAGAACTTTAATTTCCACAAATATAATGTTAGGTTTTCATGATTAATGGAGATGTTTAGCAGTAGTTATGAAATTTGATACATTGTCTAAGAACATAGTAATGCTTTCACTAACATGGTACAAATTTCTTAAAGATTTTAACAGCATCACCAATAGCACAATGTGGCCATTTATTGTCAGCTCAACAATTTGTAATTGATTGCAGTTTATAGGTCTTTTAACAGCATATCCTATGGGAACATGAAAAATCGCTGATGGTTAGTTCTGCATTTAACTGCACATGTGAGGACTTCAGAAGTTGTCAATTTCACATAAAAATGACAACAAACAAATGTGGTTTCACTGTTAGTGCTACCAAACAAATCTTGCCAATAAAGCCTTCTTTTTTATCTTCTTTATTAGTTTATTGTCATTATTGGATCTCAGGAACATCTAATGGTCCAATGTGTGGATAAAGACTAGAAACGTTCAACTGGAAATCACAGCCAGATTAATTGGTCTCAGACAGGATTATGTCGTGAAACCATGCTTTGAATTTACTGGCTGGAAATACCAAATTGAATTTTTATAAAGACTAAAGTTACATTCCACTGACTTGGGATCACTGTCAAACATGGTTCTCGTTTTGCATCACTAGACTGTGCACATTGTAAAAGCTATTGAAATAGAGACAACCCGACTGCAAATCACATCAGAAACAATAACCTTGTGAATAATGAATGGGAATCATCTCGCATCCTATGAACAAAGTGTCCAGGTAATAACTTGGGTACACAAATATGTGGAGATAAAATCATTAGATTTAATCACATGGACAGTGGGACTGGACAGTCACATTCTGGTTGTAACGTGATTAGTTTTTAGCTGAGGGAGTAATTCTTAGCTATGACCTTGTCAAGTTACAATTTTGATCACTAGCCATGACCATATCCGGATCATTGGGCAGCTGGAGAGAGAAAGCAATGTAACAAACCAATAAGTACCAACCAGGAGTTGAAAGCTCAGCAGGTCTGGCAGCATCTGTGAAGAAAAAATCAGAGTTAACGTTTCAGGTCTGGTGACCATTCCTCAGAACTTTCCCAGTTCAGAGGAAGGGTCACTAGACCTGAAATGTGAACTCTGATTTTTTCTTCACAGATGCTGCCAGACCTGCTGAGCTTTTCCAGCAACTTCTGTTTTGATTTACAGTACGTGCAGTTCTCTTAGTTTATATTAAGTCTCAACCAGGTATTTCAGTACCTGCTTTCTTTGCAGAACAAGGTAAGCTTTGTGATTCTGAAGAAACATGAACTTGAATAGGCTCAGAGATAGTAGGAACTGCAGATGCTGGAGAATCCGAGACAACAAGGTGCAGGGCTGGATGAACACAGCAGGCCAAGCAGCATCATAGGAGCAGAGAGGCTGACGTTTCGGGCCTCGACCCTTCATCAGAAAAGGGGGAGGGGAAGGGGGTTTTGAAATAAATAGGGAGAGAGTGGGAGGCGGATAGAAGAGGGATAGAGGAGAGGATAGGTGGAGAGGAAACAAACAGGTCGAAGAGGCGGGGATGGGGCCAGGAAAGGTGAGTGTAGGTAGGGAGTTAGGAAGGGGATAGGTCAGTCCAGGGAGGACGGACAGGTCAAGGGGGCGGGATGAGGTTGGTCGGTAGGAGATGGAGGTGCGGCTTGAGGTGGGAGGAGGGGATAGGTGGGAGGAAGAACAGGTTAGGGAGGCAGGGACGAGTTGGACTGGTTTTGGGATGCGGTGGGGGGAGGGGAGATTTTGAAACTTGTGAAATCCACATTGATACCATTGGGCTGCAGGGTTCCCAAGCGGAATATGAGTTGCTGTTCCTGCAACCTTCGGGTGGCATCGTTGTGGCACTGCAGGAGGCCCAGGATGGACATGTCGTCTGAGGAATGGGAGGGGGAGTTGAAATGGTTCGCGACCGGGAGGTGCAGTTGTTTGTTGCGAACCGAGCGTAAGTGTTCTGAACTTGAATAGGCTGTCTTTCATCCTCTTTCCTTTTTCCTTCTGCCTGTCTCTTTAGAGGTCTTTCAATCTGCGTGCTAATTGTAAGTATCCAAACAGATAGAGATTTTATCAAGAACTCAAGCCTGAAGTGTGGTTGCCAGTTGAACAGATAAATCATTCACCTCCAGTTTTAAAGTACCTTGACAGAAAAAGCCACAGGACCACAAATTCAGCCTGAATCTACCCAAATTCATGAATCTTAAAGAGCTTATTCACTTCACTAGATGCAATTTATCCCGTCAGTCTATAATGTGTTTGTACACATGTCCAAATCAGATCATTTTTATCATTTTTCTGGACTGGATTTAGAAAAATAAGATCTGTACCCCACGCCTTTTAAAAACTCAAACAAACATGCCTGTCTTTTATGATCAGAGCATGTAAACAGTTAATCTCTTGCAAAATTGGCCTGTAATTTTGTTTCAAAAAATTGTTGTGGTCAACTGTGGGGAAGGAAAAGAGGACCATCATCTACCCGCTTCTCATTTTTAAACATTTGCCCAAGAGCTATAAGAAATATTAGCTGGGTCAGCAAATATTGCCCATCCCTGGAGAATGAGGTGGTGAGGTGCCTTTTTGAAATGTTGTAGTCCATGTGGGGTAGAGATATCAAAATTGTTGATAAGAATTTGATCCAGCAACAGTGAAGGAACAGCAATGTAGCTCCAAGTAAGGATAGGGCATGGCTTAAGATGGAGCTGGCAGGTAATGCCATTCCAAACTACTGCTATTCTGGTTTATCTTGGTGCCAGAGGTCATGGGTTTAGAAGGTGCTGTCAATGGAGCCTTACTGTGTTCTTGCAGTGCATTATGTAGATGATACACACTTCTGTTACTGTGTATCATTTCTCGAGGGAATGAATGTTCAATGTGCTGGGTAGGAAGCAGACTGTTTTGAGTTGGAGAGAGGCAAGACCCTTGAATGTTGTTTATGCAGCACTCATACATGCGATTAGGGAGTATCCCAATGTATGCTTCACTTTTAATTTGCAATGGTGGCCAGGCTTTGAGGAGACAGAGGGCAAATTACTCATTGCAGAATTCCTAGCATCTGATCTGCTCTTGTAGCCATAATACTTACATGGTTGATCCATTTTTGTGTATGGTCTATGAGAATCCCAGGGTATTGATAACAAGGTATTCAGTTGTGATATTAAAAACTTCAGAACTTTAGTAGCTGTACATGGACTGAAAGAATTTAATATAAACTGTTACACATGGAAAGAAACAGCAATATCTCTATCTGGAATAAGCTATTAAGGGACAAGGACAAACGTACACGGGAATTGAAAGTGATTAGCCATGCTTGGGAAGAAGACTGAGTCAAGGCTACTTGGACAAAACTGTTGTCCAGGTCTCGCTGCGTACAGACTCCTTCACTGTCTGAGGAGTAGCAAATGGTACTAAATATAACATAATCATTGAACATTCCCATTTTGAACATTGTTGGGCCTAAGATGATAGTCATAACAATTACTATTGAGTGATTAAATGTCCCAAAGCAAAACTGAGGATAATTGGGGTTGGCTGCCCAACTAACTGTGGAAAACCCCTGCTAACGGTATAGATTTCAGATGAGTACAAGATGCAGTGCTAGTTTAACCTGCTCATTTTCACATTAAAGTTCATAAATAAGTTCTATCAGTCCAAAGATAAGTACACTTCCCTACACGGAGGATGAGAGAGAAGAAAATAGGAGAAAAAAATATGAATCCATATGCTTAGCAGGGAGAAGATTTAATGTTTTCAAAGTTAGGTGAAAGTTTACTTGTGAGCAATACATCACTGAACTATGTCACTTTTGGTACCCAAATCCAATTTGTGATTGATTAAACCATATTCAAACACGTAACTTATCTGGATCAGTCTCAGACCCATCCATTATTGACTGAGAGCATTTACCTCAGATGAAAATTTCTAACATAGTGACGTATGAAATTTTGACAATAAAAATATTCACAATGCTATGATCTGCTCTTCCTTATTTTTCTTCATTGCCTGTGGTTTTCTACCACCCACTTTAAAGCTAGGTCACCATTAAAACAAAAGGTTACTGCAAATTCAGTTTAATCATCTGAAGTTTCTCTTGCAGCAGCCAGTTAATACAGATGGCAAACACCCTCTGAAGAATGTCCAGAATAGATTTTACCGTAAATAATGGAAACTTTTACCAGACAGCTCAGACATTAAGAAGAAGGCTGTCACAGGGTGGTTCAGATGGATTTGATCTGCTTGCACTTAAGCAGCAGCAACTGGTGATAAAATAACATTGTCAGAGCAAAATGCTTTTAACTCTTCATATGCAGTTATGAAAGAGAAGCTAACTCTACTTGTATATGAGAACAAATCTCATACGGCTTTTTTTTCCAGTTCCTCCCCTCGCCACTGTCACTAAAAGCATGATCAAGAAGCATTAACATCACTATATCAAGAGATACAACTATGCACCAGACTGAGATGTATATGAGAAAAAAGAAGCCGTAAATAAAGATTAGTACCTAATATATTCAGTAAGGAATTTTTAAAAATTCCTTTGTGGGAGGTGGGCATCGCTGGCTGGCCAGCATTTATTGCCCGTCTCTAGTTGCCCCTGAGAAAGTGGTGATGAGCTGCCTTCATGAACTGCTGCAGTCCACCTGCTGTGGGTTAACCCACAATGCCGTTAGGGAGAGAATTCCAAGATTTTGACCCAGCAGCATTGAAGGAACGGCGATATATTTTCAAGTCAGGATGGTGAGTGGCTTGGAGGAGAACTTGAAGCCAGTGGCGTTCCCATATATCTGCTGCCCTTGTCCTTCTAGATAGAAGTGGTCATGGGTTTGGAAGGCGCTGTCTGAGGATCTTTGGTGAAATTAAGGATGAACTTCAAATAAAAATCAGGCCATTGTAATTGTTTCCATGAGAAGTAGTACACTATATAAGTGAAAAGGGAATAGAAAGCTTTATCAATGAAGGTAGATGAAAAGGAGTTATGTTGAGGCTTATGTGGAGGAAAAAAAAAATCAACATTGACCTATAAGGCTGAATGGCCTCTTTCTGTACTGTAAGTACTTTGTCCATAGAGGTTTGTTGATGAGAACTGTCTTAAAACTGTTGAAGTAAAATTACTGTTTGCAAAGATTTTCCACAATATTTGTAATATTGGCACAGTCATTATGCAATCTGACTGAAACAGTCAGTCTGGTGCATAGTTGTATCTCTTGATATAGTGATGTTAATGCTTCTTGATCATGATTTTAGTGACAGTGGCGAGGGGAGGGAACTGGAAAAAAAAGGCAACACAGCTTCTGTTCTACCCTGCCTGGGGCACTGTGCAAATATACAGTGCCCCTGGGGCACTGTGCAAACACACTGTGCCAGCTGGCTGAATTGGGTGATTGTTGGACTTGGGGCTAGAAGCCGATAGATTTGAATCCAGGCAGGATTTTTTTTTCAGTCTTTTATCCTTCTGAGGTGAATTAGATCAATCCCAAGCCTTTGGACAAGTGGAGAAAGACAGGAGCCTGCAGCGACAGAAGTTTATTTCCTACACAGCTGCTACATCATCTAACTATTTAACAATGGAATCCAGGATCAGTGCTGCATCAAATAGGCAAGTTGTGCTTCGTGCATGCTGGCTCAACAAATCATCTCTGACTCTGATTGTTTGGTGTTTGAGGGCTGAAGTTGCCAATCCATTATGAAAGCTTTAATAACAAGTTTGAAGTGAGTGCCGCTCCAGTGCAATGTATAATCCAGCTGACTGGGCTCCAACACATTGCATTGTGCTATGAGGTGGGAAGATATGATTTTGATGCCATCAGTTTCCCACGCAATGGTTTCTCAGAATGGCAGCAGTGCCACTGTGTCAGTAATTCTTATTTAGGAAGTGAAATCAGACAGATAGTGAAGTGCACTAGTAGGCTTCTGCAACAGTTAGATTAGGACCTATATTCAGGCAGATTTTTCAATACTTGTATTTGTATGTGTTGGATTGCTTCAATACATTGAATAAGAAAGAGTCAAGTTGAGAGGCATAAAATGGCCTTGTGAAAAGTTGCCTGATTTTCTTGCCATTAGGTTCCTTTCCTTGAAATTAAGCAGGATTCAGTCAATTTAATAGATAGAATCATAAAGACTAAAACAAAGAAAGCACAAGATGTGATGAAACATTACTGGAATTGAAAGCTTAACTCTGTTTTTCTCTCTACAGTTGCTGCCAGACCTGTTGAGCTTTTCCAGCACTTTCTGTTTTTGTGTCAGATTTCCAACATCTGAAATTCATTGTTTCTATTATAGGACCACCTAATAGTTCACTATCTCTGTGCTGCTGCCTGAGATAATGGTTCCCAAAGGGTTAATTTTTATGTTATGTTAGCTGTAGCCATTTGACTGATGTCTCACACAATCTGTGGGTGGAACAAGGAATTCAACTCTATCTTGCTGAGGGGGAAGTGTCTGCTTCTTAACATTCCAGTAATTATGCTCCCACAAATTCAGTTAAACTTAATGGTATCATGAAAAGAAATCCTTTCTGTTATCTCAGAACAGCTACTCTACAGTGATATAACCTCTTCCACTAAGCACGAGATATGCCTAAGAGAAAGCAAAGACATATCAGTGGCCACAAACCATCTCAACAACCCTCAAACAGTTCAACACACAGGTAAAGGTGATAAATACCCTCTGGTTATAGGAGTCGTCATCTGGGAAATCACCACATGTCAACCTTTTCAGAGCACCCCAAAACTGAAAATATCGAAAGAACTGCAGATACTGGAAATCCGAAACAAGAACAGAAATGGCTGGAAATACTCAGCAGGTCTGGCAGCATCTGTGGAGAGAAAGCAGAGTTAATGTTTTGGGTCCAGTGGCTCTTCTTCAGAATGTAGACCTGCTTAGTTTTTCCAGCAATTTCTGTTGTTGTCACCCCAAAACCAATCTCACTGCCCTACTTTACTCAAAAAGTATTCAAATACCCTTTGCTTTCAATATGTACCCAATTTCTCCTCTGATTCAATTGCATCTGCCTCAACTGTTCCACACATTAAAACAAATATGTTGTGAAGAAAGTTTTCTTCACCTATGTCTGCATCTCATCATGATAATTCTTATTTGATGGTTCCACATCACTAACAAAGGAAATAAGCTTTCTTCTTCAAACTGTTAAATTTCTTCATAATTAAAAAAAAAATCTTTACTAAATCTCATTTTAAGCTTCTTGGTTGCCATGGAAATAATTTCCACATTTCTCATCATTCTTATAATTTTCCATTGTAACTACCTCCTCTCTGCCCCTCTTCTTACCCCAGTGATTGGGCTCAATTACTATCATTGTATCCACCACATTCCCATACCGCCTCCCTATCTTATCATCAGTTGGACCTCTGAACCACTATTTAATCCATATATTTGGTAATGAAACACAAAGATCAATGCAGTATGCTTCCTAATAGTCCCCAAGCCCATGAGATGAACTTCAGGTCTCCTCCACAATGTTGTTTTGCTGAAGCCTTCTTTGCCTGTTTGACAGTCTAGTGGTCTATTCCTGTAAACAATAGAAGAAATTTGAAGGTTTTTCAAACAACTTGTTCTCCTGACTTGAAAACATTTGGGTCCTGAGGGCTAAAATTCTGGTCACTATTTGAATTCCCTTTCAATTTAAAATTTTCCAAAAGCCAGCTATTAGCATTTCATGCTTACTTACATACTCTTTCCAATCTCAGGACACTCCTAACCCTCACCCTTACCCTAACCCTAACCCTAGCCCTATTTCCCTCTATTGAAGTTTTTCTGAAATATGGTTCACGACGCAAGGGGACACTTCATTTCTTCATTCATACATTCATTTAGACTCAAGTCGTCCATGCCGATCAGATATCCTAAATAAATCTAGTCCCATTTGCCAGCATTTGGCCCATATCCCTCTAAAGCCTTCCTATTCATATACCCATCCAAATGCCTTTTAAATGTTGATAAAATACCAGCCTCCACCGCTTCATCTGGCAGCTCATTCCATATACGCGTCACACTTTGCGTGAAAAAGTTGCCCCTTAGGTCTCTTTTAACTCTTTCCCCTCTTATCTTAAACCAATGTCCTCCAGTTTTGGAACCCCCCACCCCAGAAAAGAACGTGTCTATACACCCTATCCATGCCCGTCATGATTCTATAAACCTCTATAAGGTCAGCCCTCAGTGTCCAATGCTCCAGAGAAAATAGCCCCAGCCTATTCAACCTCTTCCTATAGCCTAAACCCTCCAACCCTGGCAACATCCTTGTAAATCTTTTCTGAACTTTTTCAGGTTTTCTATAGCAGGGAAACCAGAATCGCACACAGTATTCCAAAAGTAGCCTAACCATATATAATTAATTCATTTACAATTCATTCATTCATACACAGAATATGGATAACACTGGCTAGGCCAACATTTATTGCATATCTCTTACTGCCTTTGAGAGGGTAGAGGTAAGTAACTTTCTTTAGTTCATGTGCAGGGATGACCCACAGTGCTGTTAGAAAGGATGTTCCATTATTCTGTCTCAGTAACAGTGAAGGAATGGTGATACATTCCATAAAACCTTAAGATACAGGTGCAGAATTAGCAAAAATCAAGGTCAGGCTAACCAGCCTAAAGTTTCCTTTCTTCTGCCTTCCTCCGTCCTGAAACAGGGGTGTTGCAATAACAATTTTCCAGTCCTCTGAGACCCTTCTTGACTACAGAGATTCCTGAAAGATCACCACCAATGCCTCCACAATCTCCTCAGCTATCTCCTTCTGAACTCTGAGGTGTAGACTATCCAGTCAGGGTGATTTGTCCACCTTCAGGCTTTTCAATTTTCCCAGCACCTTATCCTTGGTGATGCCTTTGCACATACCTCTGTCGGCTGACTGTCTTAAAGTTTTGATATGATAATGATGTCTTCACCATGAAGACTGATGCAAAAGATATAAAGAGATAGCCGATTTGTTTTCATAACATGAGTAAAAGTTGGTTATTGAAGAGGAAAAGGATGGCAATTAGAGGGGTATAATTGCAGGGAAAGAAACTGACAACAATGAAGAAAACGGTGCTGAATGATTGCAGTTGGGAGACTGAATAGGTGCAGTTAGCAAATGGTATTTTGGGATAACAAAGAAGCAGCATTAACTGAAAGGAGATAGCAAGAACCTCAGATGCTGGAGTCAGAGACAACACGGTGTGGAGTTGGAGGAACACAGCAGGTCAGGCAACATCAGAGGAGCAGGAAAGTTGACGTTTCAGGTCGGGACTCTTCTTTAACTCTATACTGTGTTGTCATTAAGTGAAAGGATATGCAAAGTGGATAAGGTGAATATTGGCATGAGCTCTGAAAGTAGTAAGTGTAGGAAGCTTGAACAATAAAATAGAAGGAGATCACCGACTTAACAAGGTTGGAGGGGAAATGAATGTTCGGTTTTAACGATTGGTATGGGAGAAGATAATTTAAATGAGGACATTTTCTCTGAAAGAGAGTTTGAACAGTACACAGAGATCTTTTATGAACGATGTGGAGCAAGTAGAGTGCCATTCTGAACTGAGACTGCCAGTGTTTATGTATTAAAATTATTACTGAAATATATTTTGGATAAATAATGATCTCTCTGGTCTGATGAATTTCCAGAAGTCTTTTTCTTCAATTCAAAACTTCAAAAACATACGAAGTTAAAACTTTCTCTAGCAGCATATTTAAACAATGTCCAATTTTGCAAATAACTGCCATCATTTTAATCTTTCAACTAATCTTTTCAACCTTCAACTGCCATCTTTCAACTGTTCTTCCTTTTTCCCACTGTGACATGTAGGAAGCAATGTCATATATAACTGCAGCATATGTTACAAACTACTGCACTTGTTTTTGCTTGTCAGGATCAACTTGCGCTATTTGCTTTACTGGAACTTTGTGTTTTTGAAGTTATTGCTCAGCTTTTGCTAGCTTTCTAAGCTGCTGTGTGCTCAGAACTGAACAGCAGCAGAAAGTAACCCTGTACAACTCTATTTGCTTTTCAAATAATAGCTTTCCGAGTGACATCTGTCATCCACCTACCTTGTAGGTTGGTGATTTTGTACGATATAAATGGGTTAGATAAAAGACATGCAAAAATGTTGATGAATGTCTGTTCTAAAATTGATTTCATTTCATTTACGTTTAATTTTGACGTTTCCACTCACAGCAAATGTGTTAGATTAAAACTATGAACGGCTTTCAACTCTTTTGATTAACTTAAGGATTTTGTGAGTATGGATTGAAGTGAATAATTTGTTTCTTATACCTGAAATATTACCAGAACATTTCCAACCTGATTAATCGCGCAGCTACCAAAAGTATTTAGCTCCTTGATTGAAGTTTGCTGCAAAATAAGTGAGTATTCATTGTTCGTGTTTTCTTATATCACCCTGAAATATATTGACTTGGAAAGACTTATTAAAATTAATGCTGGCATTTATAATGTTTACACAGGGTGTGAAATGCAGACATGACACATATGGCATTAAAATTAGAACTGGTATTTATAATGTTTACTCAGGGTCTCAAGTACAGACACTTCATATCGCAGTGGAAAATAGTGCTGCATTTATAACGTTTGCACAGGACCTGAATTGCAGACACTACAAATGTTGCTGTTAAAATCAATGCTGGCATTTATAGCATTTAGTCAAGCTTTGAAAAACTGATATTGCCATGTTGGCATTAAGGTTCAGTCTGGCACTCTGCACAGATGTCGTCACTGAACTAAAGAAACAACAAAAATATGTTGTTAAAGTTAAGATTTAGGCAGGGACTGTGGTATAGATACTGCAGGTAATAGTACTCAGATGGGGTTGGCACTAATGACACTTTTACAGACTCAGAAATATTGGCACTGCAATACTTAACATATCAATATTTAATAGGATTCCTATCACAGAACCAATAGTTCAAACTCATTCAGTTGACAAAGGAAGACTTTCATCCTATTAGTCAGCTCGGATTGTAAGCTGCACTTGGAGATGAAAAGAAGAAAGAAGAGCATGCTGGATCATTGTGCCAACTAGTTTGACTGCAGTATCGCCTTTAATGTTCATACCAAACATGAAACCAAACCGTCATTAATTCTCTGGCTTGAACATGAGCTAAAACATGCCTTGTTCACTTGCCATTAGCAACATAGATAGGCTGTGCAGGGAAATAGGAAATGCTGAAATTGCCAGTCAAACCTGAAAGAGAAAAGTGGATATTGATACAAAGCCAGGAAGTTTGTCATGGTTGTCAGCAATCCTCAGTCAACTCAACAGAGATGGCTTTCAAGATAAGGATCCAAGCAGCAAGCCAAGAGTAGCCTCTGATACAAGCGGAGGTGCTTAGCCATGGTCAGTCATCTGTTCGGGACTAATGGAGTCAGGGTCCTCTACGTAAGGGGTGAGAAGCCAATGTTCAAAATTCACTGCTGGTGTTTACTCTTACTGCCCTACAGAGGAATGTTTTCATCCTGAAATGAGAGGGGGGGCAATTATTACGAGAGATGAAGTGGCAGCAAGGCTGTTACTTTTATTGCAAGTGGGAGACATTCTGAGTGAGTAGTAGGCAGCGCAGAGTGAACGCAGGCTTAGCACTGTGGTAATTAAGGATGGGTGGCCATGAGTGAGAGACGATATTGCAGCCAAGTGAGATTGGCAGAGAATGAGACTCGGTAGGAGGTGGGGACAGTAACAGAGATAGAGTGAGGTTGAGGTATTGGATAGAAGGTGGTGGCTGTCAGAGTGACGAAGGACATTGACCTTCTTCCTACATTGCTGTTCATTCCTCTAGATGGTTGAGATTGACCTGGGTGACAAGCTCAGACCAGGCTGGTGTGACCAGTTCTTGTGGACCCCACTGCCAGTCCTGGGATAGTGAACATCCTGCCTCAGCACCATTCTGTCCACTGAAGCTTCCAGGACCCTGCAGGATGCTAATTTTCCCATTTATTCCTGGAACCATGGAGGGCAGGTCTGGACTGACAGTCTTTGTCCATGTGCACATGTGCTTTTAAAGATGGCATGATATCAAGTATGCCAGTTCTTTCCAGGATATTCCAGCAGCGGTGAGTTGTTGCAGGTATGATAAGCAGTAGAAAGGGACTAGAATCAGACAAGAGGCAGATCAAAGCGGTTGGGTAAGTAGATAATGAGGTAGGTTTGGGGTGTACAAAAAAGTGTAATCTTGGTGGTGAGAAACTAGGCCTCTCGGAGAGAAACTCTCCAGGAAACCAAATAAAACTGACTCTTAGACAATAAATTGCAAGCTCTAGGTCTTTGCCTCAACTCAAAGATAGTGTGTAACATCTGGATAATGGATGGATTTAATGTAACATGAACATTAATCCCTTCTTAAATAATAGCATATATATCTTACACTCATCTTATGCCCATTTGCTCATTGGGGAAGAAAATAATTGTCAGAGATAGCAATTCAGGCTCATTTGCACTTTTGTTTTGGAATTAAAATAATCGACAAAAGCACTCGGGCTCTGAGAAGTTAGATCTTTGTTTAAGTGGTATTATGGATGACATTAGCTTGTTCTAGGAATAAAAAAGAGATTCATTCAGAACCAACATCTGTTTTACACCCTGCCTGCTAGTCTTGTCATTCAAAGTAGAATGAATTTCAAATAGTCAGTCCTGCCCAAAAGTAGTTTAGAATTAAAATTAGGCCTAAGAGTACTCTAAAATAAAACAAAGACCTGCAGATGCTGGCAGTATGAAACAAACAAAATCAGAAATTGCTAGAGAAACTCAGCAGGTGTGGAAGCAGTTGTGGCGAGAAAACAGAGTTAACAGTTTGAGTCCAGTGAACTGATTTCAGAAGGATCTATATGGTAAGAAAGCACAGATATAATTAGTAACCATCTTGACATTTAATAAATGATTGGTTACAGTAAAAGTGAATATATACATCACTAATATCAAAAGACAGTGTTAAGATTACACTTTGTGATATGGGTAGCCAACGCTAATGAGAAATTTCATTGCCTATTACTTGGGAAAGATGAGAAACTGCACTTGAATGACCTCGCCAATATGGTCCCAGACCCTGTGTATCAAATTTCCACTTAGTTTCAAGGAACTAAATATGCCCCACAAACAGTTGTCAGGAAACAATTTGTTTCGGATAAAATATTGTCAATGGATAATTAGGGAACAATGTAAATATGTTTGTTCACATTTTTATACTTCTCTTTAAATTCTAGAAAAGTATAATTCTGGCTCCATTATTTAAGAAGGTAGAGGAGTGGAAATAAGCAGGAAACTATAATCCTGCCTGCTTAATGTTAGTTGTGGTTAAGTCACTAAAATCTATTATCAAGGACAAAGTAACAAAAAACAGAGACTGAGGAGTGACCTTATAGAGGTTTATAAAATCATGAGTGGCATAGATAAGGTGAATAGCCATGGTCTTTTCCCTAGGATGGGGGAGTCCAAAACAAGGGGACATAGGTTTAAGGTGAGAGGGGCAAGATTTAAATAGGATCTGACAGGTAACTTTTTCATGCAGAGGGTGGTGCATGTATGGAATGAGCTGCCAGAGGAAGTGGTGGAGGCTGGTACGCTTTCAACATTTAAAAGGCACCAGGATGGGCATATGAATAGGAAAAGTTTAGATTCATAGAGTGATACAATGTGGAACAGACCCTTCAGTCCAAATAGTTCACGTTGATCATGTTCCCAAACTAAACTAATCCCACCTGCCTGCATTTGGCCCATATGCCTCCAAACCTTTCCTGTTCAGGTACTTATCCAAATATCTTTGAAATGTTGTACCTGTACCTGCATCCACCACTTCCTCTGGCAGTTCATTCCACAAACGAACCATTCTCTGTGTAAAAAAGTTGCTTCTCATGTCTTTTTCAAATCTTTCTCCTCTCACCTTAAAAATATGCTGCCTGGTTTTGAACTCCCCACCTTAGAAAAAAGACCTTTGCTTTTCCCCTAATCATACCCCTCATGATTTTATAAACATCTATTAGGTAACCCCTCAACTTCCTTTGTTCTCGTGGTAAATGTACCAGCTTATCCAACCTATTTACATAATTGAACTCTTCATTCCCGGCAACATCCTGGTAAATCTTTTTTGAACCCTCTCCAATTTAATAATATCCTTCCTCTGACTGGGAGACGAGAACGGCACACAATATTCCAGAAGATGCCTCACCACTGCTTTGTACAATCTCAACATGATGTCCCAACTCCTATAGTTAATGGTCTGAGCAATGCGTGCTAAACACCTTTTTAATCACCCTCTACCTGTGAAGCAAATTCAAAGAATTATGTACGTGAAGCCCTATGTCTCTCTGTTCTATAACACTACCTAGGGCCCTACTTTTAATCATATAAATCCTGCCCTTGTTTGTTTTACCAAAATGCAATACCTTGCATCTTTCCAAATTAAACTTCATCTGTCACTCCTCAGCCTATTGATCCAACTTTTTTTTCCCCTTTATTTATTAATGGGATGAGGGCGTCACTGGCTAGGCAGCATTTATTGCCCATCCCTAATTGCCCAGAGGGCAGTTGAGAGTCAACCACATTGCTGTGGGTCTAGAGTCACATGTAGGCCAGACAAGGTAAGGATGGCAGTTTCTTTCCCTAAATGACATTAGTGAACCAGATGGGTTTTCCCTGATAATCGACAAAAGATTCATGGTTATCATTAGATTCTTAATTCCAGATATTTTATTGAACCCCGGTCCCCAGAATGTTATCTGGGTCTCTGGATTAATAGTGTGGTGATAATACCACTAGGCCATCGCCTGCTCTATCTCTCTCCCCGCCCCCCAAAATTGATGCCCAAATGAACAAGATGTTTTTGTAATCTTAAATAACCTTCTTCATTGTCTACTGTACAACCAATTTTGGTGACATCCGCAAACTTTAACAACCATGCCTCTTCTTTTCTCATCTAGATCATTTATTATAAATGACAAACAAAAGTGGGCCCAGTACTGATCCTTGTGAACATTCTGGCTGCAGGCCTCCCATTCAAAAAAACAACCCTCCACCACCACAGTCTATCTCCTGAAGCCAATTTTGTATGCAATTGGCAAGTTCACGTTGAATCCCATGTGATCTAACTTTACTAATTAGTTTAACATGTAGAACCTTATCAAAGGCTTTATTAAAGTACAAGTAAACAATGTCTACCACTAAGTCCTCATCAATCCTTTTGGTTACTTCCTCAAAAAACTGAATCAAGTTTGTGAAACCTGATTTCCCTAGCACAAATCCATTCTGACTATTGCTAATCATTCGTTGCCTCTCCAAATCCATATAAATCCTACCTTTCAGAATCACCTCCAATAAATTACTCACCACTAATGATAGATTCACAGGTCTATAGTTTCCAGGCTTCTCTTTACAGCCTTTCTTAAATAAAGGCACAACATTAGCCACTCTCCAGTCATTCAGCATCTCACCTGTGTTTATAAATGATACAAATATCTCTGCTAATGGCCTCACAAGTTCTTCCCTAACTTCTCACAATGTCCTGGGTTATACTTGTTCAGGTCCTGGAGATTCATCCACCTTTATATTTTCTAAGACCTCCAGTTCTTCCTCTTCTGTAATGTGAACTGTTTTCAAAGCATCAAATATTTAATTCTGAGTTCTCAAGCCTCCATTTCTTTCTCCACTGTAAAAAAACTGATGCAAAATATTTATTTAATGTCTCTCCCACCTCCTGAGGATCAAGACAAAGTTGACATTTTTGATCTTTAAAGGGCCCTATTCTCTCTCCAGTTTCTCTTTTGCTCTTAATGGGCTTGTAGAATCTTTTTGCATTTTCCTTAATCTTATCTCTTAAGATTACCTGATGTCCCCTTTTTGCCCTCCTGTTTTCATAAAGCAGGTTTAGTGTAGAGACTAGCCAAACTGAATCAAAGGTTGGAGGAATTCACAAACATATTTTGTCTTGTGCTGGCTCCAGCGTGCATGTTTCTGGCTGTCTCTCTAGACAGCTTGGTGATTGTTATGTAAAGCCAACTCCAACAGAATGGTCAGTGACTGCTAGAATTGCACACAGTCCTGTATTCTATCACTTTAGCAATTGGTACTCAGCATCAACAGCAATTTGACAGAGAGGAGGGACCTTGACCTCACTCTAGGTGGCCTTCCTCTCTAAGAGACAGGGTGATGCCAGCAAACACCCGACAGAGGGTGGAATCACTCATTGTCATCCTAGATGTCTCCTCTCAGGACACTCCAGTCATGCCTGTTGCTCCCCCACTTCCATCCTGCCTGTGATTCCCAACCTTGTAGAGGTGGCAATCATATGAAAAGTAAACCCCCATTTGGGCAGGAAACTCTTGGCATATCTGGTCCCTCTAGCCACTAACACTTTGTGAGTCACTCACCCACACCATTCAGGCCCATGGGCTCCAACGTAGGGCAGACCCCTTCCACCCAGATGTGCACTCCAGTACTGCACCTAGATGTAATGGAAGGACAAGTAGCAAGCAAACCTTCTGAAGGAACCAAGATGATACGAGTGACACTGCATGTCACTTAAGGGCAGGCAATGGCCTAGTGGTGTTATCACTGGACTGTTAATCCAGAGACCCAGGTAACATTGTGGGAACCCCAGTTTGAATCCTGCCACGGCAGATGGAGGAAAATGAATCCAATAAGTATCTGTAATTAAGATTCTAATGATGGCCATGAATCCATTGTCGATTGTTGGAAAAAAGACCTCTCTGGTTTACAAATGTTTGTTAGGAAAGGGAACTGTTATCCTTACCTGGTCTGGCCCACATGTAACTCCAGGCCCACAGCAATTTGGCTCTTTACTGCCCTCTGGGCAATTAGGGATGGGCAATAAATGCTGGCCTAACCAGTGAAACCCTCATCCTGTGAATAAATAAAAAAAATATTGTAAATAGAAACTTCCATCTCTAACAATATGCACTTTCAATCCTCATTTGTCTGATTGATTATCGGTTTAGCTGTGGGACTGGTTAACTGGAGACTGTATCCAAGTTAAGCAGCCTCTTTATATATTCCAAAGAGGATCATTTCTGAGAAGCATCTGAGATGGCTGCAGATTTCACACATCTTTCAACCCTTGCATTCATGACTGCAGCCAAAGTTTAGAACCTTGGTGGAGGACTTGCTGATTGCAAATTAGTAGGAGCACCTTATGTTAGATCCTTACCTTAATTCATATTCCACACTTGCAGCCACTTTCTCGCGTGACTCTGTGTTCATTCACAACGGCTTCTTTCTCTGGAGAAACTCATTCAGGGATGGGTGATGTCTAATAACTCATCAACATCCAAACTCTGCCACATAGCACACTGCACTTGTTGGAAAATAGGTTATAAATACTGACTGTGAATACTTAAATGTTGTAGTGAAGTCTACTAAAGCATTGCATACTCATTTACCAACGTATGTGAAATCTCAGATGCTGAAGGATGCAAGATAATGAGTGGATGAAAAAGGTTGCATCAGAATACCTCTCATAATAAACTTATTGACCATCTCTCAGATACATGTTCATAAAGCGAGTCACAAAAGCTAACTTACTTGGTGTTACATATTAGTTCGAACTGTTCTGAATGACTGCATTTGCATGTCTGTGTGTTTGCGTGGGTTTCCTCCAGGTGCTCTGGTTTCCTCCCTCAGTCCAAAGGTGTCCAGGTTAGGTGGATTGGACTAACTAAATTGCCCATAGTGTTCAGGGATGGGTAGGTTAGGTGCATTAGCCATGGGAAATATAGGGTTATAGGGAGAGGGTAGGGAGATGGGTCTGGGTGAGATGCTCTTCGGACGGCCAGTGTAGACTTAATGGGCTGAATGGTATGTTTCCACACTGTGGGGATTCTGTGATTCTGTGACTGATAATATTTCCCACATCCCTCAGTACAAACCATAAGAAATAGGAACAGGAGTAAGTCATTCGGCCCCTCGAGCCTGCTGCACCATTCAATAGTATCTTGGCTGTTCTGATTTTCTAGCCCTTTCCCGTAACCCTTGATTCCTCTACTGATCAAGAATCTATCCAAGTCAGCCTTAAATGCACACAAACTCTATCCCCACGGCTCTCAGTGGCAAGGAGTTCCAAAGACTCTCAACCCTCTGAGAGAAGAAATTCTTCCTCATCTCAGTTTTAAATTGGCATTCCTCTACCCTGAGACTATGCCCTGTAGTCCTAAACTCTCTAATGAGGGGAAACAGCCTCTCAGCATTTGATAACAACAACATTGTTATTGTTTGAATGTGGGAGTAACAGGTGCTATAAAATGTTTGAGCAGTTGATAACGGTAACTTTTATTGCAGTATAGGAAAGGCTAACAAATAAGTTGCATTTGCTTCTGCACTTAAACATGAACTGCTGGCCTTCACGAAACTGGAGTCACAATCTGAGGATTTAGGCCATTCATTCAGGATGAAGATGCAGAGAAATTTCTTCACTCAAAAGGTGTGCAACTTTGGAATTTACTGCATGCCCCCAGAGGGTGTGGATGCTTCATCCATCAGCATATTTAAATCTGTGACAGAAACATTTCTTGCCACTCAAAGAATCAAAATAGGAATGGGTGGAAAAATAGCATTGAAGCTAAAGATCCACCATGATTACACTAAGTGGCAGTGCAGGCTGGAGGAGTCACATAATCTACTCCTGTTCCTATTCCTTGTGTTCTCCTTTATTTCACTCCTTACTTAAGTTCTATCTTGTTCATTTCTATCTTTCATGTCTATTTTTGTAGCTTTACATATTCTTGTTATTTATTAAGGCTCTCTCTTTTCATAAATTTACTTCTTTTAACCAATGAATTTTTGCTGTGAGTTCAGCTTTAATTCAAACTCCATTCACCTATAGAAACTGAGCCTTAAAACAAACCCATTGTTCATTTTAGCATCACTTGATTTGTAGCCATTCCACCTAAATTATTTCCCGCTGCTAATCAGTGTTTCTATTTTACCAACTTTTCTTTCCATTTATTTGAGCATTGATTTTATCAATTTTCTATTCACTTTTTTATTATTGAACTGGACACAGTTACACTATAGTCACTGTTTCCCAAACTGTCTCTGATTTTTAGATCATATATTTGCTCAGTTCTATTATTTAAAAGCAGTTTTAATAGTGTTATCTCTCTTTTTGGACTTATTGAGGAAACTTTCTACAAATCTTATTCAACTTTTCTACGGCCTTTTTAAAATTCCTACCTTTTTACAACACAGACATTTTCTTAACTCAGTCTATTTTTGGATCATTTCTATCTCCCATATCAATAACTACATTGTTAACACATTTTTTCATTTTTCTAGCCTACCTTCACTTCTCAGTCCTGTTAGGGGAGGTATTACCATTGGACTGCTAATCCAGAGATAGTAGGAACTGCAGAGGCTGGAGAATCTGAGATAACAAGGTGTAGAGCTGGATGAACACAGCAGGCCAAGCAGCATCATAGGAGCAGGAGGCTGATGTTTTGGGCCTAGACCCTTCATCAGAATTGGTGATGAAAGGTCTAGGCCCGAAACGTCAGCCTTCCTGCTCCTATGATGCTGCTTGGCCTGCTGTGTTCATCCAGCTCTACACCTTGCTAATCCAGAGACCCAGGTAATGTCCCAGAGACCCAGGTAATGTCCCAGAGACCCAAGTTCAAATCTCGTCATGGTGAAATTTGAATTCAATAAATGTCTGGAAGTAAGAATCTAATGATAACAGTGAGTTGGTTGTCAGTAAAGCCCATCTGATTCACTAATGTCCTTTTGGGAAGAAAACTGCCATCCTTACCTGGTGTGGACTACATATGACTCCAAAACCTGCAGCAATCTAGTTGACTGTTAACTGCCCTCTGGGCAATAAATGCTGTCTAGCCAGTGATGCCATCATCCTGTGAATAAATAAAAAATAAGTTCTTTACATGACCATTAAGCACATTGCCTCCAAGGTCTCGCTTGTGGTTTCATGACCAGAACTCCTCATATTTCTCAAGGTCTGGCCAAATCATAACTTTGTACCACTTCAACATGAAGACCTCAGATCTGCACCATGCTAGCTTAGTTTGTAGCTAAGCATTCTCTCACTTAATGATAATGTTGCTCCTCAATGCTTGGACATGCTAAGCATCAAGTCACTATAGCTGTCAGGTCTCCCTTGGCCTCTCCCCTAGTTTGGACATCTCGACTTGCTTGGTAAATGTCTCTCCTATTCTTTCATAGGATTTGCACTTACCTGAATTCAAAGTTATCTGTCATCTTTCTATCCACGTACAATTATTTTCTCAGTTTTTCTGAAGCACTAACTTTCCTCATTAAATTTGACTGTCCCTCCTAATTAATACAGTTGACAAAGATGATCCTGATGTCCATTCATCTCCACAGATATGCGAAAAGGTATGAAGTCACTTGTGGTCATTAAATCAAAAAGTAATTGCTCTACTCACAACTCAGTCATGGCAAGAAATTTCCACAAGAACAGCAGAAATGCTCCCGGGAATTCTTCAAAGTATCCCTGAAGAAGTCAAACATCACTGCTGACTTATGGGAGTTCCTGGACTGTGATCAATCAAAACGGGCAATGTATTGAACATATCAAGTATCTTCGTCGGGATCGTGCAGAGATGAAGTTGAGGTGTTGAAGAGAGCTCACAAGCCTCTCTTATCAATCCTTGATCTCATCATCTGAGCACAACCTGTCCTACATGTGGCAGAATTTGCAAATCACAGTTTAGCTTGTCAGCCATCACAGAACCCATTAAATCACAGTGGATGCTTATCCAACATAGCAAAAGACTGTATTAGAAGAGCAGTCGCAAGGATGTTTGCAAACTAATTAAGGGGGCTGTGATGGTTAAGAAACACTTGGGTATGAGGGACTGTTGTGATCCAGTAACTTTTTTTTCATTTTACTTTTCACTTTGAGTCCTTGCACAAAATAAATGCTTGAAAGCACAAAATTACCCTGGGAAAATGCACCAGGAAATACCTTAAAAATATTAATATGAGCTCTTGTGTACACAGTTCATAGTTGTAACTGGGATTTCATAAATTTGCATTCTATTGCATTGACCTGAGATAAGAACATTGTTTTTGCTTTTGAGATAGTTAATGTGATGAAATGGAAAACAATTAACCAAGTCTGAAAATTGACAGCTCCATAAATCATCAGCAGTATCTACATCAGGGGCTTTTTTCTCCTGCCAAGATGTGGGTGGGAGTCTTGAAGTCTGGGAAAAGTACAGACACAAGGACCTTAAGTCTTCAAAGCCAAGCCCCCATGCATCACCCTGATCTTGTATTTAGCCCATAATTCAGGAGGACAGAATCATTAACTGTTAAAATGCCGGATGTCTTTTTAGTTTTTATTCATCGAATAAGCACAATTATTGCCAGTTCCCAAATCTATGATATGTTAAAGGTATATGTTTTGTCAATTTTGTTTTACTTCTTGAAAATTTCCCCGGAGGGGCAAAACACCAGTCTAGTTAATGCCTCTGTGCAGCCAGTATTTACACCCAGAAAGTGCACTGGTTTGTTTATTACTTCTGCATAGTCATTGCTTCTGTCAGTCCAAAGCATCTGTCTATCCGAAGTCCAGCCAATAACTATCACCAGGTAGTATCACATTCCAATTCATACTTCAACCTCACCAAATACTAACAGTAAATGATACATCTTAACACGAGGACTAAACTGTTTTAAATAACATTCTTCAAAAAAAAATTATTTTAAAAATGCACGTTTTCTATTTTTCCTTTTCAGATTCACCTGTGTGACCCTAAGCCCATGCCATTGGTCTTATGCCTATTGGTATATATCTGATGCCCTCATCCTTCCTATGTGGAATAAATTATTGTCTAATGACTGATTACATTTAAAACTGGAACTCTCAAATTTGACAACCACAGATTTTCCATTCCTTGACAAAGCCTTGATATAAAATTGCACTTTAGGAGTGAGCTCTGTAACAACTTTACAGGTCTAATTGCCCTAAAAAGGTGACAATGAGCCTTCTTAAGCCAGGAGTATTAAAACAAGAGACACACTTGGGCCACTTCAGGTAAAAATTCCCAGCTTTTTTTTCCAAGAAGGGCATGGGAGAACTGGCTCAAAGGTAGAAGATAGAATGCTGGTGGAGTGTTGTTTTTCACACTGGAGGCCTGTGACCAGTGGTGTGACATGAGGGTCGATGCTGGGTCCACTGCTTTTCATCATTGAAGTTAATGATTTGGATGTGATATAGGAGGTATAGTTAGTAAGTTTGCAGAATAGCATCAAAATAGGAGGGGCACTGGACAGTGAAAAAGGTTGCCCCAGCGTACAGTGGGACCTTGATCAGATGGGCCAAGGAGTGGCAGATGGAGTTTAATTTAGACAAATATGAGGTGCTGCATTTCGGAAAGGCAAATTAGGGCAGGACTTTTACACTTAATGGTAAAATCATGGGGAGTGTTGCCGAACAAAGAGACTTTGGAGTGCAGGTTCATAGTTCCTTGAAAGTGGAGTCACAGGTAGACAGGATAGTGAATAAGGCATTTGGTATGGTTGCCATTATTGGCCAGTGCATTGAGTATAGAAGTTGGGAGGTCATGTTGCGGCAGTACAGGACATTAGTTAGGCACTTTTGGAATACTGTAAACAATTCTGTTCCCCCTGCTATAGGAAGAATGTTGTGAAACTTGAAAGGGTTCAGAAAAGATTTACAAGGATGTTGCCAGGGTTGGAGAGTTAACATTTCAGGTCGAGTGACCCTTCCTCAGAACTCTTCTGAGGAAAGGTCACTCGACCTGCAACGTTAAATCTGATTTCTCTCCACAGATGCTGCCACATCAACCGAACTATTCCAGCAATTTCTGTTTTTGTTTGTGATTTACAGCATCCGCAGTTCTTTCAGTTTTTAGCAGAATTATTAATTGCAATTATGGTGGGGTTTGAACTCAAAACTTCTAGGCTCCTAACCAGCACTATAACCACAATACTGTGAAACTCATTTTTAATTATATCCTTGTTCAATTATTACCAAGTACTTTAAAAAGGAGAAAAATACATGAATTCCCTTTGTCTTTGTAATTGAGGAATCCTGTGAGGACTTCGACTCATCATTGAAACACAGATAATGTACAATACAGTTTCTTTTAAGAAACATTTTCTATGGGACAAATTATACTCTAAGTATCAACTTTGAAATAATGTACAATAAAACATTTCTAACTGTAATTCTTTTTCACTTTATCTACCCTCAAATTCAACTGTGAACTCTGATTTTTGTTTTAAACGACACAAGGATGCATGATAATTCTTTCTGTTTATATTAACTGTCTGCACTTCCAACACAGGAAATGACTTCTACTTTATAAAAATATACCAGCAATATTTTCATATCTTTATTAGGTTCAGTCCATTGCCCTTGCAACTTTAACATAGCTACTGTAAAGAAACGAAAGAGAACAGTTTGGTCAGTTTGTTTTCTCAAAATTAATAGCCCATCCCTTTCATTTAAATTAAAGATTACCCTGAAGTTAATTCAATAAGGTTCACTCAAAGTATTCTGATATGGAATGCTTTTGTGAAAGTATCGCTTTAAGTTCCTTTGGTAATACTGCCAATCCAGCAACTTCAGTATATGATCTCAGCTGTCACCTCAATCCTAGGTGCCATCTTTTGACTGGAGCATTCTATCCCAATCCCTCACAGCTGAAAACTGAAACAAAATTCCATGGAATTATCACAAAGAAGAGCGAGTAAGTTATCCTTAGTGCCTGGCTGATATTTATCCTTTAATCAATATCACTAACACAATTTAGCTAGGTCAGGAGTCACACAACACCAGGCTATAGTCCAACAGATTTATTTGAAATCAAAGCTTTCAGAGCACTGCTCCTTCGTCAGTTGAAGCTTCATTAGAAGCAGCATTCTAAAAGCTTGTGGTTTCAAATAAACGTGTTGGACTATAACCTGGTGTCATGTGACTTCTGACCTTGTCCACTCCAGTCCAACACCGACACCTCCACATCACAGCTTAGCTAGTCATCATCATGATGTTGTTTATGGGAGTTTGTTATGCACAAATTTCCTACTTTGCAGCAGTCACTACATTCTAAAAACACGTCACTCGCTGTAAAGCACATTGCAGCACCCTGGCAATATGAGGGGTCCTTATAAAATGCAACTGTGTTCTCTTCTTCTTTCCTTCTTGTCTGTTTCAGAGGGCAAAATCTGACCTGACTTTGGATGGCCTACACTGCTGCAGTGAAAGTGGTGATGCTTCAAGGGAATCACTGCAGCTGCTCTAACACCAGGGCCAGTCCTCCTGGACACCAGCCAGCCTCTGCTGCTTCTCCCCACAAACCCTGAAACAACATGGTCCTGCTCTGCTGGGGGGGTGCTCAGCAGGAGCTCAATTTCCAGCAATCCTTTGACTGCCAGTGGCCTGGGGCATTGCTTACTCAGTCACCTGCAGAACTCACTCTGTGCTTAGGGAACCCACCGTGGTACAGCTGGAGGAGGGGTCGTTTTGACAACAGCACACCCCCGTGTGCTCATAGTGGTGGTCACTTTTAATAACTACCACGCATCCCGTACCCTACCATGCTGTTCCATATATCCGCTACACACTTGTGTTTGCCTTCATCACCATCCTCGATCCTATTTCCACAAGTGTCTCTGCTTTCACCAAGCACCCCCAGCCTTGCTTCACCCACCTTTTTAAGTAGTAATCTCCCTGCTGTCTCCAAATGCCATCAGCTAAATTGACAGATTGACCACCCCCAGGACTAGATTCAGCACAGAACTTTGATTAACTTCAAAAAGCAGCCCCTAGATATGACTGACCAGACCTCTGACTGCTACCTTTGCAGCTCTCAGACTGACATGATTGCTGTTGCAGCGTGTTCAGAATGAAATGTTACGAATTCCCTGAACTGCATTCAGACAGATTGGGAACATATCAAGATGATGACTGATCTTGTTCAAGGCTCTGGGACCATATTTGGACTGTTCACCTGTTTGATAGTTCCGGGACTGACAGCTGTCGCCTTGATTGGACTGAGGACTAGCTCTCACCCTGTTTCTACCATGGCCGTTTGGCTGAATAAACAAGTCGAGGTTGTCAGACCGGCAGCTGACACATGCTTTAGATATTGAACTGATGTCTCAGTATGATGTACAGCAAAATGTGCCTCCTCCCACCCCCAACAGATCCCTGTTGACAAGCATGTCAAGCTGCCTGTCTATATGCAAGAGAATACATCAATCTGGCAATACTGAGAGCCTTTGGCTCTGGCTAACAGACATAAAAAGGCAAGGCAATGATATTGTGAATATACAGGTAGGCGCTAGGTGAGTGAGACAGCAAGTGAGCTGACCTAAGATTCAGCCTCGTCTAATCTATGAGCTGGGGTCCTGCCCCCTTGTGCAAAATGTCCTTGCTACAGCCTTTCACTGCTAATTTCTGGTGTGCCCTGTAAGGCAGGTCTGCGCTTCCTAAGTGGTCTGCAACTGTGACATTATGGTCATGAAGGGCTGGCAAATGTTCATGAAGTGAAATGTGGCATTGATAAGATGTGTAACAAACTAAATTCTGCCTTAAATGGTAATTTGCCATTGCCTAGAAACCCAACTCATTGCCCAGAAAAATATAAAAAGATGCTAATGTTGTTCCATTGTTTAAAAAGGATAGCAGAAACAGTCCCGGCAATTACGGTCACTTGGTTGAGAAATTATTGGAAAACACTCTCAGGGGCAAGATCTATACGCATCTAGAAGCAAATGGACTTAATAGCGATAGACAGTATGATTTTGTACGGGGTAGGTCGTGCCTGACTAACTTGACCAGGTTTTTTGAGGAGATGACAGAAGTGATTGATGAGGGAAAAGCAGTTGATATTGTCTACATGGACTTCAGTAAAGCCTTTGACAAGGTCCCCCATGACAGCCTGGTACGAAAGGTGAAGTCACATGGTATCATGGGGGAGCTGGCAAGATGGATACAGAACTGGCTTAGTCATAGCAGACAGAGGGTAGTGGTGGAAGGATGCTCTTCGGAATGGAGGGTTGTGACTAGTGGTGTTCCACAGGAGTCAGTGCTGGGACCTCTGCTGTTTGTGATCTACATAAATGATTTGGAGGAAAATGTAATCGGTCTAATTACTAAGTTTGTGGAAGATACAAAGATTGGTGGAGTTGCGGATAATGAGGAGGATTGTCAGAGGATACAGCAGGATGTAGATCAATTGGAGGCATGGGCAGAAAAATGGCAGATGGAGTTAAATCCGGACAAATGTGAGGTGATGTATTTTGGAAGGTCAAGTACAGATGGAAATTATACAGTGAATGTCAGAACCCTAAGAGTATTGATATGCAGAGGGATCTGCATATGGATGATAATGGAATAGTTTAGGTTAGATGGGCTTCAGATTGGTTTCACAGGTCGGCGCAACATTGAGGGCTGAAGGGCCTGTACTGCGCTGTAATGTTCTATGTTCTATGTTCTGAGTGTGCAGGTCCACAGATCACTGAAGGTAGCAGCGTAGGTAGATAAGGTAGTAAAAAAGGCTAATGGTATGCTTACCTTCATTGAAAGGACATTGAACATATGGACAGGCAAGTTATGCTGCAGTTTTATAGAACTTTAGTTAGGCCATACTTGGAATATTGCTTACAGTTCTGGTCACCATTCTACCAGAAGGATGTAGGTGCTTTGGAGAGGTACAGAAAGGTTTACCAGGATGTTGCCTGGTATGGGAGATTTTAGCGATGCACAAAGGTTGGCTAGACTGGGTTTGCTTTCACTGGAATGCAGGAGGTTGAGGGGCAACCTAATAGAAGTTTATAAGATTGTGAATGGCATGGATAGAATGGAAACTATAAGGCTTTTTCCCAGGGTGGATGTTTCAATTACCAGGGGACTTAGGTTCAAGTTGCAACGTTGGGGGGGACGTTTAAAAGAGATGTGCGAGGCAAGTTTTTCACACAAAGTGTGGCGGATGCCTGGAATGCATTGCCAGGAGGAGGTGGTGGAAGCAGACACAAGGGCAGCATTCAAAAAGCAGCTGGACAAATACATGAGTAGGAAGGGAATAGAGGTGGATCCTGTAAGTGAAGACAGTTTTAGTATAGAAGGTCAAAATATGGAGTGCAAGCTTAGGGGGCCGCAGGGCCTGTTCCTGTGCTGTATTGTTCTTTGTTCTTTGTATACAGCAAGATAAGCTTCACCAGAGCTCTTACCTAAATCTGCTACAAATTTTGCCAGAGCCCACAAGGCTCATGCACATATAAGGTTCTGCCCTTTATCTCATTTTTTGCTTGGTAGTCTTTGCTGTAAGGAAGTCAAGTATTTCACTTGGTTACGTCTCTACCTCTAAGCCAGAAGCCTAGGTTCAAATCCCAATCCAGGACCTGATGGCCAACGAAGGTGCATTCACAACATGGGCAGTCAGCTTGAGTGTTAACCTTTCAATGATTCTAACATATGCCAATGGCAGGTAGTAAGAACATGAGTGATTTCAGTTCAGCCATACAATAGAAGGAACATGGAACATCTGACATCACTATTCACAATTCCAGGTCTACAACAGGTCAAAATGTACATGCACAACATGTTTGTAAACGCATGTTGCGGCACCAACTTGGACTGCTTGCTGAGGCAGTTGGCTCAGTTGGCTGGATAGCTGGTGTGACTCACATTGATTCTACAATCAGGACTGGATCCCAAATTTAGCTGGGCTAGAATCAGGATAGCAATGGAGATCACAACTCTGTGACCTGGCTTCAGGTGGAGATCTAAAGAAGAAAATTAAGTCCTTGCCTTGTGCAAGCTGACTGCTGCAATTGCCTGAATAAAGCAATAATCTATAATATCTAATCCAAACACCATACAGCTCCAACGGTCTAAGGATGTAGTAAGACACTATGTAAACATTGGATCTTCTTATTTTCTGTTCAGAGTTAATGCTGACTACATGCCCATTATATGTGATGGTGAATTGGAGACTGGATAACCACTGCCTTGCAGAGGTAAAGGAGAAAATAGTACGATGAGAATCCTCAATGATTTGCTATGGCTAAAAGATAGCTGATCACACCCATTCCCTGTTCAGATGCAAATGTATGAAATTTTCTCTTTCTTTTCTCAAGTTAGCAGCTAAACATAAAAGTAAATCAAACAAAATTATTGGTATGTCCTCATTTAGTTCCCAATGAACAATCAAAAAAGCTTGTATCTATATCATGTTTCAGTATGTCCCAAAGAGCTCAACAATCGACGATGTATTTTGAAATGTAGCATTACAGGAAACATAGCAAGAACCCATTAATATACAAATTATATGATTATCATAGAATTTAGTGCTGTGGATTGAGGGTTCCGTATTGCCATGTTATCAGCAAAGCAACCTATCCTACCTTAAATCTACCTTAAAATAACCGCAAAGGATCATTTATATCCATCTGAAGCAAGAAAAAGAGCCATGGTCTGAAGTCTCATCTGGAAGACAATACCTCGAAGATTGTAGCTATCCCTCACCATTGTACCAAGTAACCAGCCTAGACTTTGTGTTCCAATCTTTCAGGTAAGACATGGACCCTGCTTTTGAAGATTATGTGCTAGCATTTTGCCATAACCAGCAACTGCACAAAACATGCTTTAAATTGACAGTGGGGCTGCAGTTTGGATGATATAATAAGTGGAACAAAGTTCTCTTGAGGTTGAAGTTGGGTTTACAAGTATGCTATTCCTAGGCTGGAGAAAGCTAGCATTGAGTGAGAGGAGGGGAGAATTTGTTGCAACCTTGCTTAACAGAAATTTTTGGCCAAAATATGAACATGTTCTCTTTCCCAACACTACACCTTGAAAAGCATGAAATTGCAAAATAGTAAAAAATAATTTTCTTCAGGAAGCTGATAGAACAATTGCAAATTTGAAAACAATGCTGAGGAAGTCTGAGGGATCAGTAAGGTAAGGAATTCTTTAAAAACCCTGGGAATTGTTTTTATCGACTTGATCATTGGAAGCAGGAAGATGTAGGCTGGAATAACCTAGGTAGTTATATATATCATCACATAAAACACAATGGGTAGAGTTTCTGCAGGGGTCTGACACGGCACCCGATGCAACTTCAGTGAAAGATCGAATGGAAACATGGAGGAATGGCGGAAACAGCTGTACATTCCGATTTTCCACATGTTTGACCAATCTGCCGTTGGATTTACACCAGAAGATTTGAAGAATTCTGCAGAACTGTTACCCCGACAATCCAGTAGGTCACAAAGTCATGCGTCAAGCAGAGCTCACTAATTTACAAAACTTCACTCTACCTGTCAATACTTCTTTCTTTAAATGTTGCAAACTAATACAAACAGAAAAACTAACAAAAATGTTCTACTTATGAGCTATAAGCATACGCTCCATGTCTGGTGACCCAGAGGAAGCAATTTGTAGGGATCTAATCATAACCCAATATGATCTTACCTCATCCACCACATGTCTTTTGTGAGTTTTCATCCTTTTTGAAAATCTCCAACTATGGATTATACAAAAATAAATCTGTGAATATGAATGATCTTTATTCTATATGTAAAATAATGTCAACTGTTGAATGTTTTCTGTTTGTCTCTGTTTCTCCTTTTAAAATGTCAAAAAGCAAATTTAGCTTAACCATAAATGCTGTACAGTAGAAGGCCTATTATTCTTTTGATATTTGTGGGAGGGTGCTATGAATCATAGAACCCCTATACTGTGAAAGCAGGTCATTTGGCCCTTCAGATTCACACCAACTCTTTGAAGAACATCCCACCTTACCCTACCCCTGTAACCCTGCATTTCCCATGGTCAATCCCTCTAGCCTACACATCTTTGGAGTGCAGGAGGAAATCAGAGCCGCCAAAGGAAAACCGCACAGACATGGGGGGAATGTGCAAACTCTACCCAGAGAGTCACTTGAGGGTGGAATTGAACCCAGGTACGTGGTACTGCAAGGCAGTAGTGCATTGAGCCACCATGCTGAGCAAATTGATTCCTGAGTTTCCTATATTACACTGGCTCTGGAACATCCTTAAAGTGTGCAAAACAACAATGAGTTTTCTCTATTTTAAGAATATGGAGATTTCTGGGAATACCTTGCCTTTCTTTTGGCAGTGACAGCTGTGATATTACAGATTAATCCATCTTAAACAGAAGTGAGTAATTGTACTAGTTTAAAGTGAATAAACACAAAGCTTCTATAAACAGAAGACAGAGAAACAGAAGTGCAGAGAAACTGTGTGACAGTTGAGTTGCTGCTGTTTAATCTCTATAGAGGCCTGAAATGATTGCTCCCGCTTCTCTTTCTCCCTTCCCCCCTTTCTCCCACTCTCTGTGACAACTCCAAGTTTTAATCAATTTCCCTGAAATTCTACCAAACCGAGCAAGCAATATCAATCATTTCATAGAGAAGAATAATTTGCTGAATGGCCTCCCTGTCTATTAAAATCCTATAAAAACTTTACAAAGTATTTAGAGTCATAGTTACACAGCACAGAAACAGACCCTTTGGTCCAACTTGTCTATGCAGACCAGATATCCTAAATTAATCTATTACCATTTGCCAGCATTTGGCCCGTATCCCTCTAAATCCTTTTTGTTCATTTACCTATCCAGTTGCCTTTTAAATGTTGTCATTGTACATCCTTGACCACTTCTTCTAGCAGATCATTCCATACACACACCACCCTCTGTGTGAAAAAGTTGCCCCTTAGGTCCCTTTTAAATTTTGCCCCTCTCAGCATAAACCTATGCCCTCTGATTTTGGACTCACCCACCCCAGGGAGAAGACCTTGGATATTCACCCTAACCATGCCCTTCATGATTTTATAAACCTCTATAATGTCACCCCTCACCCTCTGATGCCCCAGGGAAAATAGCCCCAGCCTATTCAGCCTCTCCCTATAGCTCAAAATCTCCAACCCTGGCAGCATCCTTGTAAATCTTTTCTAAACCTTTTCAAGTTTCACAACATCCTTCCTATAGCAGGGAAACAAGAATTTGACACAGTATTCCAAAAGTTGTCCTCTACAGATGCAACATGATCTCCTAGCACCTATTCTGAATGCACTGACTAATAAAGACAAGCATGTCTACTGTCTTCTTCACTCTCCTGTCTGCTTGCGACTCCACTTTCAAGGAACTATGAACTTGCACTCCAAAGTCTCTTTGTTCAGCAACTCTCCCCAGGACCTTATTATTAAGTGTATAAGTCCTGCCCTGATTTGCCTTTCCAAAATGCATCACCTCACATTTATCTAAACTAAAATCTATCTGCCACTCCTCAGCCCATTGGCCTATCTGATCAAGGTCGCGTTGTACTCTGAGGTAACTTTCTTCACTGTCCACTACACCATCAATTTTGGTTCATCTGCAAACTTACTAACCACACCTCCTATATTCATATCCAAGTCATTTATATAATTTAAATGAAAAGCAGTGACCTAGCACCAATTCTTATGGCACACCACTGGTCACAGGCCTCCAGTCTGAAAAGCAACCCTCCACCAGCACCTTCTATCTTCTACCTTTGAGCTAGCTCTGTATCCAAATGGCTAGTTTTCCCTATTTTCTGTGTGATCTAACCTTGTAAATCTGTTTACCTTGTGGAACCTTAGGACTTTTCAGGACAGATACATCACTTTGTTACTTTTATGAGTCAAGTAAAATATATTTTCTTGATGACAAAGTAATGCATACTATTTAAATGAGAGGACTCATCTGCATTATTACAGATCACACAAAACAGTGCTGATACAGACCAGTACAAGTATGTCAGAACATTAGGCAGGGTGCAGAAAAGATTAATAAAAGTTGTTCCAGCAACGTTAGTTACACAGAGAAATGAGAGAAATTGAGACTCCTCTCATTGGAAACAAGAAGGTTGAGAAGAGAGATGATAAAGAGGTAGGGATGGAACAGATAGGGGGAATCTATTCCCATTGGTAGAAGGATTTCACCAGAGGACAGAGATTTAGTACACTTAGCAAAAGAAACAATAACCAAATGAGGAAAACCTTTCTCATGCGGAAAGTAATTAGGATCTGAAATGCACAGCCTGAGAGGATGATGAAGGTGCATTTAATCATTGTGTATATTTAAGGCTGATTCTTGATCAGTAGGAAAATCAAGGGTGATGGGGATAGGGCAGGAAAGTGAACGTGAGGAATGTCGATTCAGCCATGATCCTATTGAATGGTAGAACAGGCTCGAAGGGCCCACTCCTGTTCTTATTTCTTATGGTCTTATGGGATTCGAAAGCGAACAGGATCATCATCCGAAAAGGGACATTTTTCAGGACTTCAGGTAAAAGGGATGAGAATGTGACTAGGTGAATTCAGAGCACCCTGGCAGAAACATTAGAATAAATGGCCTCCTTCCATGCTGTAACCATTCTAGTATTCTGAAAGTGAATCCCTTAATTCCACCTGGCAATTTCAATATAAAATTGTTCCTTAACACAGAAACGAAAATTGTTACAAACACAGAGAACACCAGAGAAACTCAATAGGTCTGGCAGCATCTGTGTAGAGAAAAAGAGGGTTAGCATTTTTAGTTCGGTCTGACTCTTCCTCAGAACTGAAAGGTGTTGGCCAGTGTCTTTATTTACATTTTTGACAGAGGCATGGGAGGAACAAGGGTGTAGATGCTCTCCTTCGATCAGTCTATCTGGTCTGTTGGACTCACAGTAAGATATCCTCTTTTCCCATCCTCTGTAAATAGTTATGTTCAATAAAGTTTGTTGCTGTTTACTCACAAGGCTCATATCTCACATCCTCCACTCCAGCAGGTCTTTGTGCACTTACCCTGTAACATATAAGTTTGTATTTGATTTAATTTGAATTTAATTTTATTGTCGTGTGTACTCAAGGACAAAAGTACAGGAGTACAGTGAAAAGTGTACAATGTCACCACGCAAGGTGCCATCTTAGGTACAAGAACCTTGGTACAGGATCATATGAATGAGGAAGAAAGAAAGAACAAAGTTAAAAGTTAAAATTTGCAGTAATTATAGCACAGTGTAAAACGTAAGAAATAGGGTTAAAAGTTACACATTGGAGACCTTCTTTGTTTTAAGTAGAAAATAAAGAAATAATGCTGAAAATTCAAACATCACAGTCTTTATAAATTTAGCAGTTCTGAGGAAGACTTACTCAACCTGAAATGTTAACATTGATTTCTCTTCACAGATGCTGTCAGACCTGCTGAGCTTTTCCAGCAATTTCTGTTTTTGTTTCTGATTTACAGCATCTGCAGTTCTTTTGGTTTTTATTTCATCTTCCTTAAATGCTTAGCCACAGTTTTACTGCACTTCGAGGAATCACCTCAAGATCAGAAGTCCACGCTGAGGCCATGCCGGGATGAGACACCGCCATGTACTGCCAAAGGACCACTGTGTCAGGCCGAGAGACCGCCATGCTGGGCCACTGACAGACCGCCACACTAGGGTGAGAGATCGCCACACCAGGCTGAGAGATCATCACGCTGGACCACTGAGAGATCGCCACACCATGCTGAGAGATCGCCATGCTGGGCCACTGAGAGATTGCCACACCAGGCCACTGAGAGACTGCCACGCTGATCTGAGAGACCACCACACCAGGCCACTGAGAGATCGCCACATCAGGCCACTGAGAGATCGCCACACTAGGCCACTGAGAGATCGCCACATCAGGCCACTGAGAGATCACCACACTAGGCCACTGAGAGATCGCCACAACAGGCCAAGAGACTGCCAAGCCAGGCTGGGCGACTGCCATGTTCCACCAAAAGACCACCATGCCGGACTGAGACACTACCACACCATGCCGAAAGACTGCTGTGCCAGGCCGAGAGTAGAAAACAGGATTAGTCTATGTTAGTGTACCATTTTGCTTTCCCTGTACTTTCCCTGTACTGAAATAACTTAACTCCATTCCATATTTTTTCTGTTATCTCCAGGTGAGACTGTGGACTCAAGTCTAGAAATGTGGGATGAAAACTTTACTTTAACTATGTAGTATACTGTTATGCTATTCACAAAAATTCTTTTAACTCTCTACATCAGCAAACATTTAATCTTTCTAATGACTATGAACAACAAAAATATTTAGTTGGCTTTTAGTGTAAATTTTTTTAACCATAACTAGGACATTGAGTCATGATTTGTCTTGCAAGTTAATGCTTTTAATTGTATTCTTTTTAAATGACTGAGTGCACAGGAACATTCACAGCTTGTTCCCTTTGTGACTTGCTGCTCATCAATAACCAGATTAGTAAATTAAAACTGATTACCATACATTAGTGCAACTGGATTCCACTCCCAAGCCTGCATTGTCTTTTTATTCAAGAGCAGTCACTGTGTATATAACTGTGCTTCAGAGTCACAGTAAAAGCATCAATTTCAAGTCTGTATATGTTCGAACTTGATAGAGAATACAAATCATGACCTGTAGAGTAGGATTAAAAATACTGTCTCCAATTGCAGTCAACCATTTAACAGTATGATTCAACTGGGCTCCCAGTTCCACTGATCCTCATCAATAACTAAATAAATGTTCCTTTCTATCTGAGCTTTCTGTGGAAGTAAAGCTGAACATGGATGGGCTTGTTAAGTTGATTATGTTTAGTTTCCTGTAAAATAAGTTGAGACTTTTAAAAACAAAAATATATGAATCAAAAAAGAGCTGTACATTATCACACAATGATAAGATATGAAGCTTTTTACCTCCTGAATTTCAGACAGCATGGAACAGAATGCTCTGTCTGGACATGGACCCTATCCAAACTTCACCCTGTTGAAATCAGGTGATTGTTTTTTTTTAATTCATCATGGGATGAGGGCAGCACTGGCTCGGCCAACATTTATTCTCCATCCCTAATTGCCCTGAGGGCAGTAAAGAGTCAGCCACATTGCTATGGGTCTGGAGTCACATGTCAGCCAGAACAGATAAGGATGGCAGTTTCCTTCCCTAAAGGGCATTAGTGAACAAGATGGGTTTTTCCCGACAATCAATTCATGGTCATCATTAGAGTCTTAATTCCAGATTTTTATTGGATTCAAATTTCACCATCTGTTATGGAGGATTCGATCCAGGTCCCCAGAACATTATTTGGTCTGTGTATTCACAGTCTAGTGAAAATACCACTAGGCCGTCACCTCTCCAACTAATTGTATGCTTTAAGCCTAAATTTCTATTTGCAGGTCATTGAGATACTGGAACAAAAACAAAGTAGCTGGAAAAGCTCAGCAGGTCTGGCAGCATCTGTGAAGGAAAAAATAGACTTAACGTTTCGGGTCCGGTGACCCTTCCTCAGAACCGGTCTGAGATACTGGTCTGAAATATCTCAGGTTCTAGCTGTCATACACTTTCCCTGTTGTTGGTTGCTCCTAATCACCTCGTAAGCCAAGTCAACTCTTTAGGGACTGTAACTCTGTTAGCTATATGTGTATATTGTAGTTTATCAAAATACAGCTCTCTTACCTTCACATGCTAACTCTAGACAATGTCTTTTCTCTTACTGATGTCAGAGGCATGTCATCATGGTTCACATGAATCTCATTAAATGCCGTAAGGATGAAGATAAAAATGTACCTGCAGTTTCAGAGTTTACTCTTTTTAAATATGTTTCTGTTCTGCAGAAAGAAAAACTTACATTTAAGTGGTACATTTACAACATCGCGTCAACCCAAAGTGCTTTACAACCACTGATACTGTTGTAAAGATTAGTCAATATAGTAGAAAACACAACAGTCAGTTTATACATAGGAAAGCTTCCAGAAACATCCTTGATTGGGATATGGCCGAAGGTGAATGTATTGCTTTGTTCTCCTATCCAAATGCCTCCTATTGATGCTTTGAAGCACTGAGTGTTGGAAGATTTCAATATGAACAGCATTGTAATCAAAACTAGTTCAGCCTTCCCTTGATATGTGCACAAGCTCCCTTTCTGACAGATATCAACAGACATCAATCAGCAGTGCACCAACCTTTCTATGTTCTCTCACATTTCCACTTAACCACTCTGTGATGTGAACTGACATTTTGCAGAAATAATGAGCTTCCAATTAGAAAAGAGAGAATATGCCTCCCGCTTCATAGGATACGTGGAACAGTGCCTTTTCCGCTGTTACACTGGCACCAACCCTCATCTCTGCTTCCGTTATATTGATGACTGTACCAGTGCTGCCTCGAGGTCCCATGAGGAGCTTGAACAGTTCATCGACTTTGCTAACACCTTTCACCCCAACCTCAAATTCACCTGGACCATCTCTGATGCATCTCTACCCTTCCTGGACCTCTCCGTCTCCTTCTCTGGTAACTGCAACACTGACATCTATTTGAAACCCATCAATTCCCACAGCTACCTCCTCTCACCCACCCTCCTGCAAGAATGTGATCCCATACTCCCAGTTCCTTCGCCTCCACCGCATCTGTTCCCAAGATGGAGCGTTCCATTCCTGGACATCCCGCATGTCCTTCTATTTCAAGGACCGCAACTTCCTCCCTCCAGTGATCAAAAATGCCCTCAACTGCATCTCTTGCATTTCTTCTACATCTGCCCCTCAAACGCCTCCACCCCAGAACAAAAATAAAGACAGAGTCCCCCTGGTCCTCACATATCACCCCATCCACTTCGCATCCAGCGCATCATCCTCTACCATTTCTGTCACCTACAATCCGACCCCATGACCAAAGAGATATTTCCCTCCCCACCACTATTTGCATTTCGTAGGGATCGCTCACTCCACAACTCCCTTATCAGCTCCACACTCCCCACAAACCCCACCACCCCCAGCACCTTTCCCCGCAACCGCAGGAGATGCTACACTTGCCCCTACACCTCCCCCCTCACCCCCATCCAAGGACGAAAGAAAACTTTCCATACCTGACAGGGGTTCAATTATACATCCTCCAACCTGGTCTACTGTATCTGTTGCTCCCAATGTGGCCTCCTCTACGTCGGTGAGACCAAGCATAGAATTGGAGACCGTTTCGTGGAACACCTGTGCTCTGTACATGATAATCGACAACACCTTCTAGTCGCAAACCATTTTAAGTCCCACTCCCACTCCCTTGTGGCATCCTCCAGTGCCACACTCAAGCTGGAGGAGCAACACCTCATATTCCGCATCAGGAGCCTATAGCACAATGGCTGAAACATAGAATTCACCAGTTTTAAAATCTCCCCAACCCCGGCCTCATTCTAAGTCCAAATCTCCCTCTCACCCCTGCATCCTTGACCTGACAGTACCTGTCCATGTTCTTCACCCCCCCATTAACCCTACCCTTCCCGCAGACCAATCAGCACCACCCCTACCTGCATCTACCTATCACCATCCCACCTACCTTTCCCCAGCCCCATCCTCTCTCTATTTATTTTCCAGCTCTCTTCCCTCTCCCCATTTCTGAAGAAGGGTCCCGACCCAAAATGTGGACTCTCGTGGTCCTCTGATGGTGCCTGACCTGCTGTGTTCCTCCAGCCCAACGCTATGTGAGACTCTGACTCCAGCATCTGCAGTTCTTGCTATCTCCTGATCAGATGATATGTCACCTCCCTGTACTTTTACACTGTAATATTGACATAAGCATCACAGAAGCTTCCAAGTCATCTTCTCATCTGAGAAATGCTGAAAAGCGTATTCTTTCTCATTCTTTCATTGGATGTGGGCATCACTGGCATAGCAAGCATTTGATATCCATCCCTAATTGCTTTAAACTGAATGATTTTTGGAGCAATACAGAAGGCTGGGGATTTATTTTTGCATGTTGGCCAGAACAAGTCAGGGTGACAGATTTCCCAAAAGTCATTAGAGAACCAGATGTTTTTTTTTACAACAATCGAAGCTATAATTATTAGTTTTCAATTCCAGAATTATTTATTGAATTTAAATTCCAACAGATGCTGTGATGTAGACTGTGTGTGTGTATGGATATTTTTATATCATTTAGTTTAAGTTTGGAATTTTGAATTCATGACATATATGTTTTTCGGTGTGTCTGAAGAGGTTGATGATTGACTTTTCAGTATTTCCACAGCCACAATGATTTATTTTAAAACAGCTTCGGGACATAGCTTTATGAATCAATGTGTTTTTCTTTACATTAGAAAGATTTACAACTGAGTAAGGGAGACAACTGAGCATCAAGGTTTCTGTTAGAAAATTCTGGAATTGTGTTTTTTAAACTTAAGTGAAACTTAAGGGATGCACTTTAAAGGGAGTAACGCAATATCAGCTGAACTGTAATCTCCCACGAGTCACTGCAGATTGTGAACATGACGGGAGAAAAGATGTTTTACTTATGCTTTACTTTAAATATGTGCGTGCGTGTGTTGCATTATTATTTCTACTCATGTTACGTTCCTAATAAACTCAAGCCGAATTAAATGTGCTTATTTTAAAATGTAAACTCATTTGATCTGAGAGAAATGTATCCTCAAAAACAGATTCTTTGTAAATTAACCTCACCATGACAGCCAAGGGGAGACAATTCCTCGTTCTGACTTTGGAGCTTGACAATTTGGCATATCCCACCTGGAAGCACAATAATCTCCCTTGGAGTCTGGCCATAATAGCAGGTCAAAGCCAAACCTGAATTACACATCAGGTAATACCCACCTGCAATGCCAGTAATGCTGTCAAGCCAGCTTTATTCCCACAATCTTCTGGGAGCGACTCCACACAGACATTAATCAGCAACATTCATTGATGTCCCAGGTGACATTATCAGAAAATAAAAGGGAAAATCCACTGTGTCGATTCCGCGCATTGGTCTATCAATTATTTGTATTGAAAGACAACAAAGTACTGAAATTGTAGGTTTAGCTGACAGCAGTCTTGCCTTTACTTCAGTTGTTTGTTCATGTTTTAATCTGGACATTCGAGCACAGTATCAAGGCTGATGTTTCAGTAGAGTGCTGATGGAATGCCGCACGGTTAGAGGTACTGATTTTTGATTGATTGATTTATTTAGTTATTGTCATATGTACCGAAATACAGTGAAAAGCTTTGTTTACAAATGGTGCAGACGGATC
This sequence comes from Rhincodon typus, assembly GCF_021869965.1. Classification (NCBI taxonomy): domain Eukaryota; kingdom Metazoa; phylum Chordata; class Chondrichthyes; order Orectolobiformes; family Rhincodontidae; genus Rhincodon; species Rhincodon typus. The sequence goes on from NC_063339.1 coordinate 20,777,436, forward strand.
ATAGTAAGCAAAGGATTTACAGATCAAAAAGACTTAGAGGCATACAGGTTACATTGCATAGGCTATTTATACTCTTCGCTGCATTTTTTGGAGATGAGTAAGGAGGTTCTTTCAGCATTCTGACTGATATTAAACCATTAACCAGTACCTGAAGTTACTGTCTCATCATTATCACAAAGAACTTGTAAGAATTTATTCTATGCAAATTGGTTCCTCCATTTCTTAGATTATCATTGTAGTTCCACGTTATTGTAAATCACCTTTGAGCATCCCAAGATTGGGTGAAGTGCATAAACAGAACAGAGTCCAACATGATAAAACTGATTCTACACTGATATTCATATATAGTGTGGCTTCACAACATTTGCTCCAAATGAAAAACATGTATTACAGCCCAGATATGGTACATGTTCTGTATCAAGGCAAAGGATTATGAAGCTCACGAAGTATACAATATAGTTGGGTGCAAAACTACCTGAATTAATTTTAAAACCGCGCTGTGAAATCAGAAGGCATCTGTGTGCAATGAGTGGCTTCCCTCCCTCTCAGTCAGATGATGAGTTCAGGCCTGGGCCTTGATAATCAAGGAATGTGATCTTTACAACATGGCCAAACAGGTTGAGTGTGAACTTGTAAGTCTTTTCATGAACAAGAGGTAGTTAGATTGGGAGAGAAAACTGTTGCCTCTACCCTTACTACTCATGTTTCCAGGACTACAACATGTGTGTAAAAGTGCATGTTACCCAGCAACATGGACCTCTTGGGAATCTGATCGACTCAATCATCCAGACAGCTATTGTGGAAGAAGTTGGCATCAACCACACACGGTTCAATCCACGTGCCAGTTGGGGTCGATTTGGAATCTGCTTCCTTAGCCTATCCATGTTGGAGGTTGTGATGCTGTGACTTGGAACTGCCTTCTGACAGAAAACTGAAAATGTTTGAAACCAATTGAAGCAGGCTATCTAACGTCACATGAGCTCCCATCATTGCAAGAGCATGTTTTAAAATAAATTCCTACACAGTTGAAATAAATGTTCTTCAGAATTCTTTAAACTTAAGCTAGCAGCAAGTCAATGAACCTTCCAACTCCCTGTTAATATTAAAATACAATCAACATTTTGGATGACAACATTCAGATTCCAGACAATGTTACAGTGATCATGAGTGAAGTAATCTAATGCTTTTTGCACAGAACCAAGAGAAGTTGAGAAATTAAATTCATATTTTTAAAAAATTTTTGATCCAGTAATGTAAGCTGCCAGACAATTGAGAAATGATAAACAACAAAAAACACAGAACTGCAGATGCTGGTAATCAGAAATTGCTGTAAGATCTCAGTGGGTCTGGCAGTATCTGTGGAGAGAACGGACAGTTAACGTTTTGGGTCCAGTGGCCCTTCTTCAGAATACAGTTGTAAAATGCTACCTTTTTATCTCTGCAGGGGAAAGCTATTTCCCACACTACACAATCTAGATTCTTGTCTATTCTTGTCCACACTATTTGACTGATCCTTTAGGCCATTTGAAATGGATAGACTCTCAATAGCAAATTTTGCTCAGGTCTGCCAGGTTTATGTTATTATAACAAACTGTGCCTGAAACTAATTGGTCTAGTTTAATGGGATACACCCTCAGGGCAAACTTTCAATTTCAGCAGGGACAGATTGAAGGGTCTAGACCCGAAACATCAGCCTTCCTGCTCTTCTGATGCTGCTTGGCCTGCTGTGTTCATCCAGCTTTACACCTTGTTATCTCAGATTCTCCAACATCTGCAGTTCCTACTATCTCTGTTGTACATCCCAACTGATTTTCCTCATGCAGCAGATACGACACCATCAGTTCCTAAGGTCCTGCCAAAACTGAAAGCTCTGCTTTCGCCCCGATGAATCATAGAATTGTATAGAACAGAAGAAGCCCATTTGGATTATTGTGAGTCTGCTGGCACTTTGAAAGGACTAACAATTAAATCTGTTTTCTCTTCAAAGCCTGGTAAATCCTTCTCCCATCTCTTCCCATCTCGAGAATCAGCTTTCTGCTCAGAGCATTGCAACAAATGAAATCCTACCATTGTTTACTTGCTATTTGCCTGCTAGTATGTGATTCTGCTCTACTTGCTTCTCAGCTCACCACCACCTTCTCCAGGACAATTAGAGATGGGAAATAAATGATGATTCAGGAAGCAGCACTCATGCCATAGTTCCCATTTCAACTTGCTGGTGTTAGCCATCTCTGGTTAAACATTGTTACACTTGGTTAGACTTTATCGTTTTCCATATTCTAAATTCTAAATCTATTGGCACTATGATTATTATGGTTCAAATGAAATATGTTTCACTTCTCCAGAACTTGGTCCTTCACTACATCCTTTCTCATTGGAATACATTGGTCAGGATAAGTCTCTTGCAGATATTTCCAGAATTCCTCCATCTCTTTCAACTGTCCTTATCCCATTGTAAATTAAGACAATGGGAGTTTCTCAATAAGACTAGTCTGTAGTTTATAACTAACCTCATTTAGATGTATAAAAGAGGTCTTTGATACAGTCTGTAATTACTTTTTTGGTGAATAGAATATTTAGCAATATATTTCCAATGTCTAAATTGTGCCTTTTTCGCAAAAACAAATTGCATCATATTCAGAAATTGATGAAAAGATGATTAAAAAAAAACATTTTTGGAGGCCCATGAGGAAGGATCAGGTGATTAAATTCAAGCAAAATGTTGATACAGATACAGTAGGTCAACTGGCTGTCTTCTGCGCTCTGGTCAAAAAGTACATTTGTAGATTATGATAAAATGTTTTTCAAAGGAGATGAGAAAGGGAAAACCGGGTGGTATTTAAATTGACTGACCCCTTTTAAGCTCGACAGGGCTTTTATTACTCACAAAATATGTAACATGCATAATATATTTCAATAAACTCTCAATATACAGGATAGAAGCGTAGCTTCAGTGCACTTTAACTGCAACTACAATGGAAATCAGCTATTTCCCAGCATCCTCTTCAGATCAGGAAATAGCACAATTGACACCAGCTACAAGAGCACAGCAAAGTCATTCCAGAGGGAGTGCATGGGGAAGTACTTGTACTAAGAAAGTTAAGCAGCAAAATGCTGAAAGATTACTACATAAAGCATATGAAAGTGTAGGAAATCATTTGGATCTGACCCAGTAGCTTTCTGACAAAGTCAGGTCTCATGTTAAGACTGACAGTCTACACCACTTTTAAACAGGGCCCAGTGTGAATGTTGACATTTCAGTCAAATGAAAATCTTGTGGATCCTGTCTGTTCCTGTCAGAGCTCCTACTTATCTCAGATTTCTTGCACTGATTTTACAAATATTTATGTGAAAACCCCTGCTTTTGAAAATATGCTTTAAAAAAATCAACAGACTTAACAAGAATAATGAGGGCTTGGATTTGACAGACTTTAATTATCACTTATGTTGCAACTTTTCTCGTGAAGGCATCACAAAAGAAACAGTCGCGACCAATGGAAAATTATCAAACCACCCGGGTGTGTTGAAATCAAAAGCAAGTCTTCAAAGATCGAAGGAAACACTGTCGCTGTTCAGTGCAATGTTTTGGAATTTCTTTTGATAGGCATGATCTCTGCACTAAAAGGTTCATAAATTAGAGTTGGTAGAAATGATTTTTTTGTAGATTAACTAACAAAAGCATTGCACTGAAGCCAAACAATGAACAGGAACCTTAAGTTTAAAGGTGATGAGCTAAATATTGCGCGATTCTTCTGACTGAAAGAACAGTGACAGAAGCTCAAATCCAACAGTTATTTTACAATGGAACAATACTAACCCGACCAGCTATAAAAGCCACTCTTAATTATCTAAGCATTAAATCCCTTATTTTCTCCCCACCTTCCGTGTCAATGCTGGCACATTGTTATTCCAACCTTCTAGCCTTTTTTTACAAGGGGCTTAGTTACTGACGTTTGAGTGAGATACCTGCATCTTATTAGCAATAAGCTATTTAACCATTGAAGGTTTCGTACCCAAGATTAACATAGACAGTAATATTTACCCAAATGTGTACAATAAAATCAGACTGGGTAAAGCTTTACTTATTTATTCTATGTTTCTTCCACACACTGGGCAGCAGAGTGGTCAGCAATGCTATCTCATAGTGCCAGGTTCCCATGTTTGATTCCAGCCCCAGGTGACTGTGTGGAGTTTGCACATTCTCCCTGCGTCTGCATGGGTTTCCTCTGATTTCCTCCCACAGTCTAAAGACATGCCACCTAACGTCAGCCTCTCTGCTCCTATGATGCTGCTTGGCCTGCTGTGTTCATCCAGCCCTGCACCAAGTTAGGTGGATTAGCCATGGGAAATGCAGGGATGGAGTTTGGGGCGGGGGGGGGGAACTTGTTGAGCTGAATGGTTTTCTTTCACACTGTATATATTCTATACTGTTAAAAAATAGTCAATAATATGACTAATAGAGGATATTGTGAATCAGTATTTTCAAAATGTATTGACAGCTACTTCAACTTTGTTCTACAGTGGTTGCACTACATAATATTTTGTTCCATTCTCATATGTAACTAAGCGTTCCTTCCCTGTTTCACTCAGACATCTTGGAGATGATCAAATGTCTCTTCACCTAACTCCCATGAACAACTTGAGTGTTGTTCCAGCAAACAGCTACAATACGGCTTTTGTGCCTGAGATTTCATCACTGCTGTAACATCACAGATAATATCTAAGAAACAAGGAATTGAAGTCCTGCTATGCTGCTTGTACAATCCTAAATGAAGGGTACAGTGTTCTGCAGGTATTCTCACAGAACAATGCTATAGTTGAATTATGTATTCTAGTATCACATGATTAAAGAGCACCTTTCATGACTTCAGGATTTTCCAAAGACCATTAAAGTCAATCAAGTAGTCTTGCAGTACACTGACCATGTTTATGTAGGAAAAACAGCAATTTGCACATCATGGTCCAATTACATCATTACTATCATTGTGAAGTAATCCATTTTTGAATGTTAATTGTAGAATAAATTCTGACCTGAGTGAACTCGCTGCTCTTCTTTGAAACAGTGCCAAGGGATCTTTCTCATCTACCCAATAGAGCAAATGGCATTTCAGTTTAATACCTTATCTAGAAGATTGCACCTCCAACAATGTGGCACTCCCTCAGCATAAACTGAACATCAGCCTAGACTCTGTACTCATATTTCAGTGTAGGATGTCAATTGAGATTAATCCAACTTCAACAATGTCAGAAATCACACAACATCAGGTTGTAGTCCAACAGGTTTATTTAAAAACACAAACTTTCGGAGTCTTACTACTTCTTCAGGTGTTAGTGAGAGAGGTCAAACATAGAAGTTATAAGTGAAAGATCAAATAAATGGTTACACTATTGATGAGGACGTACTAAACAAACCTAAGATGCTGTTAAAGCTTTAATCAGTTAGAAGGTTTTAATTGATTAATATGTATATGTAAATCCCTGAATTCCTTTGAAACCACTTTCCTGAGAGAACTAAAGGTTTTATCAGTGTAAAGAAGAGGTGACATTTTAGTTCATACAATGCATGTTAGGTGTGAGGCCTTGTTTAGAATCTGTTTGTGTTTTGGTTTGGAGTCAGACTGGTTTTATTTCTCAAGTAGGAATTTATAAAATGCCTCATCGACTGAATGTCTGTAAATTGTGTGTTTTTTGAACAAAATAGAATGTATCTGCAAATACAAATTCACCCCATAGATTCATGTGTATGTGTGCGTGTTTGTGAGGGAGAGTGTGAGTGTGTGAGTGTGTGAGTGTGTGTGTATGGGTGTGTGGTGGGTGGTGTTCCACGTGTGATGGTAGTGTCCATGTCAAAGATGTGACATGTCTTGCAGAGGTTTTATTGTGTTGTGGTCGATATTGCCCTGCAGATACTCACGTGATTTGGCCAACGTTGTCTATCTCATATGCTGCAGGCAAAGATGCCCTGAGGCATGGTACATTGACAAAACCATGCAGATGCTACGACAATGAATGGATGGATACCGCGTAACAATCGCCAGACAGGGATGTTCCCTCCTAGTCGGGGAACACTTCAGCGGTCAAGGACATTCGGCTTCGGATCTTCGGGTAAACGTCCTCTAAGGTGGATTTCAGGATGCACAAAAACGCAGAGTTGCCGAGCAGAGGCTGATAGCCAAGTTCGGTACCCATGAGGATGGCCTCAAGCGGGATCTTGGGTTCATGTCACACTACAGGTGACCCCACCAGACTATACACTCACTCACACACACATACAAATACAAACACACACACACACACACACACACGAATCTATGGAGTGAATTTGTATTTGCAGATACATTCTATTTTGTTCAAAAAGCACACAATTTATAGACAATCAGTCAATATGGCATTTTATAAATTCCTACTTTAGAAATAAAACCACTCTGACTCCAAACCAAA
>NC_063339.1:20784276-20816339 GCF_021869965.1 Rhincodon typus
TAGGCCCGAAACGTCAGCCTTCCTGCTCCTCTGATGCTGCTTGGCCTGCTGTGTTCATCCAGCTCTACACCTTGTTATCTCAGATTCTCCAGCATCTGCAGTTCCTACTATCTCTGAAAAACTTCTAAACAAGGTTTGAAGAAGAGTCCCAACCCAAAATGTCAACTTTCCTGCTCCTCTGATGCTGCCTGGCCCTCTGTGCTCCTCCAACTCCACCACGTTTTATCTCACACCTAACATCCATTGTCTGACCTAAAATGTCACCACTTCTTTACACTGATAAAACCTTTAGTTCTCTCAGGACAGTGACTTCAAAGGAATTTGGAGATTTACATATACATATTAATCAATTAAAACCTTCTAACTGGTGAAAGATTTAACAGCATCTTAGGTTTGTTCAGTACACCCTCATCAGTGGTGTGACCCTTTGATCTTTTACTTATAAATTCTGTGTCTGACACTAGCTCTCTCACTAACACCTGAAGCAGGAGTAAGACTCCGAAAGCTTGTGTTTTCAAATAAACCTGTTGGACTATAACCTGGCATTGTGTGATTTCTGACCTTGTCCTCTACTGAGGAAGGGTCACCGGACCCGAAATGTTAACTCTGATTTTTTCTTCACAGATGCTGCAGGACCTGCTGAGCTTTTCCAGCAACTTCTGTTTTTGTTCCTGATTTACAGCATCCACAGTTCTTTTGATTTTTATTTAGTATTTAACTCCTTGTCCACCCTTGTCCAACACCAGCACCTCTTCATCTCAACTTCAACAATAAAATGGAGTTGAAAGAATTAGATAAAATGTTTATTGTTAGGTCATGCTTCTGAGATCTCAACTTTCTTGTGGAAACAAAGTTTGTGTGGATTCTATACAGAGAAACAAAAACTTCTTTTCAGTTTGAACAACTTTAATCACATTGAAGATACAACAGTTCCAAAACTTGTTACAACTTTATCGTCTCTATTTCTGTGTTTCACCTAAATAGGCAGGAGAATGAGGAATGATCCGTGATGAAATATGTTACTTTAGGTCTACCTAATTTTGATTGGGAAGATATTTTTACTGTGGCAAACACTAGAGGAAAGAAAAGTCTTATCTTAAGAGGCCAGAATGCATCCACACAAGTAGACAGAGCCATCCAGTGATGCGAGGATGCCTTCCACCAATTTTCCATGATTAAATTTGTTTATTTAACAATTAACCGGCAGCAACCATGCTTCTTCTTCAACGCCAACCGTAGAACTCAAAACCATTTGTACATGAGGACCTGCTGATGTATCTTCCCTTAACAAAGTCCCATAATAACCCGTAATATCATTGAGTCTGCCAAGAATGCCAGATTCAGGTATGATTTATGCTTGTCCATTGCTCAGAATAGTATATGGACAATTAAACCTTCAACTTCCCCAGTGAAAAGCTTACTAACATTACTTTTACGGATTGCCAAATCCCATGAATACACTACTAACAAACTGCACATGTTTCTGTTGACATAAAAGCTAATGTTTTTGAAACTTCTAAGGCTGCATGAGAGGCCACGCTCGTTTCAAAGGCTGTCCATATGAAATAATTCCCCAGGTGATTTTTCCAGGGATACCTGATATGTGAGTCACCAAGAAGGCAAACTCCACTTCATGCAGGTGTGTCCCATCTTTACTGTAAAATAAACAAGACTTAAAACTTTGAATGATGACAAACCATTAATGGACTTTCCGTGTACTGCCACAGGGGAGATTTGGATAACTCTATATGGGAATAAAGCAGCTCTTGGCATCTGTGCTGTATAACCAGCATCCTAAGTGATAATCTTGCACGGGCCTGAAAACAGATTTAAGGTTTGAGTTTATACAACTACTGAAGAAAGACCCTGCCACTGACATCATTTTTATCACATATGTTTAGCATTTGCAGGACAGTGTCCATTCTTCAAAAAAAAGTCTCAGAAGCAGTGCTTTTATTGAGTTGGATTTTTCTGATCGTGGGTGGGGTTGTGGCACAGGGCTGAAATCGTGGGAGGACAGAGGCTACTACATATAGGCCTGTTGGCTCATTCTAGGCCTGGATCCACAAAACTTCACAAACTTAATGCAATTTATTGCAGGCTGAGGACAGTGGGCAGCCTGACTTCATCTCAAATTAGCAGAATATTCGTCCTTACATTTGTGGTAATGTTAAATCTAGCATGTAACCTGATTATTTTATCTTATTATACTGATTGATGGGGAATTGGCAGTCATTTTACCGGTATTGCAACTTTTGAATTTTTGAGGCAATTGATGAAGAGCATCAAGGCAACAGAGGAAGGGAGAAATCTGCAGTTCTAGGTTTCTAGGATTGGAATCCTATGCTTTTCAGTGACATTTATGGCTTGTTGATGGGTCCAATGTTGCAAGCAGAATTTGGAAGCCTCTCTATAAGAAGGACACGTCTCTGCTGTCCCTGTCTCCACTACCTGTTCCTGCACATTTGTGTTGTGTGCAACGTTACATAAAAATCCAATAACTTTGTCGGTCCCAGTGAGCTGTGTGTGTCACAGATGGTGAGCATTGTGCATGAGTGTCTTCCTCTGCTGAGTCTGGTACTCCCCTGCCATTGATGTCTTTAGGATACTCAATGGTCCTACAGGAGATGAAATTTGGGAACTGAAACTTTCAGAAGAAAAGGGTGCCAAAATATCACGGTGCCATTATTATTTTCTTTTGGCTGCTAGCATCATGTCATCCCAAGGGAGAATTGTATGCCATGTTGCCATGTAATTTGCATGAGGTAGCTGTGAGGCTCACATTTTTTCATCTCCAATAACCAAGCATGCCAAGATGCAGATTTTCTCCACTTCCTCCCCTTCTGAGCTGTCAGTATGGATATGGGTACAGTTCTTTGCCTTTCCACGGTTTCCTGGTCTCCCTTCTCCTGAAAAGTAAGAAAGAAGAAATCTATGAGTGTAAGAAATACAATATGTTAAATTGATAGATGATTGCTATTTGTAATTGGGCACTGTATGGGATAGAAACACAAAAATATAGAAAATGGGATCAGGAATGGGCCATTTGGCCCTTTGAACTTGCTCCACCATTCCATATGATCATGGCGGATTATCCATCTCAGTACCCTGTTCTTTCCTTCTAGCAAATCCTTTGATCTCTTTAGTTCAAAGAACTGTAACTCTTTCTTGAAAACATTCTCTATGGCAGAGAGTTCCACAGGCTTACCACTCTCTGGTGAAAATATTTCTCTTCATCTCAGTCCTAAATGATGCACCACGTATCCTTAGACTGTGACTCCCTGCTTGTGGACTCCTGGGTCATCAGGAACATTCTTTCTGCACTTAGCTTGTCCAGTCCTGTTAGAATTCTGTAGGTCTCTATGAGATCTCCCCTCGTCCTTCTAAACTGCAGTGAATATAATCCTAATCGGATGAGTCTATCTTCATGCGTCAGTGCTGCTATCTCAGAAATCAGTATGGTAAAACTTTATTGCATTCCAACCACAGCCAGAACATCTTTCAGGTAAGGAGATGAGTGTGACATTGTTTTAACATTGAAGGTGGTGTCAAATAGGGTTGTGAGGGAATGCTGAAGCTGACAGGAATGGGTGAATGTGCAAAATGAGTTGGAATGAGAATTGATGTATCGCAGTATGGGAAGGCAATGTGAAGGAGACTAAGAAAAGACACACTACAGTCAATTGAATGTGCTAGACCAATCATCTTTCCCATCTTGATTAAACTGTTAAACTTCCAGCACCGTACACTGGAACATAACCCCACACCTCGTAGAATCCCAACAGTGTGGAAGAAGGCTATTCAGCCCACAGCAACCCTCCAAATCACATCCCAAACAGACCAAATTCCCAGTCTGTAACCCTGCATTTCCCATGGCTAACTCACCTCACCTACGCATCCCTGAACACTATGGACAATTTAGCATGGTCAATCCATCTAACCTACACATCTTTTGACTGTGGGAGGAAATCCACGTCGTCATGGGGTAAATGTGTAAACTCCACATGGACAGTCACCTGAAGATATAATTAAGTCCGGGTCCCTGACGCTGTGAGACAGCAGTGCTAACCACTGAGCCACTGTGCCACTCCGCTACGATATGCTATTACCTTTGATGCTGCCCTTCTCAGCAATTTCCAAACCCCTCACCTTACTCTTAACTGCCAAAAAGTAGAGCATGCTTAGCCTGACTGCTACCAGCTACGAGTAAAACCAGAAGGATTTATTGGGGTATTGTTGCACCTGAGAGTGTGGATGATGTTAAGCGAATACCTGAGAGATGGAGGGATTTTGTACACAAAGGAAGGGTGGCCTTGTTTCCCCAGAGTGAGGTGAACAAGCTTGTAATGATACTGAGGGATATTGGAGCCAGCCAAACTGTGCTGCTGAGAGAAAAAAAAAATTCCCTTCCCACCACAGAGTGCAATAAGAGTGGACGTTCTGGTACAAGGCATTGAAGGAGGGCACATACCCATTCCCCTTACTGCAGTGTGAACCTGTGCCATAAGAACATACAAAATAAGAGCAGGTGAAGGCCATTTGGTCCCTCAAGCCTGCCCCATCATTTAACAAGACCATGGCCAATCTGTCTAAACTAATGACAAGCTGCTAACCTTTGTCGAGAGGTTTAAGACCCAGAACATCGGGACTTATTTGGTTGGAGTTTGTTCCTTCAATATTACCACTTAAAAACCACCCATGTTGCTAGGACATTAGAAGTGATTGCAGTTATACTGTCCAGGACGTAGAGAAATCCAATTCGAACTGCGGTGATGTTATTGACCTAGTCTAGAAGAATGAAAATGAGCATGAATGTATACATTGTTTTATGTTTGCTTTCATTTTGTTTGTTTTCCTTTTTGTAACAAAATTAAAATGAATCTCAAATGGCATGGTTATGGATCACCACCCCAAATTAACCGTGGACATTTTGAATTTTTTAAAAAAGTGAACTGATACAAATAAATCATTGTGGATACAAATTCAGTAGCTGTCTGGAAAGAGAGACCCTTGGAATTTTACACCTGATAAGATGTCAAAGCATCAAAGGGATGGATTTAAACAGAAAAATGCAGTACAAACTGAACCGTAATCTCCATGGAGTTATCTCAGACTGTGAACATGATGGAAGAAAAGACAGTAGTCTGGGGAAGAAACAGCTTTTGTCTGTTCCCGTTTCAAGAAAACAGAAGGAGGGAGGCTACCAGGCAGTCAAACCCTGGCCTGTGTGTGATTGTGGAGAAGAATATGTTCATGAACTGAGGTGCTCGTGTGTGACACTGATCTGAGTTACTTGTGTATACTAACTTCCGTTCAAGCACTAGTATATGTCAAGGTCACAATCAAAGAATTGCCCAAAGTCACCCCTGTGTTACAAGTAAAAGATTCCCCTGCTCTGAATGCTAGAAGGCAACTAGCCAGCAAACCAGTCAAAAAGAAATAGACAAAAAAATTCAAACAACCTGCCAAGCCAAGAATCTCAAAATTTATTGTTTGACGACCAATGTTCTACTATATAGTCTTCAAGATCAACCCAAAAACTGAACGGTATATCTTTTAAATTCTTAGTGTTTAGCTTTTTTGGACTCACTTCTCATTTCTAATCTACATGCACGCATGTTGTGTCACAGCAAACCTTTTTTATTATCTATTACTTATGTCCAGGAGTATATGGGTTAATTAAATATTTTGGTGTTCAATAAGTCCACATAATCAATGTAAAAACACACAATAAGTAAGAGAAACGTAATGCAGGGGGTATACACGTCATTGTTATACTTTATTTACAGCATAATTCATTTAAATAATAACGCAACTTTGTCTTAAATAAAACATAATGGCAGAGAACCTACTCACTTGCACCCTCAACTGACTCGTGGACATTGCGGAGATCATGATAAAACAGTAAACTTCTGGTTTATCAGAAGTGCTAGTTAATAAGGTGCTAGTTGAAACAATGTTTGTTGTTTTATTTCTTCTTATGCTAAGTAGCGAACAAACTCATTGCTTTGTTAGCTCAAGAAGCCTGAAAAAAATTGCCTCCTTTTAAAACATAAAGTAATTTTTTTTCTGGCTCAAGAGAATCTACAAGGGAAGCAACACTTTCTAAATTGACCTTGCTGTGAAGGTCAGAGTGAATGAAGAAGGGGGGTCGACTTCATCCCTGCTCACACAAACTCTTGGTAATTTGGGGTATTCTGTCTGAAACTGTAATAGCTTGAGGAATCTCGTCTAGGAACTGGTCATGACATCGTGAGAAATCTGTCCCAAGAAGGAGTCAGTGTTGGGTGAGCTTGTATTTACTGCAATCAGAATTGTCCAGTTCTAAGGCCATCTGCTAGGAGATCAGAATCATTCAGGCTTACAATACCTGTTAGGTCAGACCTGCAATGTCAATCCAAGAATCTAAAAGATTCCACCAGGGTTGAGAGCAAAGTGTTGAACCAGAATGTCTGCAGAATCTGTTGCCATAAGCCTGGAGCATTCACTGAGTCCCATAGTATCTGTTGTGTTGACTTGGTTTGGGTTAATGTGGTGTTACAGTATCACTTCTCAAAAGGTGTTTGCAATCTTGAGGAGACTGTTTCTGAACAAAAATAGAGGAAGTTTATGCAAAATCCAATCAGTACCTAGTGTATGAATGAATAAACTAATTTGATTTATTTCTAAATATAGTTGTGGGCTGGATATTTAATGGTATATTTTATGGTTTGATGTAGTTTATCACAAAGTGAAAGCATGTCGATAAATTGAGGCAGGGAGGTCAGGATTTTCCTTGGGCAAAGCATATTCATTATAGGTTTGAGAGACCTGCTCAAATTCTCAATATGCACTTGGATAACTGAATGGACTCGAGGGGATGAATGGCCTACTAATATTTCTAACACTCCTTTGCTCCAAGCGAACATCAGAATTGCGAATTACTTTTGGGGTTTCAGCTCCACAGGTTCAGGAGTATTCTCCCGACATTTCTGCTGTTACATCCAGATCTTTGAATAGGTTCCCTACTCCATGTTATTTTCACATACAGTGGGCAGGTGATGTGGCAATGTTATTGGTCTAGTAATCCAGAACCCCAGGCGAATGCTTTGGAGGCATGGGTATGAATCTCTTTATGGCAGATGGTGAGGTTTGAATTCAACCTCTTTTGGAGTACTGTGTGGAGTTCTGGTGACCCTGTTATAAGAAGGATATTATTAAACTGGACAGGGTTCAGAAAAGAAGTACCAGGATGTTGCCTCGAATGGAGGGTTTGAGATATAAAACTGGACTAGGAAGACTGGGACTTTTTTCACTGGAGCATAGGAGGTTGAGGGGTGACCTTGCTGAGGTTTACAAAATCATGAGGGGCATAGATAAGGTGAATGACAAGCATCTTGTCCCTACAGTGGGGCAGTTCAAAACTAGGGAGCATATTTTAAGGTGAGAGAAGGCAGACTTAATAAGGACATAGGGGCAACTTTTTTTACACAGAGACCAGTTCATATGTGGAATGAACTGCTGGAGGAAGCAGTGGATGCAGGTACAGTGACAACATTTAAAAAACATTTGGATAAGTACACGAATAGGAAAGGTTTGGAGGAATATGAGCCAAGCACAGGCATGGGAGACTAGTTTATTTTCAGAACATAGTCGGTGTGGACTGGTTGGACCGATGGATCGTATGACACTATGATTTGATGGAATAAAAAAAAGTCTAAATGGCAACCGGTGTCATAAAATGCCCTTTAATTCACTCTGAACCAACAACAGCATCCACAATATAAACAAATAAAAAAACACTGAAGTTTTGAAATTATGCCTGATCTCTATAACAGCCCATTTTTAAAGAAAAAGCATATTGAAACTAGAGTTAAAAACACTTGTAGTATTTCTAGGTTCTGACTCACTGTCATAACTCCATCCCCTCGGCCTAACAAATGAGATCCATCCTTATTTCATTACAAAGGATGAAAAAGATTTGAATGTACACCGTAACAGACATTCGTTCCCTTCAAGTCGGTCATTATTCTCTTTTTCAGTTCTAAATGGGTCTCTTTCAAGTTCCAGACAGGGCATTGCAAATACATTTTAATTTCCTGACAATGTGTGCTATTCTTAAGAGGCACAGTTGAAGAAACCAACTCCAACTGCACAACCCCTAATGTTCTGAGTTTTAAACTTCTCCACAAAGGTTTACAGGTTGTGGTCAGTACAAATTTGGTTTCTCCGTACCCATTTCAGATAAATATCTCAAAGACTAACTTAATAAAAGTTTCCTTCTCTACTGTGAAGTGCTAATTCTGATGCTTGTTTAGTTTTTCGGAAATGTACTCTCAATTATCTGGATTCTTCTTCCTGATGTCACTTATACTGATGATGATTTTAAATGATTATTAAAGTTTGGAGTTGCGAGCACATACTCACCTGCCAAAGCAGCCTTCAGCTTTCAAAATCAGTCTGGCATTTCTCAGTCATATTACCTTTGCTTTTCTCTGCAGCAGGTCTGTCAGCAAGATGATTACTGTATTGAAGCTTGGGACAAAATTTCGAGAAATAAGGCTTCTAGATGCTCTTAAGTGTTTTTCTCAAGAGCTGCTGACTAGGAGGTCAGCCAGCTACACTATACAATGAGATAAGCCTGCCACTATCTGGTTCATCAGCCTTTTGAATGTGGCTGGGGCATTTCAGAGACTGATGGCATGACTCAATACTCATATAACCTGTCTGGAGTTACAAAGGTAGAGATTTCCTTCGCTCAAGCTGTCAATCTTTGAATAAATCTACCTTGGTAATGTAGAATGCTTTACCTACCCTGTCTATGAAATCTTCCAGCTGGTGTTATGGCTGGGAGTCAGCTGTAGTCACTGCATTAACATTTTGGTAGTCAATGCTTCTTGTGGAGCTATATTGGCCTATGGAAGACCTGCTGCTGTTGCTGCTACTCTCTATTATTTGGTGCCCCAGCATGAAGTTAATCTCTTCCTGAACTTGGGCCAACTTTTCTGGGTCTCACTGAGAGGGATATTACTTTATGGAGGAGGCCTTATTCACATCCTGATCATATAGAGCTAGGGTGGTGCAGCTTGGCCCAGGCACAAACCCTTGAATGCATTGAGTTGCATTGCTACATTTGCTTACTGTTCTGTACCCTGGCAGATGAATAGGTGTCTACTTTTGAAGTATTTCTGTATTATTTAGCAGGATAGTCAAGAGTTCAATGTGTCCTGCCTCCTTGTCTTCTTCCAATTCATCCCTACTGCTACCCTTGTCCTATCAGTTGGTGTCAATGGCTCAGACCGTTACATGCTTGTCCCCTTCTTTGCAGAGGTATTGCTTTATCATTTCTGACAAGTCAGACTTCTGCTTGTCTCCAAGATCTATGGGTGATTTTTCAGGAGTTATCAGGCCAGTGCACAGGTTCATGTGAGTCAATCCTGGGATGCCACTCTGTCTTCCAATCTGCAGATGTTTTCTTTTTGTGCTATAAACCTCCCTTGCATAGTTTCAGAGGCCCTCATACTTGGAGCTCATAAACTAATTCAAATAGAATAAAACCGGTGATCTCAATGAGAAATTCCCTTATGGTGAACAGAAGAAAACATAGTCCTTTATACCAGTCATAGAGGTACTAATAGTAGTATGCCTTGGTCATTGTTTTTAGAGGCTGATGGTACCAATCTAATCCACACATGACTGTGGGGGATATGCTGAAGACTTCATTTGGGTTACACCCATGACTTGCTGGAATACTTTCAACATGAAATTTGATTGGATCTCAAAGGGTAGACAGTACCGGATGAAGAATTGGGTCTATTTCCCCATCACTGTCTTGACAGATATGGTTGTCAGGGGAACAGCCTCTGAAAAACAGATAGCCCAGTTCATGATAGTGAGGAAATACTGATAATCCCAATCAGTTTGGTACAGGGGTCCCACACAATGCACTAACACGTTGTTGAATGGTTTTGGAAAAGCCAGCAAGCATGTCATAGGTACAGGTCTTACTACGGGTTGGGAATTTTCCATTAAGTTTCAAGTACAGCAGGTTCTGCAAAAACCTAACCACATCCATTCAGTGATGTGACCAGTTAAAATGCTGGCAGATATGGTCTTGGGTTTTTCAAACACTGCCATGTGAAATTCCAATAAGATTTCATGTCCTTACTGTAATAATTGTCACAATATCTTGATGGCCTGGTGCATCATGGTCCTCTCTTCATCTACAAGCCTACAAGAGGGTCTGCATTTCCACATTAAGATCTCATTTTTAATGGGATTGCATTCATCAACTGCTTTTACGTCAGCTTCAGTGTGAACAGTCTGAGACTTGTTGGGCTACGACCATGGAATTTCTACTTATTAGCTTCTGGGACTCTTGAATACTGCTGAGGAATGCATTGGATAAACAGACTGGAAGGTCTTCTGTTTTCAGTGATACTCAGCTGCCAATGGCTAAAATAGTCTGGTCAAAGCCAACGTCACCACGCTGTCAAGAGAAATACCTGGCATTTTCTCCAGCAATTGTTCAGTCTCCTTGAGCTCCATAAGCTACTCAGAAACCACTGGGGATGTTATTACATGGTATTATCTATTGTCAGATAATTTATGAGGAGCATGTTGCTCCAATCCATATGCAAACTAGGTACAACTCCAATGGCCCACTGGTCCCAATACAAGGTCGCATTTCAGATGTACTTAGCAAAGGAGGATTTACCTTCATTTAATCATTCTCACAAGCCCCATTTCTATCACTGGTGGAAAGGTCACGCCTTTTTCCAGTGGGTGAGTTTTACTGGCTCCGACGTATCTCAATATCACTTTTGACTTGCTAACTCCATCCTGGGTAAACGTGGCCAAGCTTGCATTAGATTTGAAACTCCCGGGGCAGTGGCTGCAGTGGTGGCAGTACCCAGAGCAGGAAATCCTGACTGTGGTACGCCCAGAGCCTAGACTCTCCGAAGTGTGGGCGAGGCAGCAGCATCAACGTCGTTGTTGCTGTACCTGGAGTGAGGACTCCCTGAGGCCTACTACACCTTCCAGTGACCTTGCAGAAGCCCTGAAGCCATGCGTGAGACCCAAATTTGAGTAGAAGATGAGCTCTATGTAAGTAATTTATTGTTATTCTTTTTTTGTAACTCAGAATGTCAACAGAGGACAACTAAAAAAGAAATAAGGAGGGAGAAGATTAAATATGAGGGTAAGCTAGCCAGTAATATAAAAGAAGATTTTAAAGACATGTAAAGGGTAAAAGAGAGACAAAAGTGGTCATTGGGCTTCTGGACAATAACACTAGAGAAGTAGTAATGGGGAACAAAAAATGGTGATGGCCCAGTGATATCATCACTGGACTGTTAATCCAGAGACCCAGATAATATTCTGGGAATCCAGGTTCAATCCCACCATGGCAGATGGTGGAATTTGAATTCAATAAAAAAAAAACTGGAATTTAAAAGTCTAATAATGACCATGAATCCATTGCTGATTGTCAGAAAAAAACCAACTGGCTCACTAATGCCCTTTAGTGAAGGAAACTGCCATCCTTACCTGGTCTGGCCTACATGTGACTCTAGATACACACTAATGTGGATGACTCTTAACTATCCTCTGGGCAATTAGAGATGGGCAATAAATGCTGCCGAGCCAGCAACACCCTTATCTTATGAATGAATAAAAAAAATCGAAGTACTCTGCGTCAGTCTTCATAGTGGAAGTCATGAGTAACATCTCACAGATTCAACAGAGTCAGGGTCATGGGTGAGTATGGTGGCCATCACCAAGGAAAAGGTGCTAGAAAAACTGAAAGGTCTGAAGGCAAATAAACCACCTGGACAAGATGGACTACACCCCAGAGTTCTGAAGGAGATAGCTAAGGAGATGGTGGAGCCATTAGTGGTGATCTTTCTGGAATCATTGGAGTGGGAGAGGGCCCAAGACTGGAAAAGTATTGAGGGTAACTCCGAGATAGCAAGAACTGAAGGCGCTGGGGTCAGAGCCAACACAGTATGGAGCTGAAGGAACACAGCATGTTAGGCAGCATCAGAGGAACAATTCCTCTAGTCCTCTGATGCTGCCTGACTTGCTGTGCTCTCCAGCTCCACACTACATTGACTAAGGGTAAGCCTCACCCCACCCCAACCCCATTTAAGAAGGGAGTGAGGCAAAAGACGGGAAATTACAGGCCAATTAGCCTGACCTCAGTCATTGGTAAGATTTTGGAGCCCATTGTCAAGAATGAGATTTCTGAATATAAAATAGGGCAAAGTCAGCATGGTTTCATCAAGGGGAGGTCATGCCTGACAAATCTGTTAGAATTCTTTGAGGACGTAATGAGCAGGTTAGACAAGGGAGAGCCAGTGGATGTTATCTACTTGGACTTCCAGAGGGGCTTTAACAAGGTGCTGCTGAGGAGGCAGCTGAGTAAGATAAGGGCTCATGGTGTTAGAGGCAAGGTACTAGCTCGGATAGAAGATTGGCTGTCTGGCAGAAAGCAGAGTGTGTGGATTAAAGGTTCCTTCTCAGGATGGCAGCCAGTGACAAGTGGAATTCCGCAAGGATCAGTGTTGCGACCATAACTTTTCACTTTATATATTATTGATCTAGAAGAAGGAACTGAGAGCATTCTGGTTAAGTTTGCAGATGATACAGAGATATGTGAAGGGACAGGTAGCATTAAGGAGGTGTGGAAGCTGCAAATGGATTTAGAAAGATTAGGAGAGTGGGCAAAGATTTGGCAGATGGAATACAATGTGGGAAAGTGTGCAGTCATGCAGAAATATGAAGTGCAAAGGGACTTGGAGTCCTAGTCCAGGATTCTCTTAACGGTAACTTGCAGGTTGAGAAGGTAGTTAGGAAGGCAAATACAATGTTGGCATTTATTTTGAGAGCACTAGAATATAAAAGCAGGGATCTATTTCTAGGGCTTTACAAGTTACTGGTCAGACCACATTTAGA
Organism: Rhincodon typus; assembly: GCF_021869965.1. Lineage (NCBI taxonomy): Eukaryota > Metazoa > Chordata > Chondrichthyes > Orectolobiformes > Rhincodontidae > Rhincodon > Rhincodon typus. The sequence continues at coordinate 20,797,210 of NC_063339.1, forward strand.
ACAGTGTGAGCACTTTTGGGTCCCATACCTCAGAAAGGATGTATTGGCCCTGGAGCAGGTCTAGGGGTGGTGAATGAGAATGATCTCAGGAATTAAAGACTTTAACATATGAGGAACGTTTAATGACCCTGGGTCTATACTCTTTGTTGTTTAGAGGGATGCGGGGGGGATCTAACTGAAATTTACAGAACGCTGAAAGGCCTGGATAGAGTGGACGTTGGGAAGATGATTCCATTAGCAGGACAGACTAGGAACCGAGGCCACAGCCTTAGAGTAAAGGGAAGATTCTTTAGAACGGAGATGAAGAAAATCTTCTTCAGCCAGAGAGTGGTGAATCTGTGGAATTCACTGGCACAGAAGGCTGTGGGGACCGAGTCATTGAAATTATTTAAGATGGAGATAAATTGGCACTTGATTGTTAAGGGGATCAAAGGTTATGGGAAGAAGACAGGAGAATGGGGTTGGGAAACTTACCGGCTATGACTGAATGGTGGAGCAGACTTAATGGACCAAATGGCTTAATTTCTGCTCCTGTGTCTTACGGTCTAATGGATTGTGGTGACAAAACACTTTTCACTGTATCTTCCTGTATAAGTGTGGCAATAAAATCATTCATTCATTCAAATTTTGAATTTTCTGAAAATTTCTGAATTATGATTACCTTTTCAAAGGTTTTAGTTTAGACCTGCTGAGACCCTCCAATTCTGACTTCTTGTGCACACCCAACTTACTTCACCATATCATTGATGGGCCTACATTTGGCAGTCTCAGCCCTAACCACAACATTTCCTCCCTCAGAGGTCTTGTGACATAATAGGTTGTATCCCGGCCTTGGGGTCAGAAGTCCTGGGTTCAAGCCCTGATGCCTGAAGAAATTGGTGACAAAGGAAGGTGCACTTATAGCATGGCTGAGTAGGGAAACAGTCAATTTGTAAACATTACAAGCCACTAACAACAGGCTGTAAGAGTGGCTAGTCAACTTTATGATGGAAAGGAATTGGAACCTCAACCAATACTCCTCAGCTCCAAGTTAGAATACGTCAGTAAAGTGTATGCTACCATAGCCAGGAGGGCTGGTTGGTTCAGGTAGTTGGGATGGACCAGCTTTGTGCCAACAGCATGGGAGTACATCCAGGACCCGCCTCTCTGTTTGACTTATGGTGAAGATCACAGATATGGATCAGTCCTGCCTCAGGCAGGGAAATCAGAAAGAAGAATGCTATTATCTATCTCTGTTTCGACATTACTTGAGATCTTGTCACCTCTTTTTTTATGATTGACATGATGCCGGAATTGCTGGTTGGGCCAGCATTTATTGTCCATTTCTAGTTGCCCTTGAAAAGACGGGCGGCCTTCTTGAATCACTGCAGTTCATGTGCTGTAGGTAGACCCACAAGGTGATTAGGGAGGGAGATCCAGGATTTTGACCCAGCAACACTGTAAGAATGGCAATGTATTCCCAAGTCAGGGTGGTGAGTTGTCTGGAAAGGAACTTGCATGAATGGTGTTCCCATGTATCTACTGCACTTGCCCTTCTCATAGGTTAAATCACATGGGATCCAGAGAGAGCTAACTAATTGGATATAAAATTGGTTTGACAGTAAGAGAGGATGGTTGGTGTTCAGACTGGAGGCCAGTGATTAACAGTATGCCACAAGAATTGATCCTGGATTGTTCATCATTTATATAAATGATTTGGATATAGGAGGCATGATTAACAGGTTTACGAATGACAACAAAATTGGTGGTACTGTGGACAGTGAAGACAGCTATCTAAAAGCACATGAGATCTTGAACAACTGGGGCAGTGGGGCTGAGGAATGGCCAATGGAGTTTCATTTAGATAAATGCAAGGTACTGCATTTTGGTAAGACAAACCAGGACAGGACTTAAAAAATAAACATAGATTGTTCTGAGGAAGGGTCACTTGACCCAAAATGTTAACACTGATTTCTCTCCATAGATGCTGCCAGACCTGCTGAGTCTTTCTAGCAATCTTTGTTTTTGTTTTAAGGCAGGACTTACATAGTTAACGATTAGACCCTGGGAAGTGTCTACGAGTGCATATAAATAGTTCCTTGTCACAGGTAAACAGGCCAGTGAGAAGGTAATTGGCACTTGCCTTCATCAATCAGAGCATTGCGTCCAGGAGTTGGAATGTCACGTTACAACTGTACAAGGCATTGGTAAGGCCACATTCAGAATACCACGTACAACTCCGGTCGCCCTGCAATAGGAAGGATGTTATTAAACTGGAAAAGGTGCAAAAAAGGATTTACAAGGATGTTAACGAAACTGGAGGGTTTGAGTTATAAGGAGAGACTGGATAGGCTGGAACTTTTTTCTCTGGAGTGGAGGTTGACGATTAACCTTATAGAGGTTTATAAAATCATGAGGGGCATTGATAAGGTCCTTTGTGTGTCCAAAACCAGACGGCATAAGTTTAAGGTGAGAGGGGAAAGATTGAAAAGGGACCCGAAGGTCAACTTTTTCAGATAGAGGGTGGTGCGTATATAGAACAAATTGCCAGAGGAAATGGTAGAGTTGAGTGCAGTTGCAACATTTAAAAGACATTTGGACTGGTACATCAATAGGAAAAGTTTAGAGGGATATAGGTCAAATGCAGACAAATGGGGCTCATTTAGGAAACCTGGTCAGCATGGCTGAGTTGGACTAAAGAATCTGTTTCTGTGCTGTGTGCCCCTCTGACTATGGTCATGGATTTGAAAGGTACTGTCTAAGGAACTTTGACAAACGTTTTGCATTTTGTAGCTGGTACACAGGCTGTTGATACTGTTGAGAGTCGGTGGTGGAGAGAATGGATGTTTGTGGATGTGCTGCCAATCAAGTGACTGCTTTATCCTGGATGTTGTCAAGCTTCTTGAGTTTTGTCGGAGCTTCATTCATCCAGGAAATTGAGGAGTATTCCATTACACTCCTGGCTTGTGCCTTGTAAATGGAGAACAGACTTTGAGGAGTTAGGAGGTGAGTTACTCGCCGCAGTGTTCCTTGTCTCTGACATGTCATTGTATCCAACATGTTTATATGGTGAGCACAGATCAGTGCTAGTCAATGATAATAACCAGTGATGTTGACACCATTAAATGTCAAGGAGCCATAGGGTTGTGCCTTTTTGGAGATGATCATTGTCTGGTATTTTTTGGTGCAAATGTAAGTTGTTACATTTCAGCCCTGACCCGAGAATTATCTAGGGTTGTTGCATTTATAAATTTAGTATCTGAGGAGTTGTGGATGGCATTGAACATTGTGCAATCTTTGATGAATATCATAACTTCTGACCTAAAGATAGAGGGAAGATCTTTGATGAAGGAGCTGAAGATAGCTTGGCCCAGGATACTCCCCTGAGGAACTCCTGCAAAGTTGAGATGAGTAATCTCCAACTATCAAAACCATGTTACCATGTACCAAATTTGACCCCAATCAGTGGAGATCTTGCCCCTTGGTTTCCATTAATTTCAATGTTGCTAGGCCTCCATGATGCCAAATTCAGTCGAATATAGCCTTGGTGTCAAGCACAGTGTCTCTCACCTCACCCCTGGAGTTCAGCTCTTTTATCCATGTCTGAACCAAAGTTGTAACGAGGTCAGGAACTGGGTGTTCCTGGTGGAACATAAACTATGTGTCAGTCAGCAGGTTATTGCTGAGCAGGTGCTGCTTAATAGCACATTCCTTCACTTTACTGACAATCAAGAATAGACTGATGGGACAGTAATTGGTTAGATTGACCAATTGCCAATGTTGTGTCTGTACTGGAACAGCTTGGGTCAGGGTACAACAAGTTCTGGAGCACACTACTTCAGTACATTCTTGTACCTGTTCAATGCCTTTTCTAATGACTCCTTCTTTGACTTGATAACTATATTTTTGTCTGTCTGTATTTCTCTAAAGAGCCTTGGGAAGTTTTATGCCTTTAAAAGGTGCTTGTGTTGTAGTGTCTTTTGAACAGACAAGGTTAGAAATGTCACATCTTTGGAATTCTGAAATGAAACACAGAGAAAAAAGAAATTAAGACACATCGGGTCCCTTGGCTTTTGACTCAGAAAACTTCTTCCATAATAAAAATGGAAAATGCTGGGGAAGATCAGCATGTTTGGTAACTTCATCAGACAGAAAGAAGCACAATCAGCAGTTTAGATATTTGACCATTCATCAGAACTGACAAAACATCTAGTGTGAAGAAATACAGAAGCAAGGAAAAGGGGAAAGGGACAACAGAGCAAAAGAGGTCACGAAAATTAGAGGGATTAAGTCAAAAGGGATGATAGTGTAAGGCAGCAGTAAATGACAGTGAAACAAATAAAAAAACAAAAAACATTGGTGCTCTGTTCTGATAAAGGGTCCTATCTGAACTCTTAATCAATCTTTTTCACTCGCACATTCTATTCGCACACTTTAAAGGTCAGCCATTATTCACTTTCAAGGAAACAGGAAATGAAGACCTCTGCCTGCAAAACGTCACTATACATCCGTGCAGAGACTTTGTGAGCATTGTGGAGATAAATAATTCTAAACAAATGAACTGGAGTGAACAAAAATGTTTTCTAAGCCAGTCCAACTATTTGGAAGCCTTTTTTAAAAAAAAATATAGTCTGGGAATTTGCATTAAGGTGAAATGCAAAAACATTTAGAATAAGACAGACATTTAGTATGCATAATTTGCCTCTGGATTTTAAGTCTTACATTTTAAACAAATGAAACTAAATTCAGATGGATATCTTTGGAGCATCTATTAGTGACAGGTTAGTATTCATGTCGTGGTGAGTACTTTGCTGCAGAATGTTCAAAATGAACTCATTCTTGAATAATAGGTCAATGATAATGATATCCAGGAAGATGCAGGATTACTACAAAAGAGCGCCACTGGTGGTTCAACTGGGAAATGCATTATCTGATGTGACACTGGCTTGTGCAGATGGAAATCAATTTCAGGATCAATTTCATCGGTCATGTGTCCATTGTGAAGTAGCCTGCCAGGGGCAATGTCTGCTTGAAGAAGGTACGGAGCGAAGGCTTGAGTGTCATCAGAACAGAACCCCCCAAAATAATTAACATCTTGGAGTCTTAGAGTCATACAACATAGAAACAGACTCTTCAGTCTAGTCCACACTGATCACGTTCCCGAACAAATCTAGTCCCATTTGCCTGCATTTGGCCCATATCCCTCCAAACCTGAATCCCATGTGATCTAACTTTATTAATTAGTCTACCATGTGGAACCTTGTCAAAGGCTTTACTAATGTCCATGTAAACAATGTCCATTGGTCTGCCCTTATCAATCATTTTGGTTACTTCTTAAAAATCTCAATCAAGTTTGTGAGACACAATTTCCCTTGCACAAAACTATGCTGACTATCCCTAATCAGTCCTTAGCTATCCAAATGCATGTAAATCCTTTCCTTCAAAATCACCTCCAAAATTTTACCCACCACTGATGTCAGGCTCACAGGTCTACCGTGTCCAGGATTCTCTTTACAGCCTTACTTAAACAAAGGCACAAAATTAGCCCCCAGTCCTCCGGCACCTCCTCCATGATCATAAATTATACGAATATTTCTGTTAGGGGCCCTGCAATTTCCTCCCTATCTTTCCGCTATGTCTTAGGATATGCTTGATCAGGTCCCAGAGATTTATCCAATTTTATGTTTTCTAAGGCCTCCAGCATTTCCTCTTCTGTAATGGAAACTATTTTCAAAACATCAATATGTATTCCTCTGAGTTCTCTAGGCTCCATTTCTTTCTCCACAGTAAAAAAAACCTGACACAAAATATTCATTTAGTGTCTCTCCCATCTCCTCAGGTTCAGCACATAAATGACCTCTTTGATCTTTGAGGGGCCCTATTCTCTCCCTAGTTGCTCTTTTGCTCTTAATGTATTTGTAGAATCCCTTTGGGTTATCCTTAATCTTGTCTGCCAAGGCTATCTCATATCCCATCTTTGCCCTCCTGATTTCCCAATTAGAGAAGGCGCTTACACTCTTTATACTCTTCAAGAGATTCAGTTTTTTTTATAGAATACCCACAGTGTGGAAACAGGCCATTTGGCCCAACAAGTCCATACCAATCCTCAGAAGAGCATCCCACCCAGACTCATCCACCCACCCTTTGCCTGTAACCCTGCATTTCCCATGGCTAACACACCTAACCTACACATCCCTAAACACTATAGGCAATTTAGCATGGCCAATCCGCTTAACGTGCACATCTTCGGACTGTGTGAGAAAACCAGAGCACCTGGCAGAAACCCATGCAGACACAGGGAGAACATGCAAACTCCACACGCACAGTCACCCGAGGCTGGAATCGAACCCGAGTCCCTGGTGCTGTGAGGCAGCAGTGCTACGCTGATCCCAGTTGTCTATATCTAATATATGATTCTTTTTTATTCTTGATGAGAACATCAACATCTTTATTCATCCATTGTGCCATACTCTTACCAGCCTTACCCTTCCCAATAATAGGAACATAATACCTCTGAACTCTCATTATCACACTTTTGAAAGCCTTCCACTTATCAGTCATCCCTTTATCTGTGAGTACACTCTTATCAACTTTTGAAAGTTCTTGTCTCATACCATGAAGATTTACCTTATTCCAATTAAGGACTTTAACTTTTATCAAGGCTTACCCTTTTCCATAACTATTTTAAAACTGATAGAATTTGATCACCAGTCCCAAAGTGTTCCCTTACTAACATTTCAGTCACTTGCCCTGCCTTATTTCCCAAGAGAAGGTAAACTTTTGCTCTTTCTGTAGTAGGTACATTTACATATTGGTAAAAAAAATTTTCTTGAACGCATTTAACAAATTCATCACCATCCAAACCTTTAACACTATGGCAGTCCCATTCAATGTTTGCAAAAATTAAACTATTATACCCCTATTATTCTTACTAATATCTGAAACCTCACTATATATTTACTCCTCAAACAGGAAAAAAATGTTCCCTCTCCAGATCAACATTCAACAAACATATGGAGGCCACTCCCACAAACTCCGTGAGGAGAAAAAAAAATCAGCTGCTTCGTGTTTTTTATTCAAGAGCAAGGAGATATAAACAAGTCAAAAAATAACCCAGCCTTTGATGTGAGTACGTATGACCATAAAGTTAATTCTAATATGCAACACGTGCCTTTCATGTGCTAAAAATAATACTCTCTTTTGTCTCATCCAGGGTTTGTTTTCCAAGGAGACCAGGTGACAGAACAATGCAGTTCACTTCTCCAAACTATGACCAGTGATGCCTCTTCAGGCTGACAATCTCCTGTATCAAATTGAGCAATTTTAATAACCTGTTTCCAAGAACACTGCTCGAATTGTTGAAGTTCCACTGTGAAAACAAACCCTTAACTAAACATTCCTAGGTGAAGATAAAAAAAAGTCTTTTAAATGCCTTAATGAATAGCATTACAGCCTGTCACTTCTAATTCCTGTCAATCACAGACCGGCCTCATACCAACCACAATGTTGAACAGATGGATTTTTACTTGATCAGTTTGTCGAAAGGGTACAGACAAACTGCTCAACATTTCAGTTGAAGAACGTTGAAGAAGAAGACTTCAAATCAAGGTTTTGTATACCTCTTTTTCCAACAATTTCATTCTTCAGGTTTTCTGCTCTTTTGTGGATAAGCCCTTGACTCTTGCACATCGCCAAAGTGGCCACTCCTCATGTGTGCTCTAGGCCTGTGAACACTGTCAGAAAATTCAGGCATAAAGAGCTGGGCTCACTCTGTTGTCACCTGATATCCCAACAAGTTTGTATTCACTGCTTTGTGATCAGCAATGGGAACCCCACTGAATTTCTTTCCTCTTTCTCTGTAATAATTCCATTACCTGAGAATGCAGAATAAGTCTATCTGTAGAGTCAACAATAAATGTGCTAGCATTTTGAAAGCCATGCTTGCGGTTTTGAATTATAAGTGTCTCTGTAAGAAATAACCTGCTAATAAAGGGCAGACCACTTATAAAGCAACTGTCAAAATCTCACAAGTAGGCTTTAACCTTTCGCCAGGGCTGGAACAATTACTTATGATGACCCAGCATCACAGATTCTTGGTAGTTGAGAATTCTAAACTTTCTGCATTCCACCGATTGAAAGGAACATAGAACAACTTTAACAATGTTTATCTGAACACACACTTATCAGTCACAAGAAGTGCAGCTATTATGTTAACCAAATTAATCCAAGATAAAGCAGAACACGAACTCAATCCAGGTTGAGCTCAATTTAAATTTGGCTACATTGAGATAAAGAGTTCTTTTTATAAACCATGTCATAAAATTACAAATAATTAATTTGCAGATGACACAATTACGATGAAAGCATTGCAACGGATCTTTTCAAATTCTTTTGTCCTTCCCTCAAAGTTTATGAACATTGATTTTTGAAAAGACAAAACAGTTTATGCTCATGTTGGACCTGACTCCGAATTGATCAGATCAGAATGGGCCAAGCCAGTGCAAAAGGCCAGTGGATTTGTGTAGCAAAAGAATGATAAATTTAAAATATGATTGAGTAACAGTCAAAATTTACACTTTGTTTTCTACAAGCTTTTCCACTGGTTTAAGATCAATACATGGAACTAAGCTGCACCCACAAAATAGGCCATTACTTTGCGAAATTGCATCAGTTGTACTGGTTTCGGAGAGATCTTTACACTACTAATTTTCTGAGGCATACAAGCATTAGCCATTTGCAAAGAAGAGCCAGGATTTTCAAAGAGGGGGCAGAGAAATTAACCCTTGAGTCCTGGCCAACATTTTTACTTTAATCATCATCTTGAAAACAGAGTTCTTGGTTAAAATCACATTGCTATTTTTGGGACAAATGCAATGGGAATCCCACCTCCAAAAGTCCACTAGTCAATCAAAGGCAAGCAGCAGCTCTCCTTTACCTTCACATCACCAGCAGGAATAGCCATTGCCCTCAATGCACTTGGGCCTTCCCAGTTTTCAGTGTGAAATGCCTGGAGTAGGTAAGTGATGGCAGGATAGAGTTTGCTGGTGAGGTGCAGGGACAGGGGAATTTAGACAGAAATGTAGCATGGGTGCTTCTCAATGGGTCGCTTTTGCCAATGCTGATTGGTTGATTAAAAACCAAAAGAACTGCAGATGCTCTAAATCAGGAACAAAAACAGAAGTTGCTGGAAAAGCTCAGCAGATCTGACAGCATCTGTGAAGGAGAAAACAGAGTTGACGTTTCGGGTCTGGTGACCCTTCCTCAGAACTGATCAGTTAATGCTGATTGATTGATTGATTGATTTTATTGTCACGTGCGCCGGAATACAGTGAAAAGCTTTATTTATGAGTGGTACAGGCAGATCACGGCAAGCAAAGGATGTACAGATCAAAAAGACTTAGAGGCACACAGGTTACATTATTTGAGGCTAAAGTCCATTCAACAGTCTGATAATGGCCAGTAAGAAGCTGTTCCTGAACCTGCGTGTGCGGGTGTTCAGGCTTCTGTACCTTCTGCCTGACGGAAGAGGTTGTAGGACGTCATTACCAGGGTGCGATGGGTTTTGATGATGTTGGCCATCTTTTGGTGGCAGCGAGCCATGTAAATAGAGTCCATGGATGTAAGATTGGCTTCTGTGATGGTCTGGGCTGTGTACGCAACCTTCTGTAGTTTCATATGGCCCTGGGCAGAGCAGTTGCCATACCAGGCCATTATGCACCCAGACTGTATGCTTTCAGTGGTGCATCTGTAGAGGTTGGTGAGGGTCCTTATGGACATGCCAAATTTCCTGAGCCGCCTGAGGAAGAAGAGGCGTTATTGTGCCTTCTTCACTGTCGCATCTACATGGGAAGTCCAGGACAGGTTGTTGGTTATCAGCACTCCAAGGAACTTGATGCTCTCCAACATCTCAACCTCAAGTTCCATTGATGTAGATGGGGACATGTTCTCTTCCTTTCTTTCTGAAGTTGATGATCAGTCCTTTAGTTTTGCCAACATTGCAAGACAGATTGTTTTCATTGCACCAAGTCACCAAGCCCTCTATCTCCCTTCTGTATTTTGGCTCGTAGTTGTTAGATATCCATCCCACTACGATGGTGTCATCAGCAAACTTGTAGATGGCGTTCATTTAGAATTTGGAAACACAGTTGTAGGTGTACAGGGAGTACAGTAGGGGGCTGAGGACACATCCTTGGAGGGGTCTCCAGTGCTGACTGTTATTGTGGAAGAGGTGCAGTTACCTATCCTCACTGATTGCGGCCTATGGGTCAGAAATCTGAGGATCCAATTGCAGAGGGTGGAGCTGAGACCAAGGTCACGGAGTTTTGAGATCAGTCTGGAGGGGATGATGGTGTTGAAGGTGGAGCTGTAGTTGATGAGCAGGAGTTTGACGTAGGTGTCCTTGTTGTCCAGATGTTCCAGGGATGAGTGCAGGGCTAGGGATATGGTATGGCCTGTGGACCTGTCATGTCAGTCGTCAAACTGTAGGGATCAAGGCAGGTTGGGAGATTGTAGTTGATGTAGGCCATGACCAGCCTCTCAAAGCACTTGATATCATTGAAGTCAGAGCTATTGGGTGATAATCATTTAAGGACACTGCATGTGTTTTCTTGGGTACAGAGATGATAGTGGTCATCTTGAAGCAGGTGGGAACTTCGGCTTGTAGGACGGAAGAGGTTGAAGGTGTCAGTGAATACCTCCACTAGTTGGTCCGCACATGGTCTGAGTCCTCGGCTGGGGACACCGTTCGGGCCCGTTGCTCTCCTTGGGTTGACTCTCAGGAAGACTGACCTGACTCCTGAAGTGGTGACAGAGGGAACAGGTGTGTCTGGGACTGTCGGGGCAGGTGTTGCCACGCCGTGGGTATTCGGCTCAAACCAAGCACAGAAAGCATTGAGCGTGTCAGGGAGGGATGTGTCATTGTCCGCCATCTTACACTATTTCATTTTATATCCCGTAATGTCATTTAGGCCTTATCACAGGCCTTTCCTGGTTCATCCAAGGTTTACGGTCGGGGAACACTCGCATTGACTTCTTTGGTACACAGTCCTCCATGCATTTGCTAATGAAGTTGGTGATGGTGCTGGCATACTTGTCTAGGTTTTCCGCAAACGCTTCAACACGGTCGAGTCCACCAAGTCCAAGTTGGATAAAAACAGTCAAATTTACATATATTTCAAAAACAAAGCTGCTGGAAAAGCCCAGCAGGCCTGGCAGCATCTGTGAGGGAAAAAACAGAGTTAACCTTTCGGGTCCGGTGACCCTTCCTCAGAGCTGAGAAAACGTTACATACAAACGTTACATACTAGTTTTACTCATCTTGAGTACATTAAAATGAAGCTCCAGATTTCCCAGTATATTAATTTCCAAGTTAAGTAAAGGTAAACCATAGTTCCAGAGCAGTCAGAGAGATGGCTGGTGGTGGTTTAATCTGAGGGTCACCATACCTTGGGTAAGGTGAGAAGTGGAGAAGGACAGTCCTATATGGTAACCTTAGCAGGTATGGAAACTTAACCTGTATTGTTGGCATGAATCTGCATTGCAAACCTGTCATCTAGCCAAATGAGATAACTAAGCCCCTAAATAAAATAAAGTAAAGTCATCGTAAGTTTGCCAGACCATAGGGCTGCACTCTCAATAGAGAGAGATACCTAGTGGTGGTTTGACTCAATAGCCACCATGCCTAAGGTAAGGGGAGATGTTCAGAAGGAAAGTCCTTCATGGTAACTGCAGCTGGTTCAGGGATTGAATCCAAGCTACTGGTATTATCTTCATCACAAACAAGCTATATAGCCAACTGAGCTAAACCAACTCCCTTAGCTCTACTGCCTAGACAATTGGTTTGTGATGTATAATGATGCCAACAGCATAGATTCAATTCCTGCTTCGGCTGAGGTTACCCCAATGGACTCTCTTTCTCAAGCTTGCCCCTCACCTGAGGGGACCCTCCAGTTAAACCACCACCAGTCATCTCTCTCTAATGAGAGAGCAGCCACATAGTATGGAAAGACGATGGCTACTCTACCTTTCCAAGAATCACGTTGTTTTTACTGTATTTCCCTCTTGGCTGGTCCTTAGATCAGTCTGCCTTTGCATGTGATGGTGACTATTTTATCATGGCAGAAGTCTGCGTAAATTTTTGAATTAATGAATGAATTATATTTAAGCTTTGTAACTGGAGACCCTTTCCTTTGATAATAAGAATCACAAGTTTCCTGTTTCCAGTTGGGCCTAGATAGAGCAACGATGCTTAAGAAAAGTAGACAGAAAGCAATTACCTGATGCAGCCATGACACTCCATGTACAATTTGATGCATTTGGCCATCATGCAACAACGATTACAGATTAAGGAAACCAAGCTGCAAGGTAATACAGCAAGGTTTAAACTGCAGAATGGTTGATCTCTGTGATATGAAATCACTGATGGATAATCTAAACCATAGAAACAAATGGGTTGGGGTAGGATTTATAATTCAAATTCTGAAACCACAAGCTGGACCTCAACATTCCAGTGTTCAGTTTTAATGGAGTCCAAATGGAGACTGGCAACAAATCAGCCTCAGGAGATGGATTGACCTTGGTTGAAACATAGGATGCTTTGCTCTGGACATTGAGAAGCACCTCATTGACCATCTCACATATTTCTCCCAACTTTCTTTCCATGGCCCACATCAATGAAGAGGGTGAAGTTTCCACCCAAGATGCTCTATATCAGCTTACAGAAGGAGAAGATGTATTTTTACCAGATGTATTTTTGCTTGCAGGAAAGATTCACAAGAATTGACTCAGGGATGAGGAGCTTCAGTTATGGAGAAACGTTGTTTGCAATTGTGACTGTTCTCAATGGAGAACTGAATTGATTAAAACAATCACAGAAGCCAATCACTGCAGCTCAGTGGTTAGCACTGCTGCCTCACAGCAGCCAGGAACCCGGGTTCGATTCCACTCTCAGGCGACTGTCTGTGTGGAGTTTGCACGTTCTCCCCGTGTCCGTGTGGGTTTGCTCCGGTTTCCTCCCACCAGTCCAAAGATGTGCAGGTTAAGTGGATTGGCCATGCTAAATTGCCTTTAGTGTACAGGCTAAGTGAGTGAGCTGTGGGAAAAGCAGCGTTGCAGGGATAGGGTGGGATGCTTTTGGGAGGGTCAGTGTGGACTCGATGGGCCGAATTGCCTGCTTCCACACTGCAGGGATTCTATTTTTAAAATGTTCTGTAAGATACTGGTGGGTTTAAAAATAAGGGGTTAGACTGAGAAAGTACAGATCTAGGTACTTTCTAGATGGTATGAAGTTAAATACAATGGATACAAAGAGGCTTGGGAGTTCAGATGCTTAGATCTTTAAAATGTCATAAACAAGGGCAGAGCATAATCAAGAAAGCTCATGAAATATTGGTCTTTATATCTAAAGGGCTGGAGTCATGGATACAGAAGTTTTACTGTAGTTATCTCAAACCCTGGTCACACCCCACTTGATGTACTGTGAGCAGATCTGGGCACCACACCTTATCAAGAATATTTTGGCCTTGGATGAAGTATAATGTAGGTTTACAAGGATGATACCGGGTCTTCAGGGTTTAAATTATGAGGAGAGATTAGATAATTTTGGCCTGTTTTCTGTACAATTTAGAAGGTTAAGAGGTGATCTAATTGAAGGCAGGATTGATAAAGGTAAATTATTTCCAGTGGTTGGGAATTCTAGAACTAGGAACATAGTCTGAGAACAAGCACTAGACCACACAGGAGAGATATTTGTAAGTACGTTTACACAGAAAAGGTAGTAGGTATTTTGAACTCTTTTGTACAAGTGGTAGTGAATACTGGATCAGTTGTTCATTTTAATCATTTTAAATCCGAGGTAATATTTTTGTTAAGTGATGGAATGAAGGTAAATGGGCCAAATGCAGATATATAACAGTAGGCCACAGATCAGCTATGATCTCATTGAATGGTGGAGCTGGCCTGAAGGGCTCAAGGCCTAATAATGTTTCTATGTTTTAAAAGAGAGATGAGGCAATTTTTCATTGTCAGAGAGGAGTGTAAGTCTTTGGAATTATCTTCAGGAAGTGATGGTGGAAGAAGTCTTTGAAAAATTTAAGACAGGATGGATAACTTCATGGTAAACAAGGAGATGAAAAGTAATCAGCGACAGGTGAATTTGAGGTTGCAATTTTCCCAATTTTCTTGCCATTGCCATGTCACACAAGGCATGAGGAAAATCTTGCCACGATTCTTTATTTATTAACTGAAGGAACTTAGCTGATTGCTCTTTTTATCTGATACTGAGCTATATAAAATTTAATTTATTTAATTGACAATATCGCTTCCTTTTTAAATTCAAACGATGCTGTGGTCACTGGAGGAGGGGAACAACGAAAGGAATCAGTCCATCCGTTACAACTTGTTTGCAATAGTGTCCGACTACATGAAACACTAAATGTTAGCATGCAGGTACAGAAAATAATTAGGAAAGCCAATTAAATGTTTGTCTTGTTATGTCATCACGATAGATTAGAATCCTGAAGTACTTATTGGCATTTTGAACTATCAGGTTATAAAGGGTTATCCCAAAGGCAGAAAAATAGAATCGAGGTCAACATCTTATCAGTCATGATATTATTGAACAATGGAGCAGGCTTAAGTGGCCTTTTCTTTCTATTTCTTGTACTCTTAAGTTCAATGGAGCGGGGAAAAGCTACCATGAAATCACTCAACATGGTAACATTTAAGCCATTTCTATACAAGTGCATTTCAGACTTGGTGACTTATTCCAGGAGCAACTCGAAGACGTAAATATTCTCTACCAGATCAATGCAAGCTTTTAGCAGATAGAGGAACAGATATTCGTCTCCCTAAACTGAGCAAAAAGATCTACTTCCTCCAAACACTGCTGTCAGAGCTGTGCTGATTGTTTCCACTTTGTTTCAGGGGAAAACACATTCATTTGAACAGTCAATTAATCGTCAATGTTATGTGACGTTCTATTTTTAGAATTGTTTTTACGTCCATTACTCATCATCTCTGGAATTTTACAGTTTCACTGAAATTGTGACTACACAACGTACCTGTTACAACAATGGTCTTTGCTAAAAGAAATTTAAAAAGACACCATTTTTTGTGATTTATTAACAACCAGATGCACTCATAAACCAACACATAAAATGGACCACGGTGAGATAGTCAGACCGCAAGTCACACTGCCTGAGGTAAAATCAGTGGAGAAAGATTTTGTTCAGAATATCACAATGGAATAAAACACTTCCTTTGTTTGCTTGTACAAAACACACAAAGGAAGGGAAGCTACCTGAGATCAGAGATAGTAGGAACTGCAGATGCTGGAGAATCCGAGACAACAAGGTGCAGAGCTGGATGAACACAGCAGGCCAAGCAGCATCATAGGAGCAGGAAAGCTGACGTTTCGGGCCTAGACCCTTCATCAGAAATGGGGGAGGGGAAGGGGGTTCTGAAATAAATAGGGAGAGAGGGGGAGGCGGATAGAAGATGGATAGAGGAGAGGATAGGTGGAGAGGAAACAAGCAGGTCGAAGAGGCGGGGATGGAGCCAGTAAAGGTGAGTGCAAGTGGGGAGGTAGGGAGGAGATAGGTCAGTCCAGGGAGGATGGACAGGTCAAGGGGACGGGATGAGGTTAGTAGGTAGGAGATGGGGGTGCGGCTTGAGGTGGGAGGAAGGGATAGGTGGGAGGAAGAACAGGTTAGGGAGGCGGGGACGAGCTGGACTGGTTTTGGGATGCAGTAGGGGGAGGGGAGATTTTGAAGCTTGTGAAATCCACATTGATACCATTGGGTTCCAGGGTTCCCAAGCGGAATATAAGTTGCTGTTCCTGCAATCATCGGGTGGCATCGTTGTGGCACTGCAGGAGGCCCAGGATGGACATGTCGTCTGAGGAATGGGAGGGGGAGTTGAAATGGTTCGCGACTGGGAGGTGCAGTTGTTTATTGCGAACCGAGCGTAGGTGTTCTGCAAAGCGGTCCCCAAGCCTCCGCTTGGTTTCCCCGATGTAGAGGAGGCCACAATGGGTACAGCAGCTGCAGTATACCACATTGGCAGATGAACATCTGCTTGATGTGGAAAGTCTTCTTGGGGCCTGGGATGGGGGTGAGGGAGGAGGTATGGAGGCAAGTGTAGCACTTCCTGCAGTTGCAGGGAAAAGTGCCGGGTGTGGTGGGGCTGGAGGGGAGTGTGGAGCGGACAAGGGAGTCACAGAGAGAGTGGTCCCTCCGGAAAGCAGATAAGGGTGGGGAGGGAAAAATGTCTTTGGTTGTGGGGTCGGATTGCAGATGGCGGAAGTGTCGGAGGATGATGCGTTGGATCCGGAGATTGGTGGGATGGTATGTGAGAATGAGGAGGATTGTTTTTTGGTTGTTATTGCGGGGATGGGGTGTGAGGGATGAGTTGCGGGAAATGTGGGCGTTCTCAACCACTGAGGGGGGGGAAGTTGCGGTCCTTGAAAAACGAGGACATCTGAGATGTACGGGAGTGGAATGCCTCATCCTAGGAGCAGATGCGGTGGAGGCGAAGGAATTGGGAATAGGGGATGGCATTTTTGCAGGAAGGTGGGTGGGAGGAGGTGTATTCTCGGTAGCTGTGGGAGTTGGTGGGCTTGAAATGGATATCGGTTTCTAGGTGGTTGCCCGAGATGGAGACAGAGAGGTCCAGGAAGGTGAGAGAGGTGTTAGAGATGGTCCAGGTGAACTTAAGGTTGGGGTGGAAGGTGTTGGTGAAGTGGATGAACTGTTCGAGCTCCTCGTGGGAGCATGAGGCGGCGCCAATACAGTCATCAATGTAACGGAGGAAGAGGTGGGGTTGAGGGCCAGTGTAGGTACGGAAGAGGAATTGTTCCACGTAACCTACAAAGAGGCAGGCATAGCTTGGGCCCATGCGGGTTACCCATGGCTACCCCCTTTGTCTGTAGGAAGTGGGAGGAATTGAAAGAGAAGTTGTTGAGTGTGAGGACGAGTTCGGCTAAGCGGATGAGGGTGTCAGTGGAGGGGGACTGGTCGGGCCTGCGGGACAGAAAGAAGCAGAGGGCCTTTAGGCCATCTGTATGGGGAATGCAGGTGTATAGGGACTGGACGTCCATGGTAAAGATGAGGTGTTGGGGACCGGGGAATTGGAAGTTCTGGAGGAGGTGGAGGGCGTGGGTGGTGTCACGGACGTAGGTAGGGAGTTCCTGGACCAAGTGGGAGAAAATGGAGTCGAGATAGTTGGACATAAGTTCGGTGGGGCAGGAGCAGGCGGAGACAATGGGTCGACCAGGGCAGTCAGGTTTGTGGATTTTGGGAAGGAGATAGAAGCGGGCGGTGCGGGGTTGGGGAACGATGAGGTTGGAGGCTGTGGGTGGGAGGTCACCTGAAGTGATGAGGTTGTGGATGGTTTGGGAGATGATGGTCGGGGGTGGGGTCATGATCAAGGGGGCAGTAGGAGGAGGTGTCAGAGAGTTGGCGCCTGGCCTCGGCGATGTAGAGGTCAGTGCGCCATACTACAACTGCGCCTCCCTTGTCTGCGGGTTTTATGGTGAGGTTGGGATTGGAGCGGAGGGAGCGGAAGGCTGCACGTTCTGCGGGGGAGAGGTTGGAATGGGTGAGAGGGGTGGAGAGGTTGAGGCGATTGATGTCACGACGGCAGTTGGAGATGAAGAGGTCGAGGGAGGGTAGGAGTTCTTGGGGTGGTGTCCAGGAGGAGGGGCTGTGTTGGAGGCGGGAGAAGGGGTCAGTAGAGGGAGGGTTAGGTTCACACTTCAAAATCTCCCCTCCCCCTACCGCATCCCAAAACCAGCCCAGCTCGTCCCCGCCTCCCTAACCTGTTCTTCCTCCCACCTATCCCCTCCTCCCACCTCAAGCCGCACCCCCGTCTCCTACCTACTAACCTCATCCCGCCCCCTTGACCTGTCCGTCCTCCCTGGACTGACCTATCTCCTCCCTACCTCCCCACCTACACTCACCTTTACTGGCTCCATCCCCGCCTCTTTGACCTGTCTGTTTCCTCTCCACCTATCCTCTCCTCTATCCATCTTCTATCCGCCTCCCCCTCTCTCCCTATTTATTTCAGAACCCCCTTCCCCTCCCCCATTTCTGATGAAGGGTCGAGGTCCGAAACGTCAGCCTTCCTGCTCCTATGATGCTGCTCTACCTGAGATCAGTTAGCTATTTGCAAGTCTGTCATTAGTAGTAATTCAACTTCACATTTTTCAAAGCTTGTAAATAATATTTCCTGAAAATTATGCAAAGGCTCTGAGGAGGTTAGACATTAGTTTCAAAGCAGTATAGACATTCTTGAATGCACAATTTGCTGTGTGGATGTAAATCTTCTGTCAACTCCTTTTTTCAGAAACTATTACTTACATGATAATAATAACATATAGTGCAGGTGTGATATGTTCCAATGTCATGGAAAATGGCGACATAAATCTGGCTTATGTTAGAAAAGAAATAATGCCACATCATGTTTGACTTCAATTACGATTATATTATTTCCTGATTTGAGAAAAACAATGAAATATTTGTGGTTTACCTCACAAATGAATTAGAGGTGAACTCTGACACAACCCCTATTCGATGAATTTTTTCCAGATGCCTCTCTTCCCCCCAGAGTTCACAGATCGCGGTATTAATTTACAGGTCTTACCTTTTTACCTTCAATATCCCGCTGAGTCCGAACCATTAAACCAGAAAACTGTTTTTGTCTCCGTACCTGAATAACCTGTTGGTGCTCTTTTATCCCTTACAGCTGCTATCATGCAAGATTTAAGACTAATTGACACCTTTCTTTTACCTGTAGTGTTTGCAATGACTCATATCCATGCATTAAAACCCTGACAGCTATACTTGGAGTGAATAGTTAGGATGATGTGCAGTGCAGATAAGACTCTGATGTTTTCTTTATACACATGTTGCAAGTCACAGGCATTGATCAATTGCTTTGTTAATGCAGTATACATGCCCTTGCAAATTACGAGATTGTTATATGTAGACATTAGTCATATCTGCAGGGTCTTAGACAACAAGGTGCAGGGCTGCATGAACACAGCAGGCCAAGCAGCATCATAGGAGCAGAGAGGCTGACGTTTCGGGCCTAGACTCTTCATCAGAAATGGGGGAGGGGAAGGGGGTTCTGAAATAAATAGGGAGAGAGGGGGA
>NC_063339.1:20831339-20883064 GCF_021869965.1 Rhincodon typus
TCCTGCTCCTCTGATGCTGCTTGGCCTGGTGTGTTCATCCAGCTCTACACATTGTTATCTCAGATTCTCCAGCATCTGCAGTTCCTACTATCTCTCCACAAAATATTACCTGAGTTTCTTGATTCACATTCTGGTAATAATACCACTACGCCATCATCTCTCCTTCTAGGGGAGAACCTTGCCTCTCCCTGTTGATTTAGATGCTATCTTCAGTAATTTGTGTTTTTGTACTCGCGGGTTCATTTTCTTTCATTTTTTAAACGTAGATTCTGTTGTGGTGAGTGCAGTCAAGTTTTAGTTGTTATAATATTCGTGACTTATATAAATATGACAGAAATGAGGTAATGTGAATTTTATTTGCTTCAAGAACTCTTGTGAATTTACTTACAGCTAACATACCAAATAGACTACAGAATAATCCCAACATAGTCTGCTCCTCAACCACTAAAGAGCAACAAACCTGTGCCTGTGATCCTGTGGCAACTTGCACTCATTTGCTTGTTGATCCCTTAAGAGTGACATCAAAAACTATAACACGACAGTTCTCTTTGGAGATGGGCTTGAGAATTCTGACAAATAGCAACAAGGAATTTGATGTCAATATACTGATTTGAATTATATGCCTGTGTTTAGGGTTGGGGTATGGGGGTGGTGTGTACAATTAGCCGGGGGCCTACCTGATGCCTTATCATCTGGTTCCAAACTTCCTTCAATTTTTTGTGGGGTACTGGAGGCATTGGCAACTGCACCTCCTCCTCAACACCCCTAGGTTTACTGAGACCCTTAAGTGGCTCACTAATGATCACTTATCCCTTATACTGCCAGTACATTCCCCTCAATGCTGGAGATACATGCAATGATGGAAGCCTAGCGGCTTTAACTACATGGGCTAATGTTGAGCCAAGGGGAAAGGGCTACCTTTGTGGGTCCCCTGGGTCCATTAGATGCATCCTTCCCATAAAGGTCATTAGTGCATTTGTGTTAATCTTTTCACTGGCTTCTTGAATCAGTTCCACCCCTCCCTTTCAGCCCTCTTGTCCAAACCTACTTGTGCTCTCTAGCATAGTCGGAGTCCCTGAAATCCCAACAGTGGTCCTGGGACTACAGAAATGTTAACCATCTGATTAAGCTTTCTGAGCTGGCACTTCTTCATGAGCAAAATGTGGAAATATTGCCTTAAGGAAATTAACACAGTTTGCAGTGAGGGGCAGCCATTAGGATCACAGGTAGTATTCTCCCCTTCCCCCAACACCCTAGTTAACACTTTAGGCAGGGATTGGTTGCTTTCAAAATCCAAGCCATTGGTTGCATAGCAGATATTTGCAAGACCTAATTTAGTGGAGAAATAAGTGAAGTTATATATATTGCATAGAAAAGCTGATAAAGGAAGTATAATCAAATTGTAATATTTTAAATAAAGAAATTCAGGGGACACTGTTTTAACAATACATAAATCACTCAGGGGGAAAAGTCTAAGCTGATGGTGAAAATGAAAAGTCAAACGGAATTTTCAGATTGCATCCATGTGCAAGGTGAGGAACAGCAAAAGTACAAAATTGAAATTGTACAAGATTCTAGATAAACCAATTTCCATGTCCTATGTACCATTTTAAATAGCCCCTTTACAGGAAATATAAAAAGGAATGGCAAAAATGTCAAACAAATTCACTTAGATGTTATCAAAGGGTCGAGAGTATGGTTACAAAGAAATCTGAGGACTTGTTTGCTTTCATGGAGCTCAGATTTAAGGAAGGCCCAGATGTCAATATTCATAATGATGAGTGATAGTTTGTTTTTTCTATTAGGTAGTAAGGACATGATAAAGACACTAATGTAAGATAATATCAAAAAAATAGAAGTGTGACCTTAGAAGACATATTCATGTATCTGAGGTGCAATTATCACTCTATTGCCTGGAAGAAAGAGAATGAGGAGATTTTTTAAAAATGCCAGTAAACTTGAACTGGCACAATCCTACCTCATTCTTGTCAGCATAGAATCATAGAATCTCTACAGTGTTGATGCAGGCTATTCAGCCTATCAAGTCCAGACTGACCATCCAAAAATCATCCCACCCAGACCCACCCCTCTGCCCTATCCCTGTAACCCACCCCTCTGCCCTATCCCTGTAACCCTGCATTTCCCATAGCTAATCTGCCTAGCCTGCACATCCCAGGATACTATGGACAATTTAGCATGGCCAATTCACCTAACCTGCACAACTTTGGTCATCTCTTTTAATCTGTTGTTAATCCGGAGACATGGGTTCAAAGCTAAAGCTGGTGAGGCTCTTCTTTCAATGTACAAATCAAAGTTGGAAGTAGAAGTACAAGAAGCAGTTTGAAATATTCAAACTTTCTTTAAAACTTACTTTCTGGCTGTAAAGTTCATCCAGTCAAGTTGAGGGTCTTAAACTCTGGGATGCCGATTAATGACAATCAATTCTTCGATTCCAGGTATGGACACTGTGATGATACCATGGCTTTAAGAGGTGTATTTTGTTCTTTCTTTTATGAAGAAAGGCTGAGTCACAGATGGCGAGCGGTCTACTCAAAGCCAATAAAGTAAACAGTTTGTGAGGCCTTGGTGTTTTTTAAAAGTTGGAACAATAGAAACAGCCTGAATGGGTGGGGTCAAGCTTCCACAGAACCAGGAGTTTTAGTTTTAGATTTCTGCAGGTGCTGTGGTCGTGAAGCTGGATGTGGAAGCTTTTGTTCCTGTCTCTGTTACAGATAAAAGCTGGGTTCTCTTCCTACTGCTAGAATTGTATATGAGAGAATCTATTTTACTGAATCTGCCTTTGCCAGAGGTGTGTTTATGGGTCTTTACAATATTGGAACAGTTAATTAGTAGTAGTTTATATATATATATATTATTTTGTTAAGCATTTTAATAGAGTTACAGTTAAGCCAATTCTTTTATTTTTATGTTTTCTGTGTTTTAACTGTAGTGTGAAAATAAAATGTGTTTTGCTTAAAGTCTAGTTTCACTAATCGCATTGTTCCTGGAACACAACGCCTTACACTTACCTTTAAAATAAGAAAAATTTAGGGCCTAGGCTACCTTCTAATTATATTTTGAGGGGATTTGGTCTGGTCCATAACAACACATGTTGCCCAAAATAATGTACCTGCCCATTGATCTCTCAGCACACCAGTCAATTTGGGCAAGCAACTGAAAAACACAGAGATGAGACCAAACCTCATTTGTTCAAATAGGTTATCAAGGTAGTGGGTATATGGGGTTCAGGCCCAATCAGATCAGCTCTGTGAAACTAACAGACTGCAGACCTGGAGATCTGAAATAAATTTTAAAAAAAGTATCTCTGAAGAGAGGAACAGAGTTAATGTTTTGCATCCAATGATTCTTCTTCAGAACCCAAGAACTCCATTGACTTATTCAGTGATCTTAATGATTGGCAAAGTGGATTTGAGGGCTGAATGACCTACTCCTGCTTCAAAGTCATGCGTTTGCACATATGGTCAACAGTTAAAATCGGCCACATATCTTTACTTTCAGTAAATATCTGTGTGCAGACTACTTTATTTTCTATATATGTATAACATATACTATATGTATTTATATTTGGACACATATTTTAGACTCTTGTTCTAACACAAAGCATGATATTCTTATTCGAATTAATGCCTGAAGAATTGTTAAGTATTGCATTTGTTATGGTGCACTTTTGGTATTTCTGTAACCAAGGCAACATTTTTCACAGAATTTAAATCCAATAAAAACAACCATGTCAGTTGACAAATGCATTTTAGAATATCCAGTTTCAATTTATGTTGACATGTAATGTACTGTTTTACAGTTGTGGGGTTTATGCTTCACTAATTCATTGCTATTTCATATCTGATAAAAGTTCAAAGCTGATTGAAAGGAAAAGGTTAGTCACTGTTGTAACCTTTGTTCAATCAACTAAGGGGAAGAAGAGCACGCCCATACATTTATGCTCCCAGTTTACTTTAGTGATTGCTCTTGAGAGTTAAGATTACACACATGCATAAATCATACTTGTGGAATGTTAAATTGATCACAACCCAACCCACTACCAAACCTTCCCAGGATTAGATGGCGAGAATGGGAGCGACTGAGATGTGAGTGGCAAAAAAAAGGAAGGCTGAATCATTGCATGCAATTTTTTTCTTGTTTCTAGGATTCCTCCAGAGAATCATCACTAACTTCATGGGAAAGAGAGTTTTCATTTGGACACCAAATCTAGTGTCATTGATGGAAAGTGCAGAAATCACAGAAATGTGGTTATACTTTCTGATTTTTAGCATAGGCTGCTTTTTCGAGCACTCACTTCACTACAAAAGTGCAGATTATTTTTGTAAATGGTGCTCCCAGCATAATCCTTATTCTTGGTCATAGTGGAGCATTATATATACAATTGGAGAGTAATATCTCACATTGCTGCAAAAATACCTGCAACTGCTCCCAATGAGGAAAACCTCTCCGGACCTGTGGTATCACAGAGCTGCTGTTCTCTTTTCTGACAGTCAGTGTTTATTAGTTTTATTGTATTTCTATCTATGCACACTCCTATTGCAGCTTGCAAATCTCTGCAAGTTTTACTCTGTATTGGAAGAATGTAGGAAATTTGTCCTCAACAAAAGCAATTTTATTTACCTCAGTTCCAAAGAACAATTATTTCACAATTGGATTCTGAGCATCTTGATAATGCTGTCCTATCGCAGTGGTGATGAAACCACTGCCCATCATGTGGAATATGCTGCTCTCCTGCACAAATCTCATGCGACCAATGATTGCAAAATCTAATTTTTTTGTAGATGTGCGTGTTGATATAAAAAATGGACGAGGTGTTTTAAAAAGCATTAAGGTACATTAGTCCCCAGGACCTGATGGGATCTATCTCAGAATACTGAGGGAGAGAGGTGAGGAAATTGCTGGGACCTTGTATGAAATCTTTGTATCCTCTTTAGTCACAGGAGAGGTCCCAGAGGTCTGGAGAACAGCCAACATAATTCTTTCATTTCAGTTAAGAGGAATAAGCTGAAAAATTACAGGTGAGCCTTATGTCAGTGATAGGGAAATTATTGGAATATATTTGTAGGGACAAGATTTACTCACATTTGGGAATATATGGACTTACTAGCAATAAGCAACTTGGCTTTGTGTGGGAAGGTGCTGTCTCACAAACTTCATTGAGTTTTTTGAGGAAGTGACAAAGATGAGGACAGTGAAATAACTCCACAGAGGCTGGTATCCTGGCACCCAGTTTCTTAATTTACCCAGTGGAGAGTCCTTGACACTGATCCAGCTTCCTCGGAGCCTGCACTCAGAGAGAACAGGATGTCTGACACTCCTGTTCTTATCTGTCAGCCAGGGCTCCCTGATCAGGGCTGTTAATCTGAGAACTCCACCTGACTGACCTCATTACAATCACTTCAGGCAGGGCAGTGGATATTGTCTCTATGGACTTTAGCAAGGCCTTTGACTGGGTTCCTTTCAGCCAGTAACTATTTTACACAAATGTTGTAGATCTTCCCCAGCACAGAATCCAGCCTGCTATATGATTAGATGCTTTGAAGAGACCATATGTGTTTATTGAGAGAGGTAAGGAAAGAAGGAAAAGCTTCCATTCATTTGGCAACTTTCACTACTGCCAGCCTTTTCAAAAACTTTAGAGTTAGTTATGTCTTTTATTGAAGCATAGTCACTGTTGCAGTATGGCCAATTTAGTATAGACTATACTGAAATTATACAGGCGTTCTCTCAGTTTAACCTGTTATTGTTCTGTGGGACCTTCAATCACTGAATTTACAGCAGCATATTGTGGAATCATTGCCCACTACTCATACACCCTACCCGACTCCTGTTTCATTGTAAAATCAAAGCTACACCGTGATCTCATTAATTCCTTGATGCATCAAATAAAGTATTTCTCCGTAAACCTGTTAATATATGATCTGCTCATCCTTCACTATCTTACTGATTTACTCAGAAGAGTCGATACATTCCACTTAAAGTTGATCTTACTTTTCGGCAAGATCTGGCAAATTTTTCCTCTTCTCAAGTTGCACGCTGCATCAGGGTATTGGCAAACAGACACCAGCGGACTCATTAATGACTATACTTGACGAGGAAATGAAATGGTTTGCCATTGCTTTCTGCAGTATGGCTGATCAGGAAACTCTCGCACTGCCTGCCGCCAGGGCTATTGGAAGGATTTTTAGGTTGATAATCAACCTATTTTAGCCACATTCTGAACATACTATTGATGGTCATAATATGCTGAAGTTTGATTTGAAACACTCAGAGATAGCAAGAACTGCAGATGCTGGAGTCAGAGTTAACACAGTGTGGAGCTGGAGGAACACAGCAGGTCAGGCAGTTCTGATGAAGGGTCCCGAACCGAAACATCGAATTTCCTTCTCCTCTGATGCTGCCTGACCTGCTGTTTTCCTCCAGCTCCACTCTGTGTTGACTGGGATTTGTAACTCCAACTTTTGGTAGAGTGAGGGTCATTACTATGCACCTCAAGTGCAACTCTGGTGTTTCTGCAATTCACAATCCCGAATCTACATAAAAACTGTGCGCAGAATCAAACTGCTCTCATGACTATGTCCGTATAGAAAAATTGTTTATGAATAAATTATATTTTTCAAATAAAAAATGTCCCGAACAGATCCACGACGCAAGACTCTATACTCTACGGGCTATTCCCTGGGATGCACACTGAGACAAACATCGACAGCATCTGGAGGACCATTAACTTGTTGAAAGATGATCTTTGGTCTACCCAAAACTTATTGGTCTTCCAGAGCATGGAGTTGACCTCAACTGAGTGTTGCAGACTGGCACATTCCAAAGTCCAGGACTACGTGCTGAGGGATGTGCTAAAGTTTAAGGCAGCTGCCACCAAAGCACAATGGGGAAACACCACTGCCGAAGGTCTTTCTGCTGAAGTTAAATGGGGGTCCATTCAGTCATTGGATCCTCCCAGTGCCTCAAATAGTATCTTACATAATTAAGAAATGCCTTTGGGTTTGTTGGAACTGTTGGGACAGTCAAATTCCAACATTTGTTTGTTCTTCTGTACAAAGACTGTACAGAATCAAACTGCTTTACTTATTATTTACATATATAAAGATTTTTGTGAATAAAGTGTATTTTTGAAATTAAAAACAATTTGGAATGTATATTTGGCTAGATTTAGATGAACTGTTCAATGTCGGTAGATTCAACTCGTAACGTTAGCTTTCTTATAGAAGTTATTTTTAATCAACCTGTTTGGACATGTTATTCCACTTCTCTGGGGAGCTGGACCTCCTCGGCCAGTGGTAGAGATGCTTTTATCGCGCTACAAGGCCTCTTTCCTACCATTTTAATGTTAACATTTCTCTTGTAAAATTTAAACACCCAGGAATCTCTTTCATTGCCCATGTACATTGAAAGGTATTTCGTGGGACTAATGAGGCTACAAAGAGCTGACAACATTAGATTTTCCTTTTCAAAATATGAAGAAGAACTTTTTTTTGTATAAAGATTTCGACTGGATTCTGGATTCTTTCGGCAGACGTGGTCTGGAAACCATACTAGTGCAAACCCATGAACATTTCTGAACTAACTACATTATTTAGAGCGGCATGGTTCAGTAGGTCCCCATTAGAACCTTCCCTATGGTTGGGATTCCATGGAATTGACAACACCGTGATGCACATGCCATTTATTAACTACTTATTTTATGATTTCACTGCAGTCCAAGTTGAGCGAACAATAATGATTCTGTACCAAGGTGGTAAAATCCGAAACCCATCCCTACAGAAAACAAAAGTTACTGAAAAACTGCTTAATCCAATTGTAAAGTTTCATTCTGTCGGGGTCTTTCCATAATGTGTGAATCCATTGGAGAAACTAATAGAATCATACCGCACAAAGCGAGTCCATTTGACATATCTGCCCTTGAGCCAGCCCTTAAAAATGAGCTGTCCAGTTATTCCCACATTCCCTGCTTTATCCCCATATTCACACTTCTTTTTCTTTTGCAAGCATCTATCCAATTCCCTTTTCAAAGGTTAGCCTTTCGTTCACCCTTTCAGACAGCACCTTCTAGACCTTAATAACTTGCAGTCTTTAAAGAAAAGTCCTCACCTCCTCCATTTTTTTGTGTTAGTAATTATCTTAAACGTATTCCACGCAGCAAGAGTTGGGAAAGGAGTCTCTGATTTCCTGTACATTATTGATGGAAAATCATGGGTTGCATGCCTGAGATTTCTTGAAGTAAGCTTACCGC
This sequence comes from Rhincodon typus, assembly GCF_021869965.1. NCBI lineage: Eukaryota > Metazoa > Chordata > Chondrichthyes > Orectolobiformes > Rhincodontidae > Rhincodon > Rhincodon typus. Next base: position 20,839,609 of record NC_063339.1, read on the forward strand.
AGACTTCATTCCCCACTGAGAACACCAGATAGCTGAAATATCCCTTGTATTTCTAAGTGAAGCAAAGGGCAGACTGGAGGTATCTGAAAGACATCTCAAGATTTATTCTTTTCTTCCTGATAAAAAAAAATCATTTTTTAAATATATTGTTATCTTTGAAATATACAAAATATGTGCCTTTCCTTTTTCAACCCACAAACAGAATGTTATTGAACAAATTCTAAACCACAATAATTATAGACAGCCACATATTGTAAGGGGAAAAGTTAATGCCTTTCATTACATTGTAATGCATCTTTGTTGTATTTATTACAAAATGATTGACTTTATCACTGCCATATGTCATTTGCTGCATTGAGTCTTACAGACAACAGAAGTCTGAGTGAATGCTGTTGTCCTCAACACTGTTCCCAGTTGTGTAATAATGAGAATCAGCCAATTCTTGGGAATTGATGTGTTCCCCTCCCATCCCCTCGCCTCCCTCACTCTCGATCAACCATCAACTAGTCCATTGAAACACATTAGACTCTTAAATAAAAAAAAGTAAGATCAGCATGAACATCCAAACAGCTTCTGAACCCTGGGAAAACTAAACCATTCCCTCAGTCAACAAGTTCAGAAGAGTGGAAATAAACTGTTGTTTGGGTGCAGATTTGAGTGCATTTGCGTGAGAAAAATCATTGAACAATCATCTAAACTTTTAGAAATGGTGAGAGACTTGCCACTGCAGCATTCTTATCGGTGAGTCAGGAAATTATGGATTCAAGACACAATACAGAAAGTACAAACCAAATTGTTACTTCAGTGCAATGCTCAAGAAATGCTACTCTCCCTGAAGACACGTCCTACTGGTGAGACATTAAAATGACTGTACTCTGAGGTGGATCTTGTATATTTATTTTGATTAAAAGCAGAGTGGACTTCTCTATACATTTATCCTTAAACCAAATTCACTTAAACAAATTATCTCATTACGAACATTGTGCTATTTATGGGAGTTGGCTGCTGTTTCCTACATTACAACAGTTGCTGTACTTTAAAAAATACTTCATTGGCTGTAAAGTGCCTTTGGATATCCTGAGGTCACAAAAGGTGCTGTGGAAGTTTGTTATAAACATATTAAAAGTTTTGGCAATTATCTAGAGAACTGTGACTGAATTGCAATTGTTGCAGGTAGGACATTCCACCAGTGTAGAGTGATTGAGAGTTGAAAGTAATCAATGCAATATGCAATGTTCACTTGTTTACCTGCATCTATTTGTCATTGAAACTCAGTTTTGTTGATAAGTTAAGTTTATGTGGAGTCAGAGAAAAATAAACAAACTATAGAAGGTGTTCAAAGCATGGCAGATCTATAAGCATGGAGTAAAGCACTCTGAATTAAACTTGTTACAGACATAGAAACTTCTGTTATTCTTGCATATTTCCAAGGCATTAAATACATCACTATGGTGTATACAGGTGGTCTGTTTATATTGGCTAAGTGAAAAGGTTTAAACAGTGGTGGGTTTTGAAAGAAGTGTTGATTCAGAATCTTTTGACAGTTAGAATCTGTTTTAGTTACACATTACATGGAGAAGATCATAAATTGAAGAAACACTGTATGGTTTAAAAATTTTATTAATGTCAAAATAAAATTATGTTAAGAAGAGAGCGTCAATTATTGTCAATGCTGGACAAAAACCAGCAATAGATACTGAGAGATTGTGGATAGACTGGTCTCTCTTTCACCATCTATATGACAGCTTGGCTTGTGCTTAATGCAGCTTAAAGTGCTCTCTACAAAGTGGTGTACAAGATTACAAATGTTCCATGTGGTTACCATTTACCAGTGTAGATGCCGCAGGCTCCTTCTTTTGAAAAAATGAAACATAATTATGGAATTTTATTTGAGGATTACATAAGTTAAACAATGATGGAGTTTAGCCCAATCAGAATGCGCATTAAGCAATAGTGAATGGAAAATGTTGCATTATGTGTTTTTCTTTGGCCAATCCATGTTGCCAGTGGGCAACGCTCCATGTCAGCTGGATTTAAGTGTAAAATTGATCATATTACATTTGAGTTTTTGAGAGATGAATTTCCGAGCTTGTTTATTTTTAGCAGGTTGTTTATTTTTAGGTTTGCCCAAACTTATAACAATAAGATTTACAAAGTTTCTGATGAGACCAACAGTACAATGAGAAATTCCACCACACATGATCACCTTCAGATGTTTCCAGATTGCACATAAGCAATATAAAACTGATTTTTAAGGATTTATTTTGTTCAATGGTTTTTTCTCTTCACTGACATTTTACATTTTTCAGTATTTTTTAGGTTTTTAACACTCTTTATTTCATTTAAATCCAGAAATTTCACTTCTAATGCATATGCTCCAAAATCTCAGTAAACACAGCTTAAGATTTATCACAACAACAATTAAACCCGGAATTAGGCAATTTGTAATGGTGATTCTTTCCTTTTAATTCCCTTCTTGTAATTATGGTTCTCATGTCAGGTCCACATCAAGATAAAATTTTTTTCTCACAAGTTTTGTTAGCACATGGTTAATCCTTGTGTAATATACCAGATATGATTATCTTTGGATGTGTAATATATAATAGTCAATCCCAGGAACTAAAGAGATTTTTAATTAAAGAGCATTTTCGGTTTTTGTGTTGATAATCCAGGAACTTCAGAGTTTTTAAGAGCAAGGAACAGGGGTGCATTCCTAAAAGGCTCAGCCTTTAATGTAGTTTTGCAGTTTCATAGACTGAATACAAATCATTGAGCAAGGCAGAAATAGATGGTAAATAAAATGTAGCTATCGTTAAAAGTTAATGTGGCAAAGTGGTACTGCCACTGGTTGAAGTCATACCTGGCATCTGTCAAGTGGCAAGTAACATTCTTGCTACACAAGTGCCAGGCAATGACTATCTCCAACAAGAGACAATCTACACATTGCCCTTGACATTCAATGTTATCACCATCACTGAATTTCCCCCACTATTACCATCCTGGAGTTATCATTGACAAGAAACTGAACTGGATATTTGACATAAGTACTGTGGCTACAAGAGCAGGTCAGAAGCTAGGAAACCTTACAGTGACTAACTTATATCCTAACTCCTCAAAGCCTGTCCACCATCTACAAAGTACAACCTTTAGACTGTGATAGAAAGTTCCCAATTTGCTTGGATGAGTGCAGCTCCAACAATACTCAGTAATTTTGATCCCATCCAGGACAAAGTTACCTGCTTGATTGACACCACATCCAAAAACTTTCAATCCCTCTACCACTGACGCTCAGTTGCAGCTGTGCATACCATCCACAAGTTGCTCTGCAGAAATTCACCATGGCTTTTTGGGCAGCATCTCCCAAATCCATGACAAATTCAGTAAATACAAGTGAACACCTCTACCTGCAAGTTCCCTTCTAAATCATTCACCATCCAGACTTGGGAATATATTGTCAATCACCATATCTTCAATGTCACTGGGGCAAAATCCTGGAGCTCCCTCACTAACAGCATTGTGGGTGTACCTACTTCAAATAGACTGCAGTGGTTCAAGAAGGCAGCTCACCTTCTCAAGGGCAACTAGGAATGGACAATAAATGCTGGCCCAGCCAGTGACACTCACATCCCATGAGTGGATGAATAAAGAAAATCAGGTTCATCATTGAGTGAAATCTATCAGCTTAGTTTTCAATTAAAAGTGTGAATTTAAGTTATAATAGAATTCACAATGCTCCAGTCAGCACACGTAGTTAGTTGCTGGTCATTGTAAATGTGCACACTTGCACTGTATTATCATAAAAAATCAATTCCATGTAATAACATTACACCTGTTTGCAGTTTCATAAAAACAGATGCAAGTTATTAAAATAGCACACAGTTTATTTTTGTCATAGTCATAAGCATTACAAGGGGAACACACAGTCACGCAATCTACGTTAATTTTTATTCGTTGATTCTTCCTTAAAATAAATGGAATATTTAGTACACCATTATTTCCTTGCCATTAAAATAAAAACTAAAAAAGCAAACAATGAACTAGTTAGTGTGCGCTGTCTGGCACCAGATTTGTTCAGACACAAAGGAACAGTCAACATAATTAGAGTTCACTCTGTTAAATAGCTCAACCAATAATTTGAGCCAGGAATTGCTGCCTAAAACCACGCAGCTCTATTTTTCTAAGTTATGGAACCCACTTTATTGAAACATACCAACAAGGAAATTAAATGCACTGAATTCTCAAGAAATAAAACACTGCACTGGTGTTGAATTCAATTTTTTCAGGCTGGCTTTATTTGCTTTAATCTATACTTATGTATTTTAATCATGGTTAGTCAAAATTTGTCGCACTTTCTGCGAAGATCCAATCTCTGAGGGCACTAAATTTCTTGGAGAACTTAACTCAAAGAACAAAGAACAAAGAATGATACAGCACAGGAACAGGCCCTGCGGCCCTCCAAGCCTGCGCCGACATATTTTGCCCTTCCATACTAAAACTGTCTTCACTTACAGGATTTGTATCCCTCTATTTCGTTCCTACTCATGTATTCTTCCAGGTGCTTCTTGAATGCTACTATTGTGCCTGCTTTCCCCATCTCATCTGACAGCACGCTCCAGGCACTCATCACCCTTTGTGTGAAAAACGTGCCTCGTACATCTCTTTTAATCTTCCCCCTCCACACCTTGAAACTGTGTCCCCTAGTTATTGACCCCTCCACCCTGGGAGAAAGCCTTATACTTTCCACACCATTCATAATGATTATAGAAAAATCATAGAATCCCTACAGTGTGGAAACAGACTCTTCGGCCCAACAAGTCACTGACCCTCAGCATCCCACCCAGACCCCATCCCCCTATAACCCACTGAATCTACACATTCCTGAACAATGCAGGCAATTTAGAATGGCCAATCCACCAAACCTGCACATCTTTGGACTGTGGGAGGAAACCGGGGCACCTGGAGGAAACCCACGCAGACACAGGGAGAATGTGCAAACTCCACGCAGACAGTCGCCTGAGAATGGAATCGAATCTGGGTCCCTGGCGCTGTAAGGCAGCAGTGCTAACTACTGAGCCACTGTGCCAGCCCTTTTCTTATAAACTTCTATTAGGTTGCCCCTCAATCTGCTGCATTCCAGTGAAAACAAACCCAGTCTATCCAAACTTTCTTCATAGGTAAAATCCGCCATACCAGGCAACATCCTGATAAACCTTTCTGTACCTTCTCCAAAGCATCCACATCTTTCTCGCAGTGTGGTGACCAGAACTGTATGCAATATTCCACATGTGGCCAAACTAAAGTTTTATAAATTTTCAGAATAACTTGTCTATCCTTATACTCAATGCCCCTTCCAATGAAGGCAAGCATACCATATGCCTTTTTTACTACCTTATCTACTTGTGCTGCCGCCTTCAATGATGTGTAGACCTGCTCACCTAGATCCCTCTCTATATCTACACTCCTAAGTGTTCTGCCATTCACTGTATAATTTCCATCTGTACTTGACCTTCCAAAATACATCACCTCACATTTGTCCGGATTTAACTCCATCTGCCATTTTTCTGCTCATGGCTCCAACTAATCGAGATCCTGCTGTATCCTTTGATAATCCTCCTCACTATCTGCAACTCCACCAATCTTTGTATCATCCGCAAACTTACTAATTAAACCAGCTACATTTTCCTCCAAATCATTTATTTAGACCGTGAACAGCAGAGGTCCCAGCACTGATCCCTGTGCAACATGACTAGTCACAGCCCTCCATTCCAAAATGCATCCTTCCACTGCTATCCTCTGTCTCCTATGACTAAGCCAGTTCTGTATCCATCTTGCCAGCTCACCCCTGATACCATGTGACTTAAGCTTTTGTACCAGTCTGCCATGAGAAACCTTGTCAAAGGCTTTACTGAAGTCCATGTAGACAACATCAACTGCTTTTCCCTCATCAATCATCTTCATCACCTCCTCAAAAAACTCGATCATGTTAGTGAGGCATGACTTCCTCTGTCAAAAACCATGCTGCCTATCGCTAATATGTCCATTTGTTTCTAAATGCATATAAATCTTGTCACTGAGGATCTTTTCCCATAATTTCCCCACCACCAAAGTGAGGCTCACAAGCCTGTAATTTCCAGATAATCCCTGTTATCTTTCTTAAGCAATGGGACAACGTTGGCTATTCTGCAGTCCCCTGGGACCTCACCTGTGGCCAAAGAGGATACAAAGATGTCTGTCAATGCTCCAACAATTTGTTCTCTTGCTTCCCTCAATATTCTGGGAAAGATTCCATCTGGACCAGTGGCTCATCTACCTTAATACTTTTTAAGATACCTTTTCCTTTTTAATAACAATTTGGCTTAGAGATGTGACATGCCCTTCCCTGAGATCATCCTTCTCTTTGATGAATACCAACATAAAGTATTCATTTAGGACCTCACCTACCTCTTCTGGCTCCACACATAGATTCCCTCCTTTTTTCTTGAGTAGGCCAATCCTTTCCCTAGTTATCCTCTTGCTTTTTATATATGTGCAAAAATCCTTGGGATTCTCCTGAATCCTGTTTGCTAACGACTTTGCATGACCCCTTTTAGCTCTTCTAATTCCTTGTTTAAGATCTTTCCTACTATCCTTATATACTTCAAGGGCTTCACCAGTTCCTATCCTCCTAGACCTGATGTAAGCTGCCCTCTTTGTTTTGGCGAAGGATATAACATCCCTGGTCATCCAAGTTTCACATAACTTGTCATACCTGTCCTTCATTTTCACAGGAACGTGCTGCTCCTGAACTCTTATCAGCTGCCATTTGAACTACTCCCACATGTCCAATGTAGATTTACCATCAAACAACTGCCTCCAATCAACAGTTTCCAGTTCCTGCCTAATATTGCTGCAATTCTCCTTCCCCCAATTTAACATCTTTCTCCGAGGACTGCTGTTATGCCTTTCCATGAGTATCTTAAAACTCACAGTATTACGGTCACTACTCCCGAAATGCTCTCCCACAAAAACTTCACTCACCTGGTCACCCTCATTTCCCAAAATCATGTCCAGTATAACCCCTTCCCTGGTTGGAGTGTTTACGTACTGCATCAAGAAACCCTCGTGAATGGTCGTTACAAAATCTGCCTACAAAGACATATTTAATGACAAAAATCAAAGGCTGCAATGGCTAGAAATCTGATTTTTTTTTAAGAAAAATACTATGCAATAGAAAGTGATAGGCCATAACCTTGATGATATTACTGTGTAGTGGTAGAATTAGAGTGTGTGGATAGCAGTGAAAATGGTGGCAGTTATTCTTGTAGACTGTGCAGAAAGTCATTGGCTTTCCTCCTACATTGTTAATGTGTCATTTGGTCCAGAAAATGGCCCTAACTCAAGCAGCCCTCTGTGTCCAGGCTGGCTAGACCTGTGACTTTGTCTCCTTTGCCTGTCTGCAGGAAAATGTATGATTCTTTTCCTCAACCAACCCATCCTCCAGTACCTCCATGTCCCTGGTGGAGAAGTTGAGTGCCAGCTTCCCCTTCTGGAACATGGCCTTTTATTCATGATCTCCAAAAGTACCATTGTGTGAAGGCCAGTTTGTGCCTTGAAACATTCAAAGAGGTGCACAGCTGAGGTTTAAATATAGCGACAGCAGAGTGAACAGTGGAAGGTACCAGTAGTGGTGAACACCTTTACCTCTGCTACAACATGATTGCATGAGATGGGAGCCATGGAACCCAAATGCAAAATTAATGAGGTGAGCTGTAGAAGTTTGCGTAAGAAACATCACTGTGAGTATTGTTGGAATGGCCACCGTGAAACTCCCTGCAAATATTATTTAACCTACAAATGAGAAAATTCTGCCCTAAAAGACGAATGGAGTAGTATATAAGAGGAAGCTAGCTAGAAATGTGATAATGGATAGCAAGTGTGTTTAGAAATGCTTAAAATGGTAAAGAGTAAATAAAGTGAGTGTTGGCCCTCCAGACATTGTGAACATGGTGTTAATAATAGGTAACAGGGAAATGGTGGATGAAATGAATAAATGTTTTGCTTCTGTCTTCACCGTATAGCATGCAGAAAACATTCCAGTAATAGCTCTAATTCAGGAGGATGGAAATGTGAGAGGAACTTAAGAATTTTACAAACATTATTGAATAAACTGATGGAGCTGTAGGCTGTCAAGTGCTTGGTTCACAATGGACCTCATCCAGTGAATTAAAAGAAGTGACTAATAAGTTTGTAAATAAATTGATGTTAATTTTCTAAAATTTGTTAAATTTTGGAAAAGTTCTGTCAATTTGGAATGGTGAAAATATAACTCCTCTGTTCAAGCAGGAATGGAGGCACTAACAAGTTAGCGTGATGTCTGTCATGGGGAAGCTGATAGAGTTGATTATTTAGAAGGCTACAAATGAGCACTTAGAAAAAGTCAAGGTAATTGGGAAGAGTCAGCATGGTTTAGGGAAAGTAAAATCATGTTTAAACCATTTATTGGAGTCCTTTATAGGAGTAACAGTTGCCTAACAGCATCTCTAGGTAGGAAGAAATGTAAAGGCATTGCATGGGGCTCTGTGACACAGTGGTAGCATTTCTGCCTCTAGACCAGGAGACCTGGATTCAAGTCTCAGTTGTTCAAAGTTGTGTAAAATATCTCTAAACAGATTGGCTAGAAAATATCTAAAGGAGTATTATTTGTATAGAGGCAACTCTGGGTGGAAAACAAAACAAAAGTGTAGCATTGGGACTTTTGTGGCACAGTGGTAGTGTCCCTTCCTCTGGGGTAGATGGCTCAGGTTCCAATCCTATCTGCTTCACATCTGTAGCATAACATATTTGACCAGGCTGATTAGAAATAAACAAAGGAGTAATATTTATTGCGAACAAAGGGAAGTCCGTAAATGTACTGAACTGGATTTCTAGACGTAGATGTTTTCTAAATCTAAAGCTTTACACATTTGTGACATATCCAGCAATAGTGGGTATGTTCAAGTAACAACCGAAATCGGTAAGTGGTGAAAATAGCCTCTTTATTCAGCATCTGCAGTAACACAGTTTGAGGCGGTGATGAAATCGCAAGTACAGTTTTTACAGTAGCCTCTTTATACACAATTCTTCCATACATTAAAATTCTAGCACTATGGTGCTACATAATTGTATCTGTTGTGCACAAAAGTTTGCATGACATCAGTCCTGGGGAAGCAGGTAATCATTTACTAAATGCTGGCTGTTACTCCTGATGGGATTAGAGTGTCTGTCCAGTCTGCTTGTATAATTAAGAGGTGTTAGTCCTGTTATCTTTTAAGTTCATAAATGTTAGTAAAGATACTAGACTTAAATGATCTAAATAAGTTAGAAATGATACATGTACTTAATAAAAGTATAGAGGATATTAAACTGATTACCGCAGCTGGGTCATCAGATTTTATTTACTATTATTGGTTTGACAGTTCTTTACTCATTCATTCATGCAGTTTCACGGAAGTGTTGTTTTGATAGTAACTTTCTTAGAGGGGATAGTGGCCCAATTTAATATGTATTTAACAGGTACATGTTAATGGAGGAAACTTGTTTGATGTTTTGCAACCTAGTAAAGTCCCAAGAAATGGTTGCTAAGGGGCTGATAAATATTATAGTCTTTCCGTAGTTTCGGGTGAGTCATGGAGACATGATGGTGTTCTGAATAGGTTACAATATTAACACTTATCCAGGGATAGCCTTTGATATAGAAACAGGTTTAAACACTTGTTTGCATCATGGGACCGATAAGGATTGAAGGTATAAAGAAGCAGTAATGGGTTGGAAGGGATGTTTTAATTTAGTCTATCTTGTAATAGCAAAATGTACTACAAAACCGCGTTTCATGAATGAATGAATAAAACGCAGTATAGTAAACATAGTGCACTATTGAGTGGTTAGTAAAAGAGTTATGAATGAATGAGAATATGGTGTTAGTAAATATAGAGCGCTTTTGAGTGGGTTGGTAAAGAGACCTATAATGTAATATCTCACATGGGGCTTGACTTCCCCAGTAGGTTGTGACAGTAAACAGATTCTTGTTAAGCAAGGGAATCAAAGTTTATTTAGGGTAGATAAAAATGTGGAATCTAAAACTCAAATGAATCACCTATGATCGTGTTAAATTGCAGGTCAAGCTCAAGGGGCTGAATGGCCTACTTCAGCTCTTAATTCATTTGCACGTTCAGGATAGAGATTCAGGCACAAGAGGTAAATGTTTAGCGAAAATGTTATTGAACGATGGAGTAGGCTTGATGGGCTTTATAGTTTATTCCCGTGTTTTCTTTTTGCTCTGTAGCCTTCAGTGAGTCTGGATTATAAATCCGCAGAAGAACTACAAAAAACAATGTTTAAGCCTTGGAACCAGCTCAGCCATTGTGTCAGTTCCAAAATAATTTAAAGCAGTTCTGGAATCCAGCTTTTTGTGGTTCCAAAATCTGACAGTGCAACACATGAGACAGAATTAGCAGCACAATGGCAGGTGATAGTGCATTCAAAGCAACATGCAACAATTCAAATTATGCAATGTTGGTATAAAAATATCCTGTCACACAATACAGTTAATGAAGAACACCAATGGTTATTGGTGTCACATCAGCCAGATGACGACAAACATAATGCTAAGGTCACCTTTTGTAATCATAAATTTTCACATTACTGTACTTACTTCATTCCTTAAGTACTCCATTTGTTATAAAATATTTGGGACATTCTGAAATTGTAAAAAATGCTATGCAAATACATTTCTTTCTTTCATGCTCGCTTATAGATTTTAATATCTGAGCGTAAGAAGCTGCCATTCTATTGAAATAGGCCTAAAATTGTTTTATATTTTGTGTATAATACAAAGAGCTGTGTATTAGTTTATTGATGCCTGGCACTTTAATATATACAAGGCTTTAAATAGCACGTCTTCTGAGTTGGCTTCTCTAAAAGTACAACATGTCAACTGTTTGCTTTGTTCAGTGAGTGCCTAATTAATTCAAATAAAGTTATACATGCATGGATGAGATGAAAACCTTTGGCACTTCAGATAGAAGCCTATGAGCCTACAGTTATTCTCTTGTGCTTTTATTTACATAATTTGAGTCTAACTTTATTTTTAAAGATGCATTTTTAATTTCCCTGTTCTGGTTTGAACTTTATCAGTTTTGTTGTAAAATCATTATGTCCTATGTAAAGACCATAATCTTTATTTCCATTATATTTGGACTGTGAGCTAAAGCAAACAAAAACATGGCCTTAAACCAAGGAGACTGTGTAAAGAGATAACAAGGTGTAGAGCTGGATGAACACAGCAGGCCAAGCAGCATCATAGGAGCAGGAAGGCTGATGTTTCGGGCCTAGACCCTTCATCAGAAATGGGGGAGGGGAAGGGGGTTCTGAAATAAATAGAGAGAGACGGGGAGGTGGATAGAAGATGGATAGAGGAGAAGATAGGTGGAGAAGAAACAGACAGATCAAAGAGGCGGGGATGGAGCCAGTAAAGGTGAGTGTATGTGGGGAGGGAGGGAGGGGATAGGTCAGTCCATGGAGGACGGACAGGTCAAGGGGGCGGGATGAGGTTAGTAGGTAGGAGATGGGGGTGGGGCTTGAGGTGGGAGGAAGGGATAGGTGGGAGGAAGAACACGTTAGGGAGGCGGGGACGAGCTGGACTGGTTTTGGGATGCAGTAGGGGGAGGTGAGATTTTGAAGCTTGTGAAATCCACATTGATACCATTGGGTTGCAGGGTTCCCAAGCGGAATATGAGTTGCTGTTCCTGCAACCTTCAGGTGGCATCGTTGTGGCACTGCAGGAGGCCCAGGATAGACATGTCATCTGAGGAATGGGAGGGGGAGTTGAAATGGTTTGCGACTGGGAGGTGCAGTTGTTTATTGCAAACCGAGCATAGGTGTTCTGCGCCTCCGCTTGGTTTCCCCGATGTAGAGGAGGCCACAACGGGTACAGCAGATGCAGTATACCACATTAGTAGATGTGCAGGTGAACATCTGCTTGATGTGGCAAGTCTTCTTGGGGCCTGGGATGGGGGTGAGGGAGGAGGTATGGGGGCAGGTGTAGCACTTCCTGAGGTTGAAGGGAAAAGTACCAGGTGAGGTGGGGCTGGAGGGGAGTGTGGAGCAGACAAGGGAGTCACGGAGAGAGTGGTCCCTCCGGAAAGCAGATAAGGGTGAGGAGGGAAAAATGTCTTTGGTGGTGGGGTCGGATTGCAGATGGCAGAAGTGTCAGAGGATGATGCGTTGGATCCGGAGGTTGGTGGGGTGGTACGTGAGGACGAGGGGGATTTTTTTTGGTTGTTATTGCAGGGACGGGCTGTGAGGGATGAGTTGCGGGAAATGCGGGAGACACGGTCAAAGGCGTTCTCGACCACTGAGGGGGGAAGTTGCAGTCCATGAAAAACGAGGACATCTGAGATGTACGGGAGTGGAATGCCTCATCCTGGGAGCAGATGCGGCGGAGGCGAAGGAATTGGGAACAGGGGATGGCATTTTTGCAGGAAAGTGGGTGGGAGGAGGTGTATTCTAGATAGCTGTAGGAGTTGGTGGGCTTGAAATAGATATCGGTTTCTAGGTGGTTGCCCGAGATGGAGACAGAGAGGTCCAGGAAGGTGAGAGAGGTGTTAGAGATGGTCCAGGTGAACTTAAGGTTGGGGTGGAAGGTGTTGGTGAAGTGGTTGAACTGTTAGAGCTCCTCGTGGGAGCACGAGGCGGTGCCAATACGGTCATCAATGTAACGGAGGAAGAGGTAGGGTTTAGGGCCAGTGTAGGTACGGAAGAGGGATTGTTCCACGTAACCTACAAAGAGGCAGGCATAGCTTGGGCCCACGCAGGTACCCATGGCCACCCCCTTTGTTTGTAGTAAGTGGGAGGAATTGAAAGAGAAGTTGTTGAGGGTGAGGACGAGTTCAGCTAAGCAGATGAGGGTGTCAGTGGAGGGGGACTGGTCGGGCCTGCAGGACAGGAAGAAGCGGAGGGCCTTTAGGCCATCTGTATGGGGAATGCAGGTGTATAGGGACTAGACGTCCATGGTAAAGATGAGGAGTTGGGGACCTGGGAATTGGAAGTTCTGGAGGACGTGGAGGATGTGGGTGGTGTCACGGACGTAGGTAGGGAGTTCCTGGACCAAGTGGGAGAAAATGGAGCCGAGATAGGTGGACATAATTTCGGTGGGGCAGGAGCAGGCGGAGACAATGGGTCGACCAGGCCAGTCAGGTTTGTGGATTTTGGGAAGGAGATAGAAGCGGGCGGTGCGGGGTTGGGGAACAATGAGGTTGGAGGCTGTGGGTGGAAGGTCACCTGAGGTGATGAGGTTGTCTGGGAGATGATGGTTTGGTACTCAGGGGTGGGGTCATGGTCAAGGGAGCGATAGGAGGAGGTGTCGGAGAGTTGGCGCCTGGCCTCGGTGATGTCGAGGTCAGTGCGCTATATTACAACTGCGCCTCCCTTGTCCGCGGGTTTTATGGTGAGGTTGGGATTGGAGCGGAGGGAGCGGAGGGCTGCATGTTCCGTGGAGGAGAGGTTGGAGTGGGTGAGAGGGGTGGAGAAATTGAGGCGATTGATGTCTCGACGGCAGTTGGAGATGAAGAGGTCGAGGGAGGGTAGGAGGCCTTGGGGTGGTGTCCAGGAGGAGGGGGTGTGTTGGAGGCGGGAGAAGGGGTCAGTAGAGGGAGGGTTAGGTTCACGGTTAAAGAAGTAAGCATGGAGGCGGAGGCGGCGGAAAAACTGTTCTATGTCCAAACGTGACCGGTATTCGTTGAAGTGTGGGTGGAGGGGGACAAATGTGAGCCCTTTACTGAGGACTGACCGTTCGTCCTCAGTAAGGGGGAGGTCTGGGGGGATGATGAAGACTCGGCAGGGCTGAGTGTTGCTGTCTCCTCTGGAGCTGCTCGCTGTGGAGGCGGTGGGCGGACCGACGTCGGCGGTGGGCAGAGCTGTGTCGGCAGTGGTGCGCGGAGTTGCGTAGGCTGTGGGCGGAGTTGCATCGGCGTCGGCGGTGGGCGGAGTTGCATCCGCGTCGGCGGTGGGTGGAACGCTGTCAGCGGTGGGCGGAGGATGGCTGTAGTTTTTAAAATCATGTTTACAGGAGCACATTGTGGATTAAGACCATAAGACCATAAGACATAAGAGCAAAAGTTAGGCCATTCAGCCCATCGAGTCTGCTCTGCCATTCAATCATGGCTGATAAGTTTCTCAACATTGTAAACAATGCTACATCTTTTTTGGAACAGTGAGGGCAAAAGCAGACAGCACTGAGCTGACGGCTTCTGAATTAAGAGACAACTAATTGACAATAATGCTTTAATTTTCTCCTGATCAGATGAACATGGCTTGTGTGGAGGAAATGAAGCAAGTAACCATGCAACCTGCAAAGAGAAAGCATTAAAAAAAAACTCCAATGTGTGCGTGTGTGTGTGTGTGTCTCTCTCTCCCGTGCTTCGGTACAAGAAAGACTGCGAAAACAAGTTGCTAATTCCATTCATCTTTCTCTGAAAGTCTTTTGTTGAAGGATAAATAAAATTCAAAGACATAGAAAGGATGAATTTTAAGCAGTGAATGGAAGAGAAAATCTGTATAACAATAGCCTTGTATAAATAGCAAAAGGAACTGAAAGGAAGAGAAAAAGAAACAACTAATCAAATCCTGTGGTCTAAATTTGTGCTATTGAACTGTATTTCACTAATTTATTTTTTCCCTTTTCCACCCTCAATCTGTACTTTAGGGTAATAATCTGCTTGAAAAGGGTGGATTTAAAAGGGGTAGAGTTCAGTTATAGAGTTTTAAATTAACAATGCATATTTCATTTTTGTCATTGGTTAAAGACAATTTATTCATTATAAATAGTTACATCCTTGTTAAGTACAAACACTTTGAGTGATTTGTTTAATCCTGAGTTTATCATTCAGATAAATTGAGGACTTTGATGAACTTTTCACATTTTTGACGACTTTGAGAATAGCGTGGCTCGATTTCCAGAACACCACCCCAGTGAGTTAAAGCATGTGTTGACTGCAGATTAACAGGATTTTTCCAATAAATTCAATGATAATTACCAATAATCAAACCTGTGGACCTGGAACAACTTTTTTCATAGAGAACATAGAACATAGAACAGTACAGCACAGCACAGGCCCTTCGGCCCACGATGATTGTGCCGAACTTTTACCCTAAACCTAAGGTCTATCTAACCTCCACCGTTACCTTATACTATCATTCATAAGCCTATCCAATTGCCCCTTAAATGCCCCTAATAAGGCCAACTCCACTACCCTCTCCGGCAATGCATTCCACGTCCCTACCACTCTCTGAGTAAAGAACCTACCTCTGACGTCTCCCCGATATCTACCTCCTTTCACTTTAAAACTATGTCCCCTCGTAAAAGCTATCTCCACCCTAGGAAAAAGTCTCTGGCTGTCTACTCTATCTATACCTCTGATCATTTTGTACACCTCTATCAAGTCACCTCTCATCCTTCATCGTTCTAAAGAGAAAAGCCCTAGCTCTCTCAACTTTTCCTCGTAAGACCTTCCCTTCATTCCAGGCAACATCCTGGTAAATCTCCTCTGCACTTTTTCTAATGTTTCCACATCTTTCCTGTAGTGAGGCGACTAGAACTGGACACAATACTCCAGATGTGGCCGAACCAGGGTTTTGTATAGCTGGAGCATAACTTCACGGCTCTTGAACTCAATCCCTCTATTAATAAAAGCTAACACACCATACGCCTTCTTAACAACTCTACCCACCTGGGTGGCAGCTCTCAGGGAACTATGAACATGAACCCCAAGATCCCTCTGCTCCTCCACATTGCCAAGAATCTTTCCGTTAACCCTGTATTCTGCTTTCAAGTTTGTCCTTCCAAAATGAATCACCTCACACTTTTCAGGGTTAAACTCCATCTGCCACTTCTCAGCCCAGCTCTGCATTCTATCAATGTCCCTTTGTAAACTAGAACAGCCCTCCGCACTGTCCACAACGTGACCCCCCTTCGTATCGTCCACGAACTTGCTAATCCACCCTTCCAATCCTTCATCCAAATAATTTACAAAAATCACAAATAGAAGAGGATCCAGAACAGATCCTTGTGGTACACCACTCGTAACTGAGCACCATGTTGAATATTTTCCATCCACTACCACTCTTTGTCTTCTAAGCATCAGCCAATTCTGAATCCAATCTGCCACATTTCCCCCTATCCCATGCCTCCTTACCTTCTGCATGAGCCTACCATGGGGAACCTTATCAAACGCCTTACTTAAATCCATATATACCACATCCACTGCTCCACCTTCATCCACGTGTTTGGTCACCTCTTCAAAGAATTCAATAAGGTTTGTGAGGCATGATCTACCCCTCACAAATCCATGCTAACTATCATGAATCAAACTGTGCCCTTTCCAATAATTTTCCCACCACTGATGTAAGACTAACTGGCCTGTAATTTCCGGGGTTATCCCTGTTCCCCTTTTTGAACAAGGGAATGACGTTTGCCTCTTTCCAATCTTCCAGCACTATACCCATGGACAGTGAGATGAAAAGATCATCGCCAAAGGCCCTGCGATCGCGTCCCTCACTTCCCATAGAATCCTTGGATAAATCACATCAGGCCCAGGGGACTTATCTATTTTCAACTTCCTCAGAATTCCTAGCACATCTTCTTTACTAACATCAACCTCCTCTAGCCTACCTGCCTGTTTCACATCGTCCTCCTCTACAACTAGGTCCCTCTCAGTTGTGAATACTGAAGAAAAGTATTCATTAAGGACCTCTCCTATCTCTTTAGGCTCTGTGCACAAATTCCCTTTACAATCCTTGATCGGCCCTACCCTTTCTCTGATGATTCTCTTGTTCTGCACATATGTGTAAAATGCCTTGGAGTTTTCCTTGATCCTATCCGCCAAGGTTTTCTCATGCCCCCTTATAGCTCTCCTAAGCCCTTTCTTCAGCTCCTTCCTGGCTAACTTGAATCCCTCTAGAGCCTTTTCCGTTCCTCTTTTCCTAAACCTTACATAAGCCTCCTTCTTCCTCTTAAACAGTCGTTCGACCTGTCTCGAGAACCAAGGCTCCCTCACTCGACCGCATCTTCTCTGCCTGCTAGGGACAAACACATCGAGCACATGCAGTATGCATTCCTTAAACAATCTCCACATTTCTGTGGAGCTCTTCCCTGAAAGCATCTGTCCCCATTTATGTTACCTAGTTCTTGCCTAACTGAATTGTAATTACCCTTCCCCCAATTGTAAACTTTACCCTGCCATATGTACCAATGACATACGTAGAAAAAGGACTGAAAATGTGAAAAACGAGTACAGGGACTTAGGTTGGAAGCTGAAGTCCAGGACAAACAGGGTAGTTATCTTTGGATTACTACCAGTGCCACATGATAATGAGGTAAGAAATAAGGAGAGAGTGCAGCTAAACATGTGGCTCCAGGGCTGGTGTAGGTGGGAGGGCTTCCATTATGTGGATAATTGGAGCACATTCTGGGGAAGGTGGGACCTGTACAGTAAGGACAGGTTGCACCTGAACCAGAAGAGCACAAATATCCTGAGAGGGAGGTTTGCTAGAGCTGTACGGGATGGTTTAAACTAGTTTGGCAGGGGGTGGGGAACCGGATTTATAATTCAGAGGATAAGGTATTCGGCCTTCCAACAGACACAACAGGGAGTGAGGTGGTTTATAAAGAAATGCGGTCGATGGAGCATAATTGCGGACACCGAGATGGTTTGAGGTGTGTATACTTCAATGCTTCATATTTGTAGAATGTCAAATTCAGGCAGAAGATATAGAAGCTTGAACACAAGCACCAACAGGTTCAAGAACAGCTTCTTCCCTGCCATTATTAGACTGATGAATGGACTTCTCTAACTTCAAATAATGTTATCTTGCTCATGTTGATCTTGTTTTGCGCATTTCCTGAGCAGTGTAACCGGTATGCTTTTCTCTGTCTAAGCATGCTTTGATCGTTACATACTTATCTGCTAAGGTCTGTCTGTACTGCTTGTAAAACAAAGCTTTTCACTGTACTTAGGTACATGTGACTACAATAAGTCAAATCAAGACAGATCACAAACAAAATGATAAAAATATTTAAAATGATATATATTGTGTTTGAGTTTATGATTTTTCAGTTTCTACCTTTATCTCAGGCATATGCCTCAATTTTTATCTCACTTGCTATAAAGTGATTAAAAAGTGATAGATAATCAGTACATTTTTTATTCTCATTAAGAAACAGAAAGTGTAGAAACAATTCAGCAGAAGAGAGAAATAGAATTAATGTTTCGAGTTGAATATGGTTCATCTTCAGAACATTCAAAGCATTTCTAAAAAGTGTCATAGTCAATGAAAAATATTAATCCCTTTCTTTTCTCTTGACAAATCCTGCCAGGCCTGCTTGAATATATCCAGCACTTTCTATTTTTATTTCTGATTTTCAGCACAACTGGTTTTTTTTCTGTTACTATTTTACTTCTAAATTTGCTGTCTGTGAGGAATTGTTCAATATGATTAGCTGTTAGTCCTGCTTTCATAGAATAGGAGAATCCCTACAATGTGGAAACAGGCCCTTCAACCCAACAAGCCCACACTGACCCTCAGAGTATCCCTTCCAGACTTATCCCCCTATAACCCACACATCCCTGAGCACTATGGGCAATTTAGCATGTCCAATCCACCCAGCCTGCACATCTTTGGACTGTGGGATGAAACCAGAGCACCCAGAGAAAACCCACACAGACACAGGGAGAATGTGCAAACCCCACACAGACAGTCGCCTGAGGTTGGAATCAAGCCCAGGTCCTTGGTGCTGTGAGGCAACAGTGCTAACCACTGAGCCACCATGCCACCGATGCAATGCTTGATGAGATTAGTTTGCTTGAATGCTGAAATCGGTACTAGAATAAAATTAAATTGTGAAAAATGAACTGCATACCAAAAAGATTGCTAGATCTTTATAGACAGCTTTCTCAAACTTCGTGGCAAGTAGCATCGCAATGCTGTTGACTGTAAAAGTTTTATTTCGGATTCACTCATTTTTCTAACGTACAAAAGAAGGCTAGAGGCTGTGAAGACATTGCTTTGTTTATTGCTTTCTAAACTTGAGTTGTTAGAATAGATAAGTATAGTAAGTGACTGTACCCTGCCTGATTATTGCTGGCTGTCGGTCTGTAGTTTGGCCCTTAAAACGAGTTTTACAATGTTTTGCAATACCTAGCACCTTTCAAGTGGACTGATAACATCTCCAGTGAGATGAATACATTAATACAAGTTCCCACTCATCAGGGGACTAAATCTTAGCCGTAGAAACGTACACTCTAGTTTTTTTCTATGGGACAAGATACTGCAAACAAGAACAATTTCCAACATCGAACATGTGATCCAAACACAGCTTAAATGATAAAACTCCATCAATACAATGGTAGAAGTCATAATTTTGAGGCATCCATAGATTAGCTTTAATGATAGCAGTTTTATTGCATTGTATAGTGCAAGTGGGATGCAAATAGTCATTAGCAAAAGTGAGAGGAAGTAGAAATGGTCTTCTGGGATGAAATCAAGCTAAGCAATTGCAGTGCATCAAGTTTATTACTTAGTTTTCATTGGGTCCTATTTTCCTCTTCTAGCATAACACAGTTTAATAACATAGTGAACTTTTGCATTTAGAAATACAGATCATTGTATGAACATGTTAACCAATACACTCCCAGTGAAAGTTAAACATTTTAAGAGGAGATAATAGTCTCAAATTATCAGACACCCTATCAGGAGCCCATCAACATTTGAAATGAAAATATATAGGAATGCAAAGGATTCACAAAAGTGATTTTGAGGTCCTTGAACAAATGACAGTGTCAATTAGGGCACTAAATCCCGAAAAGCACAGCTTCCTCATGATACATAGAATGTAGAACTTAGAACATAGAACAGTACAGGCCCTTCAGCCCACGATGTTGTGCCAACCTATTATCCTACTAAGATCAATCTACCCTGCATATCCTGTATTTTACTATCCTCCATGTGCCTATCCAAGCGTCGCTTAAAATTATCTAAAGTATCTGACTCCACTACCACTGCCGGCAGCGCATTCCACACGTCCACCACTCTCTGTGTGAAGAACCGACCTCTGATATCGCCCCTATACCTTCCTCCAATCACCTTAAAATTATGGCCCCTTGTAATAGTCATTTCCACCCTGAGAAAAAATCTCTGACTATCTACTCTATCTATGCCTCTCATTATCTTGTACACCTCTATCAAGTCACCTCTCATCCTTCTTCGCTCCAATGAAAAAACCCCTAGCTCCCTCAACTTTTCCTCTTAAGACCTGCCCTCCAGTCCAGGCAGCATCCTGGTAAATCTCCTCTGCACCCTCTCTAAAGCTTCCACATCTTTTCTATAATGAGGTGACCAGAACTGAAAACAATATTCCACGTGTGGTCTAACTAGAGTTTTATAGAGCTGCAGCATAACCTCACGGCTCTTAAACTCAATTCCCCTGCCAATGAAAGCCAACACACCATACGCCTTCTTTACAACCCTATCAACTTGGGTCGCAACTTTGAGGGATCTATGGGCATGGACCCCAAGATCCCTCTGTTCCTCCACACATCCGAGAATCCTGCCATGGTCACTTGCTCTATAGTTTATTCTGCTGCAAACTGTGCTGAAAATTTGACATTACTTTGCCATCATCATACCATTTTTGCCTGAATTGTACTGAAATCGAGAATGCAAAACCTCAAAGCATAGCTGCTTTACATTAATCATTTGTAGCTGAAGACTGAATTACTGTTTTAAGCATACTTGCTAGTGAATTGCTTTTTAGATTATATTTATGTAATGCATGTGTTCACTATTCCTTGTGATATTGTTGTTGTGCATTTTAGCATTTCTTTCATTTAAATAAATAATTGTAGCAAGTTTTGGGTTCTCACCCTTTCCCTGATCTGTCTGCATCACATGTAGCAATTAACTGTTATCTACAGAGGTCGTTAGGACAGGGATGGCTTTGATAGTTAAAATGACTAATAAATTTTAGCAAGTTTTAGCTGCTGGGTTAAAGCTATTTATTAGCCCTTTGTGGATTCAGTAGGCTTCTTTTTATTTGTTCACAAGATGTGAGTATCACTGGCTAGGCAAGCATTTATTGCTTATTCCTAATGCCTTTGAGGAAGTGATGAGTTGCTTTCTTGAACTGCTTCAGTCCTTGGAGGATTAGGTGTGCCCACACTACTGTTTGGAAGAGAGTTCCAAGATTTTGATCTGAGGACAGTACTGGGTCTTTGATATAGTTCCCAGTCAGAATGGTATGGTATATGGTTTGGAGGGAAACTTGTAGATGCTCGTGTCCCCTTTTGCTCCCCCTGGTCTTTCTAGGTCGTAGGTTTGGAAGGTGCTGTCAAAGGAGAATAAATGAGATGTTGCATTGTATCCTGTAGACAGTGCACATACAGCTATTATGCAGTGATTGAAGAAGTCAATGTTGAAGAAGGTGACTGGGATGACTTTCAAGCAGGCTGGTTAGATCTGGATGGTGTCAAGCACCATGAGTGTTGTTGGAGCTGCACTCAATCAGCCAAGTAGATAGTACTCCATCACTCTCCTGACTTGTGCTGCATAGTCAGTGGACAGGCTTTAGTACATAAGTTGATCCAGTGAGGTTGAAAGAAAGACTAAAAAGAAGTATATCTGTATAATCCTTTGCAAGGCCACAGACCTCCCAAACAGACTTTACAGCCAATGACATATTTGGAGAAGTGTAGGGACAATTGTAAAGTTGGCGTGAATCAATGTAAACACAGCAAGCTCCCACAAATAGAAATATGATCATTATCAATTAATTTTTTAATGTGCTATTGTTGATTGAGGGCTAAATATTGGCCAGGATATCAAAGATAGCTTTCCTGCTTTTCTTCAAAATTGTGCCATGGTATCTTTTATGTCCACTTTGGAGGGGTGGGGCATAAAGAGCCTTAATTTAAATATCATCTGAAAGATTTAGCTGATTTCCTAAATGACCAAGAGGCATTCTAATACTCCTCATGCTACCACATTCATACTTTTGTCCGTAAGTGCTCCAGATCTACGTCCCACCTACAGAATCTGTGCTGGGGCCTCAACTGTTTACATCTTAAATCAATGTCATAGATGAGGAGAGAAAAATCCATACTCAAAACCAAGGTATGTAGGAAAGTTTGTTGTAAAGAAGACACAAGGAAATTGCAGACGGATATAGATGTGTTGAATGAGTGGGCAAATATCTGGCAAGTGGAATATAATATGATGTTGTTCACTTCAGTAGGAAGAAAAAGAACGGAGAGTTTAATAAAATGCAGAATGGCTGCAGAATTCCAAGCTGCAGATTGATTTCAGTGTTCTAGTGTGAATCACAAAAGGTTAGTATGCAGGTACAGCACATAATCATGAAGGCAAATGCAATGCTATCCTTTACTACAAGAGGATTTGAACTTTAAAGTTAGGTTGATATAGTTCAGTTATATATCTTGAATACTGTCTGCAGTTTTGGTCTCCAAATTTAGGGAAGGATGTAAGTGCATTGGAGCTGGTTCAGAGGTGGTTTACCATATTGACACCTGGAAGGAATGTGTTATAAGGAACGGTTGGACAGGCTGGACTGGTTTCCACTGCAGTTTAGAACAATGAGATCTCATTTGATTGACACATGTACAGTCTTGACAAGGTGGTTGTGGAAAGAATGTTTCCACTTGTGGGTCAGTGCAGAGTTAGGGTGCACTGTTTTAAATTAATTGTACATTTTAACAGTGGCTCAGTGCCTCACAGCACCAGGGACCCAGGTTTGATTCCACACTCAGGTGACTGTGTGGAGTTTGCGCATTCTCCCCATGTCTGCTTGCCTCCAGGTGCTCCGGTTTCCTCCCACAGTCCAAAGATGTGCAGGCTAGGTGTATTGGCCATGCTAAATTGCCCGTAGTGTTCAGGGGTGTGCAGATTAGGTGGGTTACAGGGTGATGGGTCTAGGTGGGATGCTCTGTGTGTCAGTGTGAACTTGTTGAGCCAAAGGGCCTGTTTCCACACTGTAGGGAGTCTATGAGTCTATGTAATCTATAAAATAATGACCTCTAATTTAAGGTCAGGGATGAAGGGATATTGGTTTTTCTTTGTGGTTTGCATGACTTTAAGACTCTGCCTCAGAAGGTGGTGGTGGTGGGGTCATTAAGTATTATTTAGTGCGAGGAAGGTAGATTCGTGTTAGGCAAGTGAATGAAAGGTTATTGAGAGTAGTTTGGAGAGTGGCATTTGAAACACAAACAGATCAGCATGATCTTACTGAATGCTGGGCTCAGGGGCCCAATGATCTACTTCTTCAGCTACTTTGTATGCTCATATGCCCGTCACTTATCTGCGTGCCAGCTGGGCATCCAAGTCAGCCAGAATTTGGAGGGTGCTCTATGCGGGATGTTGGGGTTATTCCAGTGTGGTTTGTGAATGAATTTAAAATAATCTTCATACCTATCTCTTCGGGCACATGAGTTCAGCTTGCTGATCATCTGAGACCTTTGGTTAGGATCTATCAAATATAGATCCAATTGAATCTAAACATTCTTTCAAATGGCCAATTGCTCTAAATATTATCTCTAAAATATTGACAAAACAGCTGTGCATTTTTTACTTTGAAAATTAGTTGCTTTATTTTAAAGTTCAGGCCTGTATTAGACATCATTATGTGTTAGAATACATTTGACTTGGAGAGACATTTAGCTAATCATAGCATTATTTAGCTGTCCTCCAATGTGACAAGCAGGTATTTTCCATTACAATACCATCACAGAGATGTCCTCTTTCTGTCAACGTCCTATATAATTGTTTGCCCAAGAAAAAAAACAATTGAGATATAATTATGTGCTGTTGAATAAGATAAAATGCACCTATTCACCGTGGCTGGACTTTACAAAAGGTTTGAAATGAGTGTAAAATCCCATGTATCCAGTTTCATGACATCTGTGAATTAAATTATCCACATCACTTATGAACCAGAAGCTTCAGACTTAGCGAGGTTTCCTCAAACAATAAAATAGCACGGGAAATTCTTCTCCAATCATTCAAGGGAAATGCGTCTGAAATGTCAGTGCATTCAGTGGCAGGTTTAATTCAGGATGTGCAAATTCTTTATTTACTGTGGAGAAGAGCCAGAAGGGTTACATATGCTCTTACAGGACCTGCTTTTTGCATCACAAGACTAGAAACACGAGACAATGAAGGGAAATTTGTGAGGAAAATATAATGAATCTTTTCTCGTATAATTGCAATTACATCAGAGAAATAACCAGGAGCAGAATTTCAAAGCGCCTTCTTTAGTATTTACAGCACACCGAAGGATGCAACGGTAACATATGTTTCTCAGTGATTAAGTGATTAAAATAAATATAACAGCAGCTGCAGCAGTTCAGGTGACAGCTGATAACAGCGCTAGAAACCTGCTTTACAAACTCAAGTGCTGACTATCAGCTATATCCTCTAAATTACTGCAGTGTTCAAATTGCAAACAAATCGATTTGAATAAAGAAAGTCAGCCACATTGGGATATTAATAACCAGCTTAGCTGCTCATAGTTTAGACAATTTGAAATAATTAATCAGTCCCAGACTCTACTCAAACCCTGTTTCTCCATTACACGGAAGTCTGATATAACTAGTTAGGAATTTACAGGTTACCAAATCTCTGACTTCTGATTACAGATGGGAAGCCTTGTCTTAAATTGCACGGGGAGATTGAAGTCCCTGGGTTGTCTGTTTCTTAAATTCAAAGATCATGAGGATAATGGTGAATGAGGAAAGCCATTTCACCTGATCCATCTGGAAAAAAACCCTACAGCACTGTAGCAACTAAATTTTACAATTTCTAGAAAGTTTTCATATACTGCTTAGAAGTCCAATCTATAACCTATTTCATTTGGTGCAAATATCTCCATAATCCAAGTCATAAATTTGTTATTTATGATTAAAAATGTATATTCTGGTTCTACTTTCACAAATTAGTTTGACATACTATCCTGGAACTAGTTTCTCTCTTTTGTTTATTAACTTATATCCATCTCTGCTTTTGCTAAATTATCAGACGGCATGTCTGACATACCAGAAGAGACATTTGGTCCAATTTAACATTGGTAAAACCAAAGCCATTGCTTTTATGGTTCCTGCCACAAACTCCATTCCCAAGTAATCAGCTCCATTCTTCACCCTGGTAACTAACTTTGACCCCGAGATGAGCTTGCAACCATATATCTGCACCAGCGTAATGTCCACTTATTCCCACCTGTGTAACATCTTCCAATAGCTTCCAGTTCCACCACTACCTCAGCTCATCCCTTTTTAAACTCTAGGCCTGACTATTCCATCTTACTTAGAGTCGGCGAATTATACAGCAAGGAAACAGTCCAACTTGTCCATGCCGACCAGATATTCTGAACTGATCTAGTCCCATTTGCCAGCATTTGGCCCAGATTCCTCTAAACCCTCCATATTTGTGTACCCATCCTGACGCTTTTTAATGTTGTAATTGTACAAGCCTCCACCACTTCCTCTGCAGCTCATTCCATTCACATACCACTCTCTGCATGAAAAAGTTGCTCTTCAGTTCCCTGTTAAATCTTTCCCTTTGCACCTTTAACCTATGCCCTCTAGTTTTGGACTCCCCTACCTTGGGAATAAGACTTCTGGATAGTCTTCTGCATTTTACCCTCTATTAACTTGAGATTGTCCAAAACCCTGCTGCCAATATTGTCCCATGTTCCTCTGTTCCATAACTTAAGTTGGATCCCAATCAAGAAGTGCCTCAGTTTTAAAAGTCTTATCTTTATTTTAAACTTTCTCCATAGTTTTACCTCTTCCTGTCTTTGAATGTTTGTCCAGCAGTACAACATTCTGACATATATGCATTACTTTAAATTTGGCCTCTTAAGCATCCCTGACTTTAATTGCTCTATATGAGTGGCAATGCTTTCAGCTGTATTATCTCTAAACTCTGGAATTCCCACCCTAAACCTCTTCACTTTTCTTTGCTCCTTTAAGATGCTACTTAGAACCTAACTCTTTTGCAAAGACTTTTGCTGTTTGGCCAAATGTTGGTTTGGTGTTCAAATTTTCTTAACAGTATTCCTGTGAAGCACGTTCAGATAGTTTTATTATATCGCCCTATCACAACTCATCTTTTTAAGTAAATTTAGATATACTGTGAAAAATCTATCCAAATTACATAAAATAAGGAAGGAAAAAAACTTGTGAACTTGGGTATTTAGAACTAAAGACTTATTTATGTATTGTAATCTCCCCCTTAAATACCTAACTTTTTTTTTAAAGTTAGACATTTACCTGATGTCAAAATAGATTTGGCAGCATAAGGTAGAAGATGATTTAATAACTCAAGGTGACCATTTCATTTTATTATAAGGTGGCACTGGGAAGATTCCTTGATTCTCAGGAGTACTTAGATCGTAGAATCACTGCAGCATGAAAACAGGCCCTTCAGCCCAACAAGTCCACAGCATCCCACCCAGATAACCCACCTAATCTACACATCCCTGAACACTATGGAGAATTTAGCATGGCCAATCCACCAAGCCTGCACAGCTTTCGACTGTGGAAGGAAACTGCAGCACCCAGAGGAAACCCACGCAGACACGGGGAGAATGTGCAAACTCCACACAGACAGTCAAGCAAGGGTGGAATTAAACCTGGGTCCCTGGTGCTGTGAGGCAGCAGTGCTAAGCACTGAGCCACTGTGCCACTTGCTAACGATCTGCCAAATACCTCAGTGGCATCTAACTTGATATGTCTTCCCAAAAAAAGCCAAAACAGGGCTCTTTCTAGCTGGTAAGTGAGATCCTTGCTCCATGCACTGAATATCACTCACTGCTTCAACTGGCAAAATGACCAATAGCCAAAGGAGCAGGTTTCAGCAATGAGCAAAAGAACTGCAGAAATTGTGACAAAAATGTTTTTATGCGCCTAATTGTTGCAATTGAAAATGTAATGGTTGACAAGGCTTTGAAAGTAGATTTAATGGTGACTTTCAAAAGAGCATTTGTATAAACATTTGAAGCAGGGCTATGATGTAAAAACAAGTTTGTGGTGTGAATTGGATCCATTTCTAGGAGCCAACATTGACATGATGGGCGAAATGCCCCCCTTCTCTGTGCAACATTTAACAATCCTCTGATTCTATATGTCGTGATTTGGGTCCCAGCCAAAAATTAGAGTCAGCATCTACCCCACAAGCCAGAACAAAAATCCAGAGACTGATTGACTCATCAGAAAAATAAAAGAACCAGTATTGAAATCCAACATCCTACTTTTGCAGAGTTTAAATGCAGGTGCCTTGGTTTTAATCCCCATTCTGTCAAACTGAAATGGGAGCAGAGATCCAATTACCCCAGTTAAAATTTAAACAACCCAAGTCAATTGATTGTCTTTTACCCGTTCAAATGAACATTCCATATGTTATTGCAACTAAAATATAGTAACGTTCAGAATTTCATTCAGTGCAAAGATTTGTATGAGCCTTAGGTGTGTTGCCAGAGGTTGAACAGGAGGTTATTGTATTAGCCTCTAGTCCACTCACAAAATCAATAAAAACCATGAACAATTGTTCTATATATATATCTATATAAAAAGTCCTTCCTGTGACTTGTTTTGACCTTTTTCACAGATTTTCTAAATTTAGCTACTTAAATAAGCAGTTGTTGGGGAAAAAGGTGCAGACTGTGAATGGATTTTAGTACTTCCACCCATGCAAGAATAAAACTATATGTGGAAACTCTGCAATTGTAAAATAGTCAAGTAAACAAGATATTAATCAAGAGAATTATATCGCTAATTTTGATCTTTTAAAAGAAGTTCCAACTTTTAATTCCCCACACTCTTTTTGGGGTCTAATTTCCATCGCTCACACTGTGAGTGGTATAGAAAGATAATTGTGTCTCATGTTGCTCAAAGTGCGATATATTTTGAGTTCTGCTAGATCAATAACAGTTACAGAACAAAGCAGTCAATCTGTATTCTAATAGTGAAGCAGTTGTTGCAATTAGCTATATTGGCTGATGCAGGTACAGTCACTGGAGGATGACTGAAAAGGGAGCATCACCTCCTATATTGGAATCCACCTGTAGAAGCCACCATGATGCCCATAGAAATGGAATAGGAGAAGAAAAATAACGACATGGATAGATGGTGGTCAAGTCAGGCCTGTGCACACAGGGATGCAGAAGGGGCAATAATAGCAAGGGGAGGCAACTCAATGTATAAAGGCGAGAGGCTATAGAACATTGGAGGACAGAGATTTAATGTAGGGTGGGGGAGGGAAGGTTGGGGGTGTGTCATCAGTGGTCACAACAATCTCCCAATTGGGGGAGGCAATGGCCTAGTGGTATTATCACTAGACTATTAATCCAGAGACCCAGGTAATGTATTGGGTACCTTGGTTTGAATCCTGCCATAGCAGATAGTGGAATTTGAATTCAATAAATTAAGAGATGAATGATGATCATGAATCCATTGTCAGAAAAACCCCATTCATTGATGTCCTTTAGGGAAGGAAACTGCCATTCTTGCCTAGTCTGGCCTACATGTGACACCAGACCTACAGCAATGTGGTTGACTTTTAACTTAAGGATGGGCATTAAATGCTGGCCTAGTCAGTGATGCCCCCATCCCATGAATGAATAAAGGAAAAAAAAAATCTACCTTTGACAGAGGAACACCCTGTAGGGTCAGAGCACAGGGTAAGAAGTTGATGAAATAGTTGGATGGGAATGTGTGGAAGCTCAGTAATGATGGTGTTGATGGGAAGTGTAAGAAATAATGAGAATGGATGATTGCGATGGCCTGTTGATTTCCAGCCTAGCCTGCAACTCACAGGATATCTTCCCCTGCGATGTCTTCCATTCTCACATGAATGTAAATGTGTAATGGAAATGGAAAATGGATGTGACCACGTCCAGAGTGGGCGGAGTAAGTTTTTGCTTTTCTGTCTGTGTGATGTGAGGCCCTTCAATGGGAAATTGTATCAATCCAGATGTGGGTGAGCAATACATTAATAATTGTACAGAATTTATAAAGCCCTTCTATAATTGCATGATACGGCTTGTGCTGCATACATCAGAATAAGGTCCTCTATGTCATAGATCCATGTAAAGGCATTCTGTGGCCCTCCTTATTGCAGATCTCCATGTCCCGCTGAATGGAGGACTGCACTAAAGTTATTATTTGTGAGTGATGTGTATGCTGACTGCTCACTTTATCATGAACTTGGTCTGTTTCTGAAATTCCCCAAAAAGATTAATTGAAACCATGACCAATGGACCCAGCCACAGTTGGGGTAATTTTTGCTCTAGCTATGGTGTTGCAAAGGTGCAGGGAAATTGAAGAAGGACAAATGCACCAGCCAGCCTAGGACCAGCAGGAACACCCAGCAATGTTTGAACAGCCTCTAATGAAGAAGTTGCAGCTAGATGTTCCCATGGGATGCAGAGGAGGTGCAAGAGGTAGATCTTCCTCAATGTCATTTCCTCCAGATGACCAAGGTGACACAGTGCTTAGCTCTCAACTCCAGTGACTGGGGTTCAATTCCAGCCTTGGGTGACTGTGTGAAATATGGCAGCTAATTTAGTAGGGTGGCACAGTCACTCAGTGGTTAGCATTGCTGCCGCACAGTACCAGGGACCTCGGTTTGATTCCAGCCTCAGGCGACTATCTGTGTGGAGTTTGCAAATTCTCCCAGTGTCTGCATGCGTTACCTCCAGGTGCTCCAGTTTCCTCCCACAGTCCAAAGATGTGCAGGTTAAGTGGATTGGCCATGGTAAATTACCCATAGTTTCTAGGGTGGGAAATGCAGGGACAGGGTGGAGGATGGGTCTGGGTGGGATGCTCTTTGGAGGGTCAATGTGGACTTGATGGGCCAAATTGCATGCCCCTACACTGTAGGGATTCTATGAAATTCTATGAAGACTCAGGCTGCCCATCTCAGAATCAATTATCTCACTTTCCATTTTTTGGAAGAATTCTATCATATTATGATCGCTCATCCCCAAGGGATCTCTCACAACTATGCCAATGTTTACTTTATCATTGGATTGTACTCAGTTTAAGATTTCTCTAGTTATTTCCTCAATTTATTGGTCCAGAAAGCTATCCCATATACACTGCAGGAATTCCTCTTCTATGATATTGTAAGTAATTTGATTGATCCAATTTAAAGTCAACCACGATTACAGATGTCCTTTGTTGATTAAAAGTGATTTTTTTCAATCATTTATAAAAAGCTTACATACAAGAGCAGCAGGTAATGAGTCGGCAAATGTATTACAATATAATACAACACAGGAACAGGCCCTTCGGCCCCATCACGCCTGTGCCAATTCTAATCCCTTATTTAGACCCGTTATTTATTGCCCATCCATGGTTTCTTCTCCTCTGTTGGCCTCCCATTCATGTATCTATCAGATTACACCTTAAACACTGCTAACATGCCTGCTGCCACCATCTCCACTGGCAGCGTGTTCCAGGCACCTACCACCCTCTGACTGAAGAATTTTACCCGCGCTTCTCCTCTAAACTTTCCCCTTCCCACCTTGAACCTGTTCCCTCTTGTAGTTGACCTTTCCACCATAGGACAAAGCCTCTGACTATCCCCTCTATCAATGCCTCTCATAATTTTGTAGACCTCTATCTTGTCACACCTCAGCCTCTGGCTTTTCAATGAAAATAATCCTAGTTTATCTAATCTCTCCTCATAACTGAAACCCTCCAGACCAGGTAACATCCTGGTAAACCTTCTCTGCACCCTCTCCAAAGCATCCACATCCTTCTGGTAGTGTGGCAGCCAGAATTGCATACCATATTCCAAAAGTGGCCTAACTAACGTCTTATACACCTGTAACATACCTTACCAACTTTTACATTCGATGCCCCAGCCGATAAAGGCAAGTGTGTTGTATGTCTTCATGACCACCTTATCCATGCATGTTGCCACTTTCAGGGATCAGTGGACCTGTGTGCCCAGATCGCTCTGTATGTCAACATGTTGACCCTTATTTCAAAAGGAATGGAATATAGAAATAAGGAGGTCTTGCAAAAACAATACCAGACGTTACTCAGACCAGAGCTGGAATATTGTGAACAGTTTTGGTCCCCTCATCTAAGAAAAGGTACAGTAGCTTTGGAGGCAGTGCAGAGAAGTTTTACTATGTCGATCCTGGGTACGGAATGACTGTCTTTTGAGAAGAGTCTGTATTCATTGGACTTTAGAAGGATGAGATGGAAACTTATTAGGTGCAGAAAGATTGTTTCCCCTTGTGGGAGAGTCTAGGACCAGAGGGCATAATCTTAGAGTAAGGAGTCACCATATAAGTCAGAGATGAGGAGGACTTTCATCTCTCAGAGGGTAGTGAATTTGTGGAACTCTTTCCCACAAAGGGTTGTAGAAGTTGGGTCATTAAGCATATTCAAGACAGAGATAGACAGATGTTTAATGAGTCAGGGAAACAAGGCAGGAAAGTAGAGTTGAGGAATAGCAGATGAGCCGTGATCTCACTGAGTGGCAGAGCAGACTCATTGTGCTGAATGGCCTGCATTTTGTTGTCCTACAGTGATGCTCCCACAATGAACAATAAGGTGATGCTATGTTATGCTGGTCA
Source organism: Rhincodon typus (assembly GCF_021869965.1). NCBI lineage: Eukaryota > Metazoa > Chordata > Chondrichthyes > Orectolobiformes > Rhincodontidae > Rhincodon > Rhincodon typus. The sequence continues at coordinate 20,871,278 of NC_063339.1, forward strand.
TAAAAAATCTTTGGACAAGGTAAGTTCTTATCGAATGGTTAATCCTGTACAACAAAATGTTAGTGAAGAGTCCATGAACTTCCGTTGATGTCTGCTGAGTTAAGGCAATTGAGTTGTATTGTTCACTGCATGATGCACTTCTAAAATTTCTTTGGAGTTTCTGGCATGTGGGAGGGGGAACATGTTATGAAGAGAACAAAATCATATTTGAAGGGAATTTTGTGAAGCCGTTTTCATAAGTGCATGAGAAAAAAAATGTTGAAATGTAAATTATATATAAGAATTTGCACTGTTCTTCAACAGTGTGTTGCATTTTGCTTTTACACAGAGACAGCTCCAATCTCAACTCCTGTCCCCGCTCCAGTCTGAGTGATTCTAACAGTTCTGGCTCTATCTTCTCTTGTGTAACCCTTCCTCCTTTCACACCAACATTGGTGGTCATGCCTTCAACCTGCCAAAACTATGCTGCCTTAACAATCCTTGAATAGCCTCCTTACAAACCACTCTTCTTGACCATATTATTTGTTACCTTGACTTAGAATCTCTTGGCTCAGCATCTGTTTATTTTTAAAGATATATCTCTGTGAAACGCCTATTTGGCATGTTGCTCCCTTCAGCATATAATACAAATATATGCTTTTCTTCTTACTCATGAGAGCTTCGGCTGCTTTGTTGATCAGGCCATGGCTCCCCAGCAGCCCTATGCTTCAATTGAAAAGAAAATCAAAGGCTGGCAAAAAGATGATCTACTCTGTCTCTGTTTCATTTTTAAATATGTTCAATGATTCTTGTAAACTGCGTGGTTACTTATAGAATGAGATACGTTACAATGAAAAGCAATTGCAACCTTAGTTAGGAGTACTTAACTGTGCTTCAGAGTGGGTTATCTTAATACTGTAAATGAGACAAGGTTAAAACTCAATAGATTAAAAATAGGAGGTTGATGCCTTGGCAATAAATTACTTAGAGAACTTGTTACAAATGTCTTTATACCTGTCAGTTCAAACTACAGCTTATATGTTTAGTAGCAAAGTCTCAAACTGATGAATCGGGCATGAAAAATTTGGAATGATAAGTTTTTAATTTTGTGTTCAAAACTCAGTACCATTTCCTTACCAGGGTGTGTCTGGACATGCACATGTATGTAAATTTTCCAATTAGTGCTTGCCAAAATACACTGCCACAAGTGGGAAACTGGAAAATCTACTCCAAATTATATGGGTTCATCACACAGAAACATGGAGTACAGTAGCAGAAGTAGGCCCTTCACTGCTTAGAATCTGTTCTACTATTCAATAAGATCATGGCTGATCTGCTTGTTGTCTCAACTTCACTTGCTATGACTCCCTTCTCTACCAAACATTTATCTAAGTTTGTCTTAAATAAATTCAATCACCTTGCCTCCACTGTTACCTGGGAAAGACTGATCCACAAACTAACGGCCTCGGAAAAAAAAAATTCTTATCTCTTTCTTACAAGGGAAGCCTTTTATTCTTAAACTGTGCCCCCAATTTGAGTCTTACCCACAAGGGGAAAGATCCTCCTGGCATCCATTCTATCAGGTTCCCTCTTCTATGTCTCAAAATGATTCCATCTCATTCTTCTAAATTCCAATGGACATAGGCTCAACCTGTTCAGAGTTTCTTCCTAAAATAAGCCCTTCATCCCAGGAATAAGTAGAGTGAACCTTCGCTGAAATGCTTCCAACTCAATTATATATTTTTTTTCAAACAATGAAAACAAAACTGAAGATAGTACTTAACTATGGTCTCACCAAGACTCTGTACAGCTGCAGTAGAACTTTCCTACTTCAATATTGCATTCCTCTTGCAATAAATGGAAACATTCCATTTGGTGATTCACCTACCAGGACACCCAGATTCCTTTGAGTCTCTCTCCATTTAAATAGTGTATACTGCTTTCTCATTTTCCCCACATTATACACGATCTTTCATTTCTTTTTCTTTTGCCAAGTCACATAGCCTATCTATACCCCTTACAGACTCTCTACTTCTTCTTGACAACTTACTTTCTTATTTATCTTAACACCATCAGCAAATTTAGCTACCATACATTTTACCACTAATTGTGTGTCACAGGAATCAGTGTTGGAGCATGAAATATATACAACATTTATCAATTATTTGGACCCCAGTCCAAATAATTGATAAATGTATATATTTCATGCTCCAACACTGACTCCTGTGACACTCAAGTAGTTAATTTCCCAACCTAAAAACAACCATTTATCCACACTCTCTGCTTCATGTTAACAACTGTCCTTTGTCTACACATATATGTCACTCCCACACCATCCCTCTAATCTTGTGTAGTATTCCCATCAAAAGCCTCTTGGTAATTTAAGTTCAAGTCAAAGATAGTAGGAACTGCCAATGCTGGAGTCTGAGATAACAAGGTGTGGAGCTGAAGGAACATATCAGGCCAGGCAGCACCAGAGGAGCAGGAAAGTTGACATTTCAGGTCTGGACCCTTCCAGAACCGAAACGTCAGCTTTCCTGCTCCTCTGATGCTGCCTGGCCTGCTGTGTTCCTCCAGCTCCACACATTGTTATCTAAGTTCACGTCAAGTTTCCCTTCATCTAGCCTGCCCATTATTTCCTCAAAAAATCTCCAATGAATAGTTAAACACAATTTCACAAATTCTGCAACAACCTTGAAATCCAGAATGTGCCAATCAAGTTGTAACTAATTTAGAATATATTATAGGTGACTTTTAGCCTTTACATTTAGACGCCAACATTCCAACAGCTACCATATTTCATGTTTTAGCTTATTCTGATTTTATTTTCAACAAGGTTAAGAGTTTGGCTTCTGAAATTAAAAGAATAATATTTTTACCCAATTTTGGTGACATCACCCACAATTGCAGCTTGCTGATGGATTCAGCATAAAGCGTAGTAATTGGCTGGAATATCAAGACCAGGATACTTGTGAAAAACTGTATAATTCCCCTTCTTTCTAATTCCGTTTGCTTATTAGGATTCCATTTGCTTCTAACTGATTAAAGATTTAACAGCATTTTAGGTTTGTTTAATACATGCTCTTCAGTTGTGTGACCCTTTGAGCTTTTACTTACAAATTCTGTGTCTGATACTGCCTCTCTCACTAACACCTGAAGAAGGAATGAGACTCCAAAAGCTTGTGTTTTCAAATAAATCTGTTGGACTATAACCTGGTGTCATGTGATTTCTGACCTTGTTAGGATGAGATTACAAAAAAAGAAAGATGTACATTCAACAAGCACCTTTCCTGATCGTTGGATATCTCAACATATTTTACAGAAAATGAAGTACTTTGCAACTGTAATCACTGTTGTAATCAAGGAAACTAATTTAACGGCACTTAGCAAACCAAGTAATCAGCTGATACAAATTCTCCCTGTGTACAATTTTTCAGCTAGTGTTAACCCCCTAAAAGTGAATAATATAGTTAGCAAGTGCTCAATTTGTGAACTTGGAATAACACAGTGTTCTCTCAGATTGCTTGAGTCACGTTTAGAATGAAACTTATTCATCTTGATCACCTGTTTTAATGTATCTCAACATTGAAACTAAACCTGGCTCAACAGCCTGAAACAGATTTATGATTTGTCTTACTCATTTTCATCGTAAATCTCACTCCAACATCTTCCCAGTTCCAACTGACTACATAGCCCAGCCCTCAGCGATTCTTACTTCAGACACCCAATAATTCACTCCACTCTGAAAACGGGATGAATCCTAATTAGTAAGATTGTTCATTTCCTTTCATTTGTCACTTTTTTCTCGGTTTAATTATAGTGGATGTTTCTAGGTAGTTAATTATTCCGCCAACGAGCTGACTCTGACTACTTACTTAGGTCTTGTGGATTACCATGACATCTTTTACCTACTGAGTGAGAACAATGTCAGGGGAATTGTAATTCTGCAGTAGCATCATTCATTTGTAATTGCTAACAAGTAGAAATGTATTGCAGTTGTGCATCTCAGCATGTCAAAGAATTTGACTACTTTAGTTCCAGCAGACAATTAATGTATGTTTATTTATGAGCATCAGATTCTACTCCCAAAATGAATAACCCTCCTTACTAAAGAATGCTTGTGAGCTCACTTGAAAGTAAATAGATTGTTGCATGCAAATAAAACAGCATGTGGCAAGCCTCAGTTCTCAGTCTGTCTCTACAGGTCCCATTATGATTTGTGCATTCACCCTTGAGTGTAAAAAATTGCTAATGGTTAAAGCACTGTACACAATTGGAGAAGGCAGCATTTTCACTGTCTGTTGTAAAAACATTGCAGGACTTTTTGATAGCTGTTTGTTTCAGCACTTAGAAATCAATATGATAAATACTTAAAAGTGGGTGTGCAGAGAGCAGACATTCAGCAGCTGGAGAAATGATTCGGATAATCGCAATGAGGGATGAACCAATGCCCAATATTTCTGGCATTAACAGCAAGTCACTTATCAATTACAGAGACAACAAGGTGCAGGGCTGGATGAACACAGCAGGCCAAGCAGCATCATAGGGGCAGAGAGGCTGACGTTTCGGGCCTAGACCCTTCTGAAGGATTCTCCAGCATCTGCAGTTCCTACTATCTCTGATTCACTTATCAATTAACAGGATTGGAGCATGCAGTGAGTGTTGACTGTGAGGCTGAGCATATTAGAGCAGCATGGTGGCTCAGTAGTTAGCGCTGCTTCCTCACAGTGTCAAGGACCCAGTTTTGATTCCACCATCAGGTGACTGTCTGTGTGGAATTTGCACGTTCTCCCCGTGTCTGTGTGGGTTCCTCCGGGTGCTCCGGCTTCCTCCCACTGTCCAAAGATGTGCAGTTTAGATGGATTGGCCATGACAAAGTATCCAGGGGTGTGCAGGCTATGTGGATTAGCCATGAGAAATGCAGGGTTACAGGGGTGTGTGTCTGGGTGGGATGATCTTTGGAGGGTTGGTATGGAATGGCCTGCTTTCCCACTGTAGGGATTCAATGAGCAGAGGAAGTGCCACAAAGGTTTACCAGACTGATTCCTGGGATGGCAGAACTTATGTATAAAGGGAGACTGGATTGGTTAGCCAAAGCCCCATTAAAGCCTAACAGGAGTAAACACAGGAAGAATGTTCCTTCTGACTGGGGAGTCACAGCTTAAGGATATGGGATAGGCCATTTGGGACTGAGCTAAAGTGAAAATTTTTCACCAGAGAGTTGAGCCTGTGGAATTCTCTGCCACAGAAAGCAGCTGAGACCAAAACATTGACTATTTTCCATTGGGAGTTAGATGTAGTTCTTTGAGCTAAAGGGATTAATGAGTATGGGGAGAAAGCAGGGACAGGGTACAGAGTTGGATGATCAGTAATGATCATGCTGAACACCAGAGCAGGCTCAAAGGGACAACTAGCCCAGTCCAGCTCCTATTTTCTATGTGTCTATATTCCTAGAAGGGGCAGCTACAATCAGAAGAGGCTAGCTCTACGAAAAATCAATTATTCTACAACTGTAGAGGGGGAGGTGGTGGTACAGTGATAATTACACTGGGCTTAATCCCAGGGTAATGCTCTGTGGACATGAGTTCAAAATCCCACCATGTCAGATTTGTGAAATTCAAATTACATTTGAAAAACAACTTAGAATTAAAAGCTAACAATTTAATCATTATCAATTGTTTCAAAGGCTCCTCTACCCTCCTGGCCTGGGCTGAACTCCACTCTTACATGCTTCTCTGAAATGGTCCCAGCAAGCCACTAGGTCAATGGGAAATTAAGCCAATAAATGCTTGCCTAGCCAGTGACATCCACGTGAATGAATTAAAAGGGAAACTTATTTAAGCCTGGGAAACACTCACTGACCCAAACATGGGAATATGTGGGCTCCTTGCTTTCCTAATATTCAACACCATTGGGAATAGGACATTGATTGGTATGTGATGCTACCATGTACTAGGTAGTATAAAGCATTTGGAGGTGCGCTCCCTGACCTTGGCCACTTATGCACTTTCTTCAACTTCACCCAGATTCTCAGACGACACCTCTATCCTATTTGGCCCCAGCATCTTTTGGGAGACTTGCTTCCAACCTGAGAGTCAAAGCAATCTCACCTCCTTTGCATTTCCTTGGGAGGCAAGTTGATTGACTGTTGATAAATGGAGAATTTAGATATTGCTTACAATCATCATGGCCAGATGAGGCAGAGAAGAGTAACCCAAGCAGACGTGTTTGTCTAGATTCAACCCTCTCTTACTCCCACTCCTATCGTTATCAACTGTGAATGACAAAGTGAAAGATATTGCAAATACCTCCAGCTTCAGGGTGGAAGTAACTACTTTTGTAGTTACTACCAACGCAATTGGTTATCAGTCTAGCCTGAGGCTGCAGGTAGATTTCAGTGAGAACAATCTTACTTATATGCAAATGTTTCACACATTGTTCCTTGCTGAGTTTCACTTGGAGAATTGATTTCTGAGCACAAAATAAAAACCAAAAGAACTGCGGATGCTGTAAATCAGAGAGAAAAAAATAGAAATTGCTGGAAAAGTTCAGTAGGTCTGGCAGCATCTGTGGAGAGAAATCAGAGTTAATGTTTTGCGTCGAGTGACCCTTCCTCAGATTTCTGAGGACCACAGGTTGAGAACCCTTCCCTCCCTTTCCCTCTTCCTCCCTTTTCCAGCAACCAGACCTACTCAGTTTTTTAAAAAAAATTATTCAAGGGATTCATCATTGGTTGAGCTAGCATTAATTGACCATCCCTAATTGCCCAGAGGGCAGTTAAAAGTCAACCACGTTGCTGTGGGCTGTAAAAATTGAGCATCATCTGGTGCATAAAAATGGTTTTGCTTCAAAAAAAGTGTGGGTACCAAGTAATAACTCAGTTTGTGTTCTACCAAAGGTATTTGATTTCAAGCTCAGTGCAACACTGGTCCAAATAGGAAAAAAAAGGAGCTGAATTACAGCAGTGAGTTGAGAATGATTATTCTAAACATTAAAGTAGCATTTGGGCAAGTGTGGCATTAAGGACTCAATCAATAGAAACCTTGCTGGAGACAAAACTTGCACAAATGAAGAGGGTTGTGGTTTTTGCAAGTCAATCATCTTGCTCCAATATATTGCAGCACGAGTTTGTCAAACATCTTTAGTTGATTCATCATTGTCCTTTCTTCCATCATGAGGTGAGGAACAGTGATAATTGCTGATGATTGACACAATGTTTGGTTTCATTTGTAACTACTCCGATACTGAAGAAACTCATGCACACATTCAGCAAGACTTACATAAGTCAAGCTTGTGTTGATAAGTGTAAGTTCATGTTTATGCCACACAAGTGCCAGGAAACAACCATTTATAACGAGAGACAGAATATAACCAATTAGCCATGACATGTGGCGTTACCATAATTGAATTGATCAACATCAACTTCCTGGTGATCACCACTGACCAATTACTTAACTGGACCAATCACATAATTATTGTGAATACAAGAAAAGGCCAGTGGTTGGGAAATCTTGTGGTAAATAATGCACCTTCTGAATCCCCAAAATCTTTTCACCATCCACAAGTTAGTAGTCTGATAGAATATATCCATTTATCTGGGTGAGTGCAGTTGCAATAATACTCAACAAGTTCAACAACATCTGGGATAAAGAACATAAGAACGAGGAGCAGGAGTAGGCCATCCGGCCCCTCGAGCCTGCCCCGCCATTTAATAAGATCATGGCTGATGTTTTTGAGACTCAGCTCCACTTACCCGCCCACTCACCATAACCCTTAATTCCTTTACTGTTCAAAAATTTATCTAGCCTTGCCTTAAACACATTCAGCGAGGTAGCTTCAACCGCTTCACTGGGCAGGGAATTCCACAGATTCACAACCTTTTGGGTGAAGAAGTTCCTCCTGACCTCAGTCCTACATCTGCTTCCCTTTATTTTGAGGCTATGCCCTCTAGTCCTAGTTTCACCTGCTAGTGGAAACAACCTCCCTGCTTCCACCTTATCTATTCCCTTCATAATCTTATATGTTTCTATAAGATCTCCCCTCATTCTTCTGAATTCCAATGTGTATAATCCCAGTCTACTCAGTCTCTCCTCATAATCCAACGCTTTCAAATCTGGAATCAACTGAGTGAATCTCCCCTGCACCTCCTCCAGTACTAGTATATCTCTTCTCAAGTAAGGAGACCAAAACTGCACACAGTACTCCAGGTGTGGCCTCACCAGGACTCTATACAGCTGCAGAATAGCCTCCCTGTTTTTAAACTCCATCCCTCTCACAATGGCAGATAAAATTCCATTTGCCTTTTTAATCACTTGCTGCACCTGCAATCCCACCTTCAGCGATTCATGCACAAGGACATCCAAGTCCCTCTGCACAGCAGCGTGCTGCAATTTTTTGCCATTTAAAACATAGTCCATTTTGCAGTTATTCCTACCAAAATGGATGACCTCACACTTATCAACATTGTACTCCATCTGCCAGACCTTTACCCACTCACTTAGACTATCTATATCCCTCTGCAGACTTTCAGTGTCTTCTGCACTTTGCTCTACCACTCACCTTAGTGTCGTCTGCAAATTTTGACACACCACACTTAGTCCCCAACTCCAAATCATCTATGTAAATTGTAAACAATTGAGGTCCCAGCACTGATCCCTGAGGCACACCACTAGCCACTGACCGCCAACCAGAAGAACACCCATTTACCCCTACTCTTTGCTTTCTACTGGTCAACCAATCCTCTATCCATGCCAATACGTTACGTAATACTGTGGAACTTTATCTTATGTAGCAGCCTTTGGTGTGGCACCTTGCCAAATGCCTTCTGGAAATCCAGATACACCACATCCACAGGTTCTGCATTGTCCACCATGGAAGTAATGTCCTCAAAGAATTCCACCAAATTAGTTAAACATGACCTACCCTTCATGAACCCATGCTGGGTGTTTCCAATGGGACAATTTATATCCAGATGTCTTGCTATTTCTTCCTTAATGATAGATTCAATCATTTTCCCCACTACCGAAGTTAAGCTAACTGACCTATAGTTACCTGCTTTTTGTCTACTCCCTTTTTTAAACAGTGATGTCACATTGGCTTTTGCTGCCTGTTTTTATATTCTGAGCTCGTTTACTCTCATAATCTATCTTACTTTTCTTTATAACTTTTTTTGTAGCTTTCTGTTGGCCTTTAAAGATTTCCCAGTCTACTGGTTTCCCACTACTCTTTGCTTTTTAGTATGTGTTTTTTTTCAATCTGATACCTTCCTTTGTTTCCTTAGACATCCATGGCTGGCTCTCTCTTTTCCTACAGTTCTTCCTTATCACTGGAATATACTTCTGCTGAGCACTGTGAAAAATCGTTTTGAAAGTCCTCCACTGTTCCTCAATTGACCCACCATAAAGTTTTTGCTCCCATTCTACCTTAGCTAACACCTCCCTCATTCCTACATAGTCTCCTTTGTTTAAGCACAGGACATAGGTACTGGATTTAATCTTCTCACGCTCCATCTGTATTTTAAATTCAACCATACTGTGATCGCTCCTTCCGAGAGGATCCCTAACTGTGAGATCATTAATTATTCCTGTCTCATTACACAGGACTAGATCTAGGATAGCTTGCTCCCTCGTAGGTTCCATTACATATTGTTCAAGGAAATTATCGCGGATGCACTCTATGAACCCCTCCGCAAGGCTGCCATGACCGACCTGGTTTGACCAATCGATATGTAGATTAAAATCCCCCATGATAATTGCTGTACCATTTTTACATACATTAGCTATTTCTATGTTTATTGCCCGCCCCACCACGATGTCATTATTTGGTGGCCTATAGACCACACCTATCAGTGGCTTCTTCTCCCTGCTATTCCTAATTTCCACCCAAATGGATTCAACCTTTTGTTCAGTGGAACCTATATCATCTCTCACTACCGCCCTGATATCATCCTTAAAAATCAGAGCAACTCCACCTCCCTTAACTTCCTGTCTGTCCTTCCGAACAGTTTGATACCCCTGGATATTTAACTCCCAGTCATGACCATCCTGTAACCATGTCTCTGTATTGGCCACTAAATCATACCCTTTTGCCATGATTTGCACCGTCAACTCATCCACCTTGTTTCGAATGCTCCGAGCATTCAGATAAAGTGCCCTTATGCCAGTTTTTGGAACTTCTTTTTGGGTCCTATTACCTCCATTACTAACAGTTCTTGAGTTCTCCTTCCCTTTAACTTTTTTCCTAATTTTCAATGGAATTGAAGCTTCCTCGTCACCTGCTAACCTGCTGCTTTGCCTTACATTAATTGTTATTCTCCCTCTATGCTCATTTCTCCCTTCCCTCCTGCTTACTAGTTTAAGGTCCTATTAACCACCCTATTTACCCTTTTCACCAGAACACTAGACCCGGCCCTGTTTAGGTGAAGTTCATCCCAGTGGTATAGATCCCTCCTGTCCCAGAACTGATGCCAGCACCCCATGAAAAGGAAACCCTCCTTCCCACACCACTCTTTTAGCCACATGTTTATTTCCCTGATCCTCACCTCCCTATGCCAAATTGCACGTGGCTCGGGCAGCAATCCAGAGATTATGACCCTTGAAGACCTGTTTTTTAATTTTGTTCCTAGCTTTTCATAATCCCGAAACAGGTCTTTTTTCCTAGTCCTGCCTATGTTGTTGGTACCTACGTGGACCATAACAACTGGGTCCTCCCCCTCCCTCTCTAGTATCCTCTCAAGCCGGTCAGAGATGTCTCGCACCCTGGTACCGGGCAGGCAACACACCATGCGGGATTCTCTATCCTGCTTGCAAAGGATGCAGTCTATCCCCCTGATGATGGAATCTCCTACAACTACAATCTGTCTTTTTGCTCCCCCCTCTTGAATGGCCTCCTGGACCATGGTGCCATGGTCAGTTGACTCATCCTTCCTGCAGCCCTGTTCCTCATCCACGCAGGGAGCAAGTGCCTCATACCTGTGGGACAATGTCAAGGGCTACGGCTCCTGTGTTCCTGTCTGCAGTGTCCCTCTACCTGCCTCACTTGCAGTCACACACTGCTGTCCCTGCCCGCCGATCGAATTAACATTAGTTAATCTACGAGGTGTGACTGCCTCCTGGAACACAACATCCAGGTATTTCTCGCCCTCCCGGATATGCTGCAGTGTTTGGAGTTCGGATTCCAGCTCATCAATTTTGAGCCGGTACTCCTCAAGCAGCCAACACTTGCTGCAGATGTGGTCACTGCCGTTCCCAATGGGATCAGCTAGCTCGCACATCATACAGCTACAACACATCATCTGGCCTGTCATCTCTACTTAGTTAATTATTTAAAATAAATTAGTTTTTTTTTAGTTTCGTAGTGTTGGGAGGTAAGGGTCACCACTAGTGTCCCCACTGACTTCATCTGCGGGAAGTGCACCCAACTCCAGCTCCTCGGAAACCATGTTAGGGAACTGGAGCTGGAGCTGGATGAACTTCGGATCCTTCGGGAGGCTGAGGGGGTAATTGAGAGGAGTTACGGGGAGGTAGTCACACCTCAGGTACAGGAAAAAAGTAGATGGGTTACAGTTAGGGGACGGAAAGGGAACAGGCAGACAGTGCAGGGATCCCCTGTGGCCATTCCCCTCAAAAAACAAGTATACCGTTTTGGATACTGTTGGGGGGGACGACTTACCAGGGGTAAGCCATGGGGTACAGGTCTCTGGCACAGAGTCTGTCCTTGTTGCTCAGAAGGGAAGGGGGGAGAGGAGGAGAGCATTAGTCACTGGGGACTCCATAGTTAGGGGGACAGATAGGAGATTCTGTGGGAACG
>NC_063339.1:20903064-20935442 GCF_021869965.1 Rhincodon typus
CAGCATCTGCAGTTCCTACTATCTCTGAAATGAGACATGCTGGTCATCTTACATTTTTCAAAATGGAGGATCAGTATGACCAGTACTTTCATCTCTAGGTACCTTATTGTTGTTTTTTTAACTGTTTGTTTTTCCTCTGGGGAGAAACAGGTGGCAAAATGGTAAGAGAAGAAATTTGCAAATTTTGCACCTCGACAGATTCTAATCAGCTGAAAGTGTAGCCATCATTGGTGGATCATTGAGATTAAGTATATCAAATTAGAAATGCGTAGAGATCTTAAAAGATTTTAAGGTTGGAGAAGATTACAGAGAAAAGGAATGATGGGGCATTGAACTGATTTATAAACAGTCCATGAGAATTTGGCCAGAGATACCAGGTGAATGGGCCTTGGTCTGAGTTAAGAAATGAGTGTTCAAATTTGATACTGGATTCACTGCATTTGCAATGACACCTGTAATCATCTATCTGACAGAGGAAAAGAATGATATTAATGATGATGATGATCCAAAAGAAGTAGAAAGCACAGGAGGTGTTTCTAGTTTTCCACTTCAATGATGGAGGAGCCTAACAACACACAATGCTAAAGTGTTTTCAACTGTCATCAGCCAGAACTGCCAAATGGATGATCCATCTCAGCCCCATCCTGTTGTCCTCAACATTACAGAAGCTACTCTTCAGCCTGTTCAATTCATTCGACATGCTATCAAGAAAGAGCAGAAGGCACTGGACACAACAAAGGCTTTAGGCATCGATGATATCTTAGCATAATGCTGAAGGTCCAAGACAACTTGTTCTTTTGTAAATGTATTACATGTGTCTCCCCAGAAATGTGGAAAATTGCCTTGGTATGCCCTACTCCCAAAAGGCCAAATCCAATCTGACCAACTCACATTCTACTCTCAATCATAGCAAAGTGATGAAAGACGTTGTCAATGATGCTATCAAGCAACCACTATTCAGCAATAACCTGCTACTAATGCTAAGGTTTGATTTTGCAGGACCACTCATGTCCAGACATTATTGTCCAACTTTGTGATTTCTAGAGGTTAGTTCGGAATGATTGCCCTGGACATCACGGTGGTATCTGACTGAGTGTAACATCAAGAAACTTGAATATTATTGAAGTAAGTGTCAGAGGGAGCATACCACTGGCTGGTGTCATACTTAACATAAAATAAAGTGGTTGTCATTGTTGAAGGTCAATTATGTCATCCCAGGTCATGCCTACAAAACTCCCTCATGATAATTTCCTGGATCCAACCATCTTCATTTACTCCCTCAGCGACTCTGTCTCTAAGGTCAGAAGTTGGAATATTCACTGACAATTACGTAGGGTACAGTACCATCCACAAATTTTCAGATACAACAGCAATCGATGCCTATTGTTGGCAAGACATTGACAAAATTTAGACTTGGGTTGATAAATGGCAAGTAACACTAATTCCACATGAATACCAACTAATGGCCATCTACAATAAGAAAGAATCTAATGGTCTCCCTTTAACATTCATTTACATTACAACTGCTGAAGCTTCCACCATCAACATTTTGGGAGGTTTAACATTGACCAAAAATTGAACTGGACAAATAACACAAATGCTCTGGCTTTACGAGCAGCTCAAAGGCTGAAAGTTCTCCAACAAATAATAAATCTTCTGATTCCCCAAATGCTACTCAATTTTGATAAGGCAATGTCAGGAGCACAGTGGAATACTCTGTACTTGCCTGAATGCGTTCTTAAAATACTAAAGAAGATAAACACCATCCAAGACGAAATAGCCTGCTTGACCGACAAGCCATCGACCATCTCTATCAGCAACACACAGTGGCAATTGCAATGTGTCTCCAACACAAGATGTAATGCAGCAAATCACTGAGGTGCATTTGATGCCAATGGAAACTATAAACTTTATTTTAACCTGCTGCCCAAAAAGTCCACAAAGACAACTGTCCAAGCAAAGGTTACCATTTCTCACACTCAATGACACCGGAATCTCATTTCTCCAAAGGAAGACATCATAGGAATCAACCACAAATTCATTCACTGCTGTATTAAGGAGATAATTGAGGATTGCTTCTGTACAGTGCTAAAATGCTGAATAGCAACGGAGCACAGAGGAAGCCCGACTGCTGACATCTGCAATCTACATAGCATTTTAACTGTGTGCGCACTGCTGCAAACCTCTCTGTAGGAAATTGAAAGATTTATTATTTCAGCAATGTGAAAATGATATGGAAATGATTCTTAATGCATGTCAAAGTGTGATTGCTTGGGAGCATATATAAGACATTCATTCTGAGATACTCAAAGTTCTGAAATCTCCTTCAGGGAGAAAATATTGATTGTGGCTTTGTAGAAATACAGTATCTGTAGTGCTGGAGAGACCCCTACAGAGACAGAAGCATGGTAAAATAAGATCCTCACTAATTATCAATACAGTGAATAACGGTGCCTCAGATTTTGGAATGTCAGGGAAAAAAGTCACAATATGCCCCAGAAAAAGTCATCAAAGTTCTGGCGGTGTGCTGAATAATTTTGCCACAAGTAGAGATTATCAAAAACAATAGTCACAAGTGGTGGAAAACAAGAAGAATTCTTGCTCTTTGTGGCTGTCCAAGAGTCCCTGACAAAATTAAAAGGTTCTTGTTGATCTCTAGAATGAGCTAGTAGAATTACGTGTCTTTTATGTTCTCACCATTGGTTTGGAAAATTGCCAAATGCATCCCCCAACTAGCCCAAGATCCTTGCTATCCAAGCAGTGTTCAATTTCATAGAATCCCTATAGTGTGGAAACAGGCCATTTGGCCCAACAAGTCCACACCATCCCCCCCAAAGAGCATCCCATCCACACCCATTTCCCTATCCCTGATTTCCCATGTGTAACCCACCTAACCTAAACATCCCTGAGTACTATGGGCGATTTAGCATGGCCAATCCACCTACCCTGCACATCTTTGGACTGTGGGAGGAAACTGGAGCAAACCCACACTGACACAGGGAGAATGTGCAAACTCCACACAGACAATCACCCAAGGCTGGAATCAAACCTGGGTCCCTGGCGCAGTGAGGCAGCAGTGCTAACCACTAAGCCACTGTGCCGCCATTGCTTGAATTTCTCCTAGATAGGAGAACAGTTTAGTATCAATTTGTGACCTACTTGGAAATTACATCAAAAGAGGCTTGGCTGTCTAATTGTGCCTTACTCCTTTTCCTTTTTAACATTTTTCAAGCCAGACTTACTTAGTTGAAATCGGCTCTAAAATGCTTTGTATTTAAGAAGAAATTAACCACCCGAAACAGAATTAGAAGAGTATTTTCCAGAAGCAATACAGAAGGATATGAAAAAGGGAACTGGGAATTAGAGCAGGAAATGCTAGTTGCAGAGCTAACAGCAGCTCACAGTTGGTGGGACAAATGACTTTCCATACAGTGACTACAATTCTAGCGAGTACCTAATATGATCAATTTGTTCTTTCTTTGGACAATTGACAGTTCTGTTTTCACAACGAAATATGCACATATATTACAAATAAGAGTTTCATGATAGGTTTTATTTGCCAAGTATAGTGAGTTTTCTCATGCTTTCTTCCCAAATTGGGCTCCATTACCAGTGTACCTACCCCTGTGGCACACAGTTCTTCATATTATCCTACTTGGCGTAGGTGGACATACTCACCACTGCCAGGAGATCCTGGGGTCCTTAGTGCCAGTGCCATGTCTGAAGCTCGACCATGCACCTGGTCATGTGCTGCCAGTCTGGCATTATCTTTCACCACACATCTTAGTAGGAGAGCAACTACAAACCTTTTCACAGCGCATAGGAAGCAGGACTGACAGTTCATTGAACACAAAGTTGCGCAATCTTACAGCTATGAAAAGATAAAAAAAATGCTCTGATGGTGCCACCTTCCACAGAGGTGCCTCAGACCATGTCCACCTTTATCCTCAACCGAGGATCCCCTGCTACTTTGTTTGACAAGGTCCTTAGCTGTGTTTGGCCCATCTCCTGCACTTCTGCTTCACCTCTTCTCTTCCCTCCCACAACAAAAAAATGCTGGAAATCCACACAGGTCAGACAGCATCCACGGAGAGAGAGCAAGCTAATATTTCAAATCTAATGACTCTTCATCTGCAGTAATTTGCACCTACCGATAGGATCCCCCCGGTCCTCACTTTCCATGGCACTGACATCTACATCCAAAGCATCATAAGCCGCCATTTCCACTACCTCCAGTAGGATGACACAGACAGACACATATTTCCCTCCCCTTTGTTCTTTACTTTCCTCAGGAACTGTCCCTCCAGAACATGTTGATCCACCCCTCTTCCACTCACACTCCCATGCAACATTCCCATGCAATCTCATTAGGTGTAAAACCTGCCCCTTTACTTCATTCCTCCTCACTAATGAAGGCCCCTGACGTACCTTCCTGTTGAAGAAAGTGATTTACCTGCACTTCATTCAATCTAGTCTACTGTATTTGCTGCTCACAATGTGGTCTTCTCTGTACTGGCAAGATGAAACATAACCTGGGTGACCACTTTGTAGAACACCTACATTCTGTCCACAAAAGTGACCCTGATTTTCTGGTTGCCTGCTACTTCAACTCACCACTGTGTTTCCTGGCCAAGATTTCTGGTCTGGTCTGCCTCAGAGGTCTAGTGAGGCTTAGCCCAAGCTTGAAGAACAGCATCTCGTTTTCCACTCAGGGACCCTGTAGTCTTTGGGACCTAATATCAACTTCAATAATTTTAGGGCCTGAACACCTTCTTCAATGTTATTTACCCACTGTCACATCCCAGATCTTGTCATCACATGGGTTGCTTTCAGCAAAGCTAGTTCATTTTTACTTACTTATGGTCTCCATTAGATGCTTTTCCTGCTCCCTGGCTTATCATTATCCATCTCTGTCTAGCTGCCTTTCTCTCCCTCTGGGCTCTGTCTCCATCTATTGCTTACTACTCCACCACTGTCTTCAACATATAAACCACTTTATCCGAACAACTATCAGTTCTGAAGAAGTGCCACTAGACCCAAAACATTAAGTCTGCTTTCTCTCCACAGATGCTGGCAGACCTGCTGAGTTTCAGCAGCAATTTCCGTTTTTGCAATTTTCCACCTGTTGCTATTTAAGAGCCAAGCTACACAGCTTATCAGTCCTTAGATTCATCCCATCTTACAACTTTATTGAAGTGAACGCTGCTCTTCACCCAGTGCCGAAAATGTAGCCTAACATTTTCTTATTGTTCCATATCTGACCATCCCATACAAGAAAACCATCAAATGGTTAAAAATAAAATTACTTTTATTCAGTAAAAGCAAAAGTGAACAGAAATAAAACAGACAGAAACTGTATTTGTCTCTGCTTGTCTTTTGAGCTCCAACACAAGCTTAAGCAATGAATGAACACTGCACTCAACTTGCATCTACTGGGTGTCAGTTAAGTTTAGCCTGGTTTGTTGTACTTAATACTGTTGCATTCTGTCATGAGGAAGATGATGTTCCTCCTTCTCAAGTCCTTATCTACCCCCTTGGAAGGCTGCTGCCACTCTCTCAGCTCTTTAGAGTTTATCATATCCTTTCACTGCCTACTCTAGTTGTGCCGAGTACAGCGTGCTAGGATGAAAAGGCATACTCTGCCTGGAGTGTACTGCAAGGTGCCCACCATAACTGTATTAAGCATTGGAGCCCCATCTTCAAGAGGAATAACATCTTTTCCATGTGGCTCTGTTTGAAGAATAGACTGTATTGTAACTATACTCGGCCTCAGTCAGCATCTTGTATATCCAAGTGTTGGTCACAGTCATTTTACATCTGCAGTGCACGTTTACAAGCTCCATGAGCATGGAAGGCAAAGCAGGGCAGGTTTGGCAGCGTGGGGGTCATTCTCAGCCCAGTAATCAAAGGCTGGCAAATCTTCATGTTCCTTTCATCCAGACACTCTCTGCTGAGCCTATCAGTACTGATCCTCCCGATGTTCCGACACACCAACTTGGAAATAAGTCTTCAGCTCTCGATGCCACTGCCAAGACCAGTCCTATTTTTCAGTCACGTCCAGTATTATGCTGTACTGTCCTCCCATTGACGCCGTGGTGGTTTAACTCTTGACAGGACCGGCAGCTGAATATCCCAGGTTATAGATGTTTCAGGTGTGACAGAAAGGGAGGTAAAAGGCGTGGGGGAGTTGCATTAATGATAAAGGAGTATCTCACTCATCTTACTGAGGGAGGATACATCTGAGGACTCGTGCAGCAAGGCAATATGGGTAGAACTCAGGAACAGGAAAAGTGAAATCACAACGCTGGGGGTATACTACAGGCCTCCCAACAGCCAGCGGGAGACAGAGGAGAGAATATGTAAACAGATTTTGGAAAGATGTAAAAACAGCAGGGTTGTTGCAATGGCTGATTTTAATCCCCCCTATATTGAGTAGGACTGACTTCATGCAAGGGGCTTGGATGGAGCAGAATTTATTAGAACCATTCGGGAGGGATTCTTGACACAATATGTAAACAGTCCAACAAGGGAAGGGGTTATATGGCCTGGTT
This sequence comes from Rhincodon typus, assembly GCF_021869965.1. NCBI lineage: Eukaryota > Metazoa > Chordata > Chondrichthyes > Orectolobiformes > Rhincodontidae > Rhincodon > Rhincodon typus. Next base: position 20,909,616 of record NC_063339.1, read on the forward strand.
TTGGGAAATCAGCCCGGCCAGGTGAATGAAGTTTCAGTGGAGGAGCATTTCAGGAGTAGTGAATATAATACCATGAGTTAAATGATACTCATGGATAGGGATAACAGCAGTCCTCAGGTGAAGGTGTTAAACTGGAGGAAAGCGAACTGCAACAACATTAGGCAGGAAATGGAGAAGTTTGATTGGAAGCGGCAGTTTGAAGGTAAATCTACATCGGACATGTGGGTGTATTTCAAACAGCAGTTGATAAGAGTTCAGGAGCGGCACATTCCTGCAACAGTGAAGGATAGGTATGGTGAGTTATGTGAACCTTGGATGACCAGGGATGTTATGACCTTGGTGAGAAAGAAAGAGGAAGGATACATAAGGACTAGGAGGATGGGACTGATGAAGACCTTGAAGTACATAAGGAAAGTAGGAAAGAACTTAAACAAGGAATTTGAAGGGCTAAAAGGGGTCATGCAAAGTCATTAGCAAACAGGATTAAGAAGAACCCAAAGGCTTTTGAAATATACATAAAAAGCAAGAGGTAAACCAGGGAAAGGGTTGGTCCACGCAATGACAAAGAAGGGAATCTATGTGTGGAGCCAGAAGATTTAGGTGAGGTCCTAAACAAATACTTTTGTGTCAGTATTCATCAAAGAGAAGAAATTGGTGGAGGATGGTCTCAGGGAAGGGAGTGTCAGGTTTCTAAGCCACATTGCAGTCAAAAAGGAAGGGCTGTTGTGTGCCCTAAAAAGTATTAAGGTAGATAAGTCCATGGGCCCTGATGGGATCTATCCCAGAATATTGAGGGAAGCAAGAGAAAAAATTGATGGAGCATTGACAGACATTTTTGTATCCTCTTTGGCCACAGGTGAGGTACCAGGGGACTGGAGAATAGACAATGTTGTCCCACTGTTTAGGAGGGGTAGCAGGGATAATCCTGGAAATTACAAGTCTGTGAGTCTCACATTGGTGGTTGGGAAATTATTGGAAAAGATTCTCAGGGATAAAATTTATATGCATTTAGAATCAAATGGATTTATTAACAATAGACAGCATAGTTTTGTTCAGGGGAGGTCATGCCTCACTAACTTGATCGAGTTTTTTGAGGAAGTGATGAAGATGATTGATGAGGGAAAAGCGGTTGATGTTGCTTACATGGACTTCAGTAAAGCCTTTGACAAGGTCCCTCGTGACAGCCTGGTACAAAAGGTGAAGTCACATGGTATCAGGTGTGAGCTGGCCAGATGGATATAGAACTGGCTTAGTCATAGGAGACAGAGAGTGGTGGTGGAAGAATGCTTTTCGGAATGGAGGTTTATGACTAGTGGTGTTCCGTAGGGATCAGTTCTGGTGCCTATTTTGTTCATGGTCTACATAAATGATTTGGAGGAAAATGTAGCCAGTCTAATTAGTAAGTTTGTGGCTGATACTAAGATTGGTGGAGCTGTGGACAGTGAGGAGGATTGTCAGGCGATACAGCAGGATATAGATCAGTTGGAGGCATGGCAGAAAAATTGCAGATCGAGTATTATTTGGAGAAATGTGAAGTGGTGAATTTTAGAAGGTCAGGTACAGATGGAAATTATATGGTGAAAGGCAGAATTCTAAGGAGTATTGATATGCAGAGGAATCTGGATGTACAGGTCTACAGATCACTGAAGGTGGCAGTGCAAGTAGATAAGGTAGAAAAAAGAACTGTGGCATGCTTGCCTTCATTAAAAGGGGCATAGAGTATAAGGACAGACAAGTTATGCTGCAGTTTTATGGAACATTATTAGGCCACATGTGGAATATTGTATACAGTTCTGGTCACCACACTACCAGAAGAATGTGGATGCTTTGGGGAGGATACAGAAAGGATTTACCAGGATGTTGCCTGGTGTGGGGGATTTTAGCTATTGAAGAAAGGTTGGCTAGACTGTTCTTTTTTTCACTGGAATGCAGGAGATTGCAGGGCGACCTAATTGAAGTTTAGAAGATTGTGAATGGCATAGATAGAATGGATAGTCTGACTTTTTTTCCCAAGGTGGAGGGATCAATTACTAGGAGACATGAGGAGAAGTTTAAAACAGATATGCAAGGCACATTTTGTCACGCTAAGTGTGCTGAGTGCCTGGAACATGCTGCCAGAGGAGGTGGTGGAAGCAGACACAATAGCAGCTCTCAAGAAACACCTGGATGAATGTATGAATAGGAAAGGAATGTTTTGGTAAGAAGAATAGAAGCATGGAGTATTTTCTAAATGGGGAGAAAATTCAGAAGTCTGAAGTGCAAAGAGACGTGGGAGTTTTAGTCCAGGATTCTCTCGAGGTAAACTTGCAGGTTGAGTCAGTAGTTAGGAAGGCAAATGCAATGTTGGCATTTATTTTGAGAGGACTTGAATGTAAAAGCAGTGATATACTTCTGAGGCTCTATAAGGCTCCAGTTAGGCCATATCAGGAATATTGTGTGCAGTTTTGGGCTCCATATCTCAGGAAAGATGTATTAGTTCTGGAGTGGATTCAGAGGAGATTCACGAGAATGGTTCCAGGAATGAAAAGCTTAACATGTGAGAAATGTTTGGGAGTCTGTGTCTATACTCAATGGAGTTTAGAAGGATGAGGGGGGATCTAATTGAAACTTACAGAATACTGAATGGCCTGGACAGAGTGGATGTTGGGAAGATGCTTCCATTAGGAGGAGAGTCTAGGGCCCGAGGTCAAAGCCTTAGAGTAAAGGGAAGACCTTTTAGAACAGAGATAAGGAGTAACTTCTTCAGCCAGAGAGTGGTGAATCTATGGAATTCACTGCCACAGAGGGCTGTGGAGGCCAGGTCATTGAGTACATTTAAGTCGGAGATAGATAGGTTCTTGATTGTCAAGGGGATCAAGGGTTATGGGGAGAAAGCGAGACAATGGGGTTGAGAAACTTATCAGCCATGATTGAATGGTGGAGCAGACTCAATGGGCTGAATGGCCTAATTTCTGCTCCTATATCTTATGATCTTATGGTCTTATTTTCCTCTGACTGCAAAGAACTTCTCGCTAATCTCATCAGATTTTCCCAAGTTTCTCTCCAAAGCCCATGTTGCTCAATGCCTGGGAAGATTCTGCCCTGGGTCAGATTTCTTGAAGATTATTAACAACACTAATTATTTACACTGTTATGAGATTTGACCCTTATACATGGTTTGATCCTAGGCTTTCCAATAGTACAGCTACGTTATGTGACTCTAACACTAGACACACTGGCTGACTGATTGCATGGATCCATTTGCACTGTGACTGCTGAAGATGAAGTGAGGACCTTTGTACTGGAACATGACACACTATCATATCTAATCATCTAAAATGTACACTGTCTTTCTGGGATCTATGCAATAATGTTGTGTAAGTATACTTTGTGTTGTGTTATTTTGGATACATTCACTCACCAACATCAAACTTGGAAGAACGTTACTACAGAAAGTGGGTCTCCTAACTTCAACTAATATTGAAGGAGAATTATCAGTCTCAGTTGGAAAAATTGTCTTCAGGAAACTGGAAAAAAATATAGAATTAGTAAACTAAAGTGACTTTGATTCACCTTACTGTACGCCAGTGAACCTTTGTCAATCTCGATAGCCATAGGGAACAAACAGGATTGTAAAGATTTCAAGTTGATTTATGCAAGCAAATAATTCTTGCACTGAACCACCATTGCCAGGAGCACATACCTGTATTCAACAATCATATCTCAGTCCTCTTGAGTTTTTTTGTTATTGAAACTATTGAGGCCTGCACTAATGTTTTTCCAGTATAATCCTATACTCAAAGCAATGTGCCACAAAGCCAGGTTCGGAAAAAAAATATTTTGCACAATTTAAAGGATTATCAGGAGAGATAAATTGAGGAACAGGATTGCCACGGAAGACTGAAAACCAGTTGCCAGTTAGCCAACTTTCCAAACAATAGTGGCTCAGTTAAATGGATCATGTGCTTGGGTCAACAGATTGCAGGATGTGTGCCAGGATCTAAACTGGCAGCCAAAAAGGGAACGGAAGCAAAGATAGCCAGGAACAAATCAGAATAGCTCTTGAGTTCAATGTCACAGAAAAGGTTATCACTTAGGAAATGGTGCAAAAACTTGTTTAAAAATCATGTTGGAGTGGAAAAGGATGTACCCACAATATTTCAAGGCCTGAAATTAGATGATTTACCCTTTGAGTCCTGAAACCTCTGTGGTCTCGGATTGGTGTCCTATTTTGAATTGCAACCTGGCTGAGGATGTAAAGTTTTGTTATTCATACATTTGGTGAGTTGCAAGATATTCCGATGATCCATTATCTCTAAAGTTGTTTTCCTCTAATTACGTTAATATGGACTCACTTTACATCCAAAAGCTCAGTCTAAAGTCACGTGTGAGGTTAAAAAGACTTGACGCAGAGAAGAGAGACAACAAGGTGCAGAGCTGGATGAACGCAGCAGGCCAAGCAGCATCGTAGGAGCAAAAAGGCTGACGTTTCGGGCCTAGACCCTTCATCAGAAATGGGGGAGGGGAAGGGGGTTCTGAAATAAATAGGGAGAGAGGGGGAGGGGGATAGAAGATGGATAGAGGAGAAGATAGGTGGAGAGGAAACAGACTGGTCGAAGAGGCGGGGATGGAGCCAGTAAAGGTGAGTATAGGTGGGGAGTTAGGGAGGGGATAGGTCAGTCCAGGGAGGACGGACAGGTCAAGGAGGCGGGATGAGGTTAGTAGGTAGGAGATGGAGGTGCGGCTTGAGGTGGGAGGAAGGGGATAGGTGGGAGGAAGAACAAGTTAGGGAGGCGGGGATGAGCTGGGCTGGTTTTGGGATGCGGTAGGGGAGGGGATTCAGGTTTACTTCTTGATGTCTTAATTTGTCTAACACACCTCAAGACATTGAGATGTCACATGGTGCTATTAAGATGCAGTTCTTTTTCAGTCAGTTTGCAACTCACTGATGATCAGAGATAGTAGGAACTGCAGATGCTGGAGAATCCGAGACAACAAGGTGCAGGGCTGGATGAACACAGCAGGCTCCTATGATGCTGCTTGGCCTGCTGTGTTCATCCAGCCCTGCACGTTGTTGTCACTGATGATCAAGCAGATCACTGATACATTGTTCAATGGGCATGCAATTTAACGGCAATTAGTAGAATTAGATTGAATTTACAACACAGCCACAAGTCAACTCCATCCCTCTCCCTCTCTAAAACTTAAACATTTTGCAACCTTAATTCCATATTTAGCCTTGAGATGAGTTGACCACTGTCTATTCACACCATTACTAGGATCACCTATTTTTACCTGTGTTAATGATCCACAACTGCACCCCTGCTTAAGCTCATCTGCTGCTGAAGCCTGCGCGCATACCTTTGTTTATCATTGGACTTTGTATGCTGGATTTAACAGCCCACCACCCATGCTTTCAGTGGCAGTGGGGTGAGGGAATGTGGTGTAGGAGGGGTAAGCAATGTGTTAAATATGTCGGGTGGCTAGCCCAACACCTTCCTGTTCATTCTGATCCAGATGCTATGAAACTGAGGTGCAGGGACCCTGCCATTAGGCCTATCAGGGCAATTAATGTCCACATAAGACTTCCAATATACCTCTATTGTCATAATGGAAACAGGAGGTAGGTAAGATTGAATAGAATGGTTTTTCACCCAAGGTAGGAGGTAGGAAGGAAAGGGTGGGAATGGATGCTTTCTTTATGGAGATGCCACAAAATCATCTCTCCATCCACAATATTATATATTTTAATGTTTTAGCGAAGATCTGTAGCTTAAACTGTGGCTGGAGTTGTTGGTTGGTTCGTCGAGCTGACTGGTTTTCATGCAAATGTTTCATCTCCCTTCTAGGTGACGTCTTCAGTGCTGTCTAGCCTCCGTTGAAGCGCTGTTGTTCTGTCCCGCTTTGAATTTATATGGTCCAGTCTGTCTTGGCTTTCAACCATTGGTGCGATAAACAAACATGTTGAAACAGACCCCATCTACATACCACCACAGTGCAAAACCGGAAGCAGGACTACCCACCATAACAGATGGGACCCTATAAATTCAGAGTGGGACAGAACAACAACACTTCAATTGAGGCTAGACAGCACTGAAGATGTCACCTAGAAGGGAGATGAAACGTTTGCACGAAAACCAGTTGGCTCGGCGAACGAACCAACAACTACATTATGTTTTTTATCTCCTCACTTGGATTTCATATCCAACCTCCTACATCTTCTCCCCCTTGTGAGACTTATCTATGTCTGGCAGCCATCTCTGATCTCCATGGACCTCTTTTCAGTTTTAGCAATGCCATGACTGAACATGACTTGGTGCCAGTCATTGTTTACCTCTCTGCAAGATGTGTTTGAACATTTTACTGTATTAAAGTTGCTATGTAATAATATTAGCAAAATATAACAAATATTGTAGTGCTTTTTTTATGCACCACATTTGTCTTTCCTGACTCTACGTCATCTAGCCGATTAGCCAAGCTTTTTATATCTTTCTCCTTTATGCATCAAACCAGCATCAAACCTCCAAATGTAATGTAGTTACTCAGCAGCTCAATGAGATGACAAGTTCCATATTACAATGGCTCTCTACCTGAAGAAGCTTACTAGTCACTCATGTTTGTCAAGTGCAGAAGTGAAAGGATGTGAAATTATTTTGGACAGAGGGATTGGCCAATGTGTAGGATATCATTGATAATACTCATAACATATTCCTGCACCAACATAACCCCTACCCCCTTGTTTTCATTGTACCAACAAGGGAATTCAGTGCATCAAGGTAATCATTGTCTGTGATCAATAAAAATTGGAATGTGCAGGTGACAGCTGACTCCTAGGCAGTCGTAATAATGTCACAATTTTGTGGCAACTCATGGTCCCAGGATTACGTGATAGAGAACAGATGTAACTTTGGTTTCTATAGAACCAGAGACTTGGCCCTTCTGAGGCAGCAACAGAAAGCTGCCAAGCTGACTATCTCATTTCAATGTAGCCACCTGAATCATTGTCAAACACATTAACAGTATCTTGGAAGCAGCGTTTCAGATGTTTAGATAAATCTGCCAGTGACGTATAATACAATGGTGCCAATTGTAGTGTGTTGCATGTAAGGACATAGAAACGTTGTGCAGCTAGAGGATGAATTTTAAAAGGCAGTAGGACAGGAACCTGAAGCTGAGGGACATATGAGGGTTACGGACAAAAAGCATGGGGCTGGGATTAAGTAAGACAACCCTTCAAAGAGCCATCAGAGACACAATGGACCAAGTGGGTTATTTCTGTAGTGAGATTCCAAGATAAGGACTTGAGGCCAGCAACTGAACATGATGACGATGAAGGATTATAATTTTGCAGAGAGCTTTGGTGACATGATAGGGACTTCCACATTAGTAACCTGCCAAGATAATGAATTACAAAGCTGACACATCTGTGCTATACAACACTCAAATATATATTCTCACAAATTTGGCCTCTGCACTAACTAATTATAATAGACCCTATTCTTAACTACAAAAAAAAAGCCTCTTTGGACATATATTGAAACATTATTTCAGAATTTCTTGTCTTTCTGACTCTTTCAGGTACTGTTGTCAGCAGAATACCTGATAAGTTTAGATCTAAATTGAAAACTGCAATTGCTGAAGAAGCTAAACAGGTCTGGCAGGATTTGTGGAAAGAGAAACGGAGCTAATATTTTGAGTCAAGAATGACTTATTTCTTTAAGATTAGTTTAGATGTACCTCATGGGGGCCATTCGAGCATTAATTTTAGGATTATGGATATACCCAAAAAATAGATCAGATTTTTTTACTTTGTAAAAGGAGGATTATTGAAGGGTACCTTCAGATATCAGTACTCGTGAAGCTGATCCTCACAGACTGACAACTTCAACTGGACTTTCCAGCCTCTGCCACAAGTTAGAGGAATTCCACGATGTTCTTTGTTGGCTCCTCCATGTCTCAATCTATGCAGGAGGATACCGGACCACCATTCTTTTTGTGATGTCAGTTCTGACTGTTTACCTTACAAAGAATTTGTTCTTTTATCTGATATTCCTCAAACACATTCATTGGAAGTATGACCAATGGATCGAGCCACAATGGGGATTGTTGTCATTGTTGTACAGTGCAATGAAGGTACGGAGAAATGGAAGGGAAACGTGTGTACCAGCAAGCCCAGGATCAGCAGCAAACTCTGGTAAATGCTAAACAGCTTCCACATGAAGGGATTGAGCTGAAGGTCCCTTCAGGAGGTACAGGAAGGCCAGAGTGTATCATCCTTGATGTCTTTTCTCCAGAAAAATGAGGTGCAATGTCGTTCTCGACCAAAGATGTTGTGGGACACGTTAACTGAATTGTGCCAGCTGCTGGAGCGAGACCTGTGATAAGAGGGGTTAGGGTTAGGGTTAGGGTTCGTGATACGAAGGAATGATGGCTATCTTATTGTATCCTAACCTATGGATGTCAAAGGGACAGGTGCACTAAGTCTGTATTCAACTGTCTCCTTCCAAGGAGTTACTGAGGATCTCTTAGTCCTCAACGTGCAATTTCAGAGAGGCTGATACTGATGCAATTTGTGCCAGTCACACATCTTCTTCTTGTTTCCCTGCGACATGATCAGTGCTGCAGCCTGGAAAGTGGGCTTCAGTAACATAGCTGTCTTCAACCATGAGCAGAGCATGATAGGTTATATGCATGTCATGTGGAAGATACTATATTATAATGTAACTGAATTTATCAGTAGAAAAGCATTCCATTTCATCAATGTGCAAGTTATCTGTGATCATCAGTACCATATCTTGGCTGTCTGTGCCAGGTATCCTGGGAGTTGCCATGATGCCCATAACGCTGAAAACTCCCATATTCCTACTCCATTTGAATGTCCAGATGCCTTTAAAAGATAGTGACTGGGATAAAAAGGCTACCCTCTGCAATGACAGCTGATAGCATTACGATGGAAAGGCCAAGGACTGATATAATACAGATACTCCTTTGACTAGGGATCTGGCGGAACAGATGATAGGTCCCCCGATGATGAGGTTTTGATACTTGGATCAGTCTTGGGGGTCCTTACACTATAGTGCTGCATTATCTTAGCATGCTGTTCTCTGCACAACTGGAGCAGGCGACAAGGGGAAGTGATGGATTCTGAAGAGCCGTCAAAGTGACATCAGTCTTCTGAGGAGGAAGATGAGAACATTGAACCTGAGGAACATAGGAACTTGAAAACAGAAGTAAGCCTTTCAGCGCCTCAAGCCTGTTTTGACATTTAGTGAAATCATGGCTGAGCTGTGGCCTAACTTCATACTTCTGCCTTTGGCCCATATCCTTTAGTACATTTGCTCAATAAAAAAAGTATCTACCTCAGATTTAAAATAAATAACTGATCCAGCTTTCACTGCCATTTGTGGAAGAAAGTTCCATACATTTATGGCCTATTGCATATAAAAGTGCTTCCTAATTATAACAGATTGTTAGGTTCTAGTGAGATAACAAGGTGTAGAGCTGGATGAACACAGCAGGCCAAGCAGCATCAGAGGGGCAGGAAAGCTGACGTTTTGGGCCTCGACACTACTTCAGAAATGGGGGAGGGGAAGGGGGTTCTGAAATAAATAGGGAAAGAGGGGGAGACAGATAGAAGATGGATAGAGGAGAAGATAGGTAGAGAGGAGACAGACAGGTCAAAGAGGCGGGGATGGAGCCTGTAAAGGTGAGTGTAGGTGGGGAGGTAGGTAGGGGATAGGTCAGTCCAGGGAGGACGGACAGGTCAAGGAGGTGGGATGAGGTTAGTACGTAGGAGATGGGTGTGGAGCTTGAGGTGGGAGGAGGGGATAGGTGGGAGAAAGGACAGGTTAGGGAGGTGGGGACGAGCTGGACTGGTTTTGGGATGCGGTCGGGGGAGGTGAGATTTTGAAGCTTGTGAAATCCACATTGATACCATTGGGCTGCAGGGTTCCCAAGCGGAAAATGAGTTGCTGTTCCTGCAACCGTTGGGTAGCATCGTTGTGGCACTGCAGGAGGCCCAGGATAGACATGTCATCTGAGGAATGGGAGGGGGAGTTGAAATGGTTCACGACTGGGAGGTGCAGTTGTTTAGTGCGAATCGAGCGTAGGTGGTCTGCAAAGCGGTCCCCAAGCCTCCGCTTGGTTTCATCGATGTAGAGGAGGCCACAACGGGAACAGCGGATGCAGTATACCACATTAGCAGATGTGCAGGTGAACATCTGCTTGATGTGGAAAGTCTTCTTGGGGCCTGGGATAGGGGTGAGGGGAGAGGTGTAGGGGCAGGTGTAGCACTTCCTGCGGTTGCAGGGAAAAGTGCCGGGTGTGATTGGGCTGGAGGGGTGTGTGGAGCGGACAAGGGAGTCACGGAGAGAGTGGTCCCTCCGGAAAGCAGATAAGGGTGGGGAGGGAAAAATGTCTTTGGTGGTGGGGTTGGATTGCAGATGGCGGAAGTGTCGGAGGATGATGCGTTGGATCCGGAGGTTGGTGGGGTGGTACGTGAGGACGAGGGGGATTCTGTTTTGGTTGTTATTGCAGGGAGGGGGTGTGAGGGATGAGTTGTGGGAAATGTGGGAGACACGGTTGAGGGCATTCTTGACCACTGAGCAGGGGAAGTTGCGGTCCTTGAAAAACGAGGACATCTGAGATGTACGGGAGTGGAATGCCTCATCCTGGGAGCAGATGCGGCGGAGACAAAGGACCTGGGAATAGGGGATGGCATTTTTGCAGGAAGGTGGGTGGGAGGAGGTGTATTCTAGGTAGATGTGGGAGTTGGTGGGCTTGAAATGGATATCGGTTTCTTAGTGGTTGCCAGAGATGGAGACAGAGAGGTCCAGGAAGGAGAGAGAGGTATTAGAGATGGTCCAGGTGAACTTAAGGTTGGGGTGGAAGGTGTTGGTGAAGCGTCACTGTTTCGGGATATTAGCTTTAAATTCCAGACTTATTTGATTCATTAAATTTAAATCCCCCAGCTCCTGTCGGAAGATTTAAGCTTGTATCTCCAAATCATTAGACCAGGCCTTGGGATTTCCAACACAGTAATATCACCACCATTCTGGCACACCCTATCCACCATTCTAGTATAACACATATCACCTTCTGCTTGATGGAGCACTGTAGTGTTAAGTGCAACAAGCCAGACATGACCTAATTGGTACCAGTTCCAGTAGATGTGAGCTGGGGACAGTGATCTTTCATTGTTTATGCTCAAAAGGCAAGCAGTCACTGCCTGTTTCCAGAGGTAAATACAGCTTCTGTCTGTTTTTATTTTCGTCTGTTTTTGCTGGTGTTGAATATAAGTGAATGTTTTGAACCATTTGATGATTTTCCAGATTGTGACAGCCCTACATTGAGCAATAAGAAAATGTTAGACTATACTGGACATTGGAGAAAGAGTTCATGGTTTCTTAGTCAAAATTGTAAGATGGGATCAGGCTAAGGATGGATAAGCTGTGTAGCATGGTCCTTAAAAATCAATGGATGGAAGAATGTTTACTTGTATATGAAAGAATATCCAACCTCTGTGTCCTGAAAAGTTTTTGTTTTTGGTTGCCCTCCCATTCAGTGCACAGCAAAGGGTGGCTCCAGACAGTCATCTCTTAACTTTGTGAATGGCTAGGTTTTAAAATGACATTGGCACTAGAGATCCCGGAATTTCCCAGCTATGCCCAGTACAGCATATGGGACAATACAATGGGTGAGATGCCGTACGGGTGTGGTGCATAGGTAAGGAGATTTTGGGAAGGTAGAGTGAGAAACTCACTCCGTGGAGAGAAACTCTCCAAAATTGACTGTCCAATTTCTGGTAACATTTAACTCAATGCATATTTCCAAGAACTTCTTTCAGGTCGTCCATCTGTGACAGCGACAGTCAATATCCAGTATTTTGTATTTCTTAATGACTTCCCAATATTGCAGCAGGCTTTTATGGGTCCAGATTGTAAGGAGACCATATTTTACAACCCACTTCTCAGGGAGATTCATTGGTCCTCTCACCTCCATCTTCAAGTGGCATTGCAGTTTTAAGAAATTTGTCTCATCTCAGTCAAATTTGCTTCAATTCTAACCAGCTGAAAGTTTTAAAAACAAAGGGATAGAGCTCATAACTCAAAACTGACTGGACTTATCACAGCAAACATTATCCAGAAATATGCCACCAGCTATTCACCAACGCGGGGACAAAATCCTGGCTCTTTCTAGCTAACAGACAACAGGAGTGTGCCACATGGATTGCAGCAGTTTGAGAAGGTGGCTCACCAACCTCCTATATCCCTCTCTCTTATGGGACTTATATGTGTCCAGTGGCCATCTTTGATTTCCATGGACCACTTTGCAAACCCAACTATGCCCATGACCGAGTGCGACTTGGAGTCAGTCATTGTTTGTTAACTCTCTGCAAGATGTGTTCAAACATTTTACTACATTTAGAGGTGCTATGTAATAACTTTACTACAGGCTGACAAAATATTGTAGCAATTTTTATGCACCACAAATGCTTTCCCCCAACACTACTTCATCTAATCCAATTAGCAAATCCTTCTATTTCTTTCTCCTTCATTTACCAATCTAGCTGTCCTTAAATAATGTGATGCAGTTACTTGATTCAACTGCTCAATGAGATGGCAAGTTCCACATTTTAGCTGTCCTCCATCTGAAGAAATTCACCAGCCACTTAAGTTTGTGAGGTGCAGAAGTGGAAGGATATGAAATTATTTTAGGTGGAGGGATTAGTCAATATGTAGAACATAATTTGATAATACTCATACATAGCCCTGCACCTTCAAATGATTTTTAAAAAAATCCTCTTCTTTATCTTCCTTCAGCATCTCTGCTTATAAGAATGTACCTGCTCCTTCCAAGCAATGATGTATTCCTTCCAAGAATCTATTTCTATTCTTCAATAAAATGGTTTCCTGGGAAACAGTATTGGTCACAGTTTGCATCAAAGGACACTAAGCTTCTATCAGTAAATATAGAGCTGACCTGATCTTTCCTGGATTCATTTGATCCTCTGGTGCTCATCAAATAATTAAACAAAAACAATCCCTTTAAATAGAAGTTGCAACCACGAAGAGCCACAGCTGCACATCCTTTTATCGTCCTCCAATATCAGCAGGATTCAATAAAAAACCAGTCCATGCTGGGAGATAACAGTGCAGCTACAATACTGGAACCAATTTGGCAATGTGGAAAATTGTCTAGGTTTATCCTGCCAACAAAAAAGCAGAATGAATTCAACCTCGTCAATTACTTCCCATTCATCCAATCTCAGTCGTCGCGAAGTAATGGAAGGGGTCATTGACAGTGCAGTCAAATGGCACTTATTCAACAGTAACCTGCTCACTGATGCTCAGGTTGGGTTCTGCCGGGGCATCTAAGTCCAGAACTCATTTTAGCCTTAGTTTAAAAGTGGACAGAACAGCTACTGTCAAGAAGGGAAGTGAAGGTGAGTTAATGGGAATCAGAAGTAAAACTCTCCACTGATTAGAGACATACCTGACATAAAGGAAGATGGTTGCTGTTGTTGAAGGTAAGTTGTCTCAGCTGCTGGATATCATTGTAAGAGTTCCTCTCGGTACAACCCCTAAGCCCAAACATCTTCAGGTACTTTGTCAAAGATCGCTGTTCCATCATAAGGTCAGAATTGAGGATATTCGCTGATGATTGCACAATGTTCAGCACCTCAGCTTAACAGCTCCTCAGTTACTACGAAAACCATAAAACCACTAAAGTAGTCCATGTCCAAATGCAGCAGGATCAGTACAAAATTCAGTCTTGGGCTCATAAGTGGCAAGTAATATTCATTCCACACAAATTAAAAGCAACGAACATCTTCAACAAGAGAGAATCAGGCCATCAGCCCTTGAAATTCAGTGGCATTACCATCACTAAATTTTCCACTTTTAATATCCTGTGGGTTGCCATTGATTGAAACTGAACAGAACTAGCTAAGTAAAGTGCACAAAGTGAAGCTCAGGGTCTAGGAACTTTGCAGCTCACTTTCTGGCTCTTCAAAGCCTTTCCACTAACTACAAAGCACAAGTGGGGAATGTGATGGTGTGTTCCCCACTTGCCTGATAAGTGCAAACCCAGCAACACTCAAGAAGCTTGACTGCATCTAGGACAAAGCAGCCCACATCCATTAACATCCACTTCCTCCACCACCAATGCTCAATGGAAGCAGTGTGTACTATCTACAAGCTGCACTGCAGCAACTCATCAAACTTCCTGAGACAACACCACCCAATTCTGCAACTTCAAATCCCTAGGACAGCAGGTACATTTGCAAGTTCCCCTCCACGCCACACATCATCCTGATTTGGAACTATATCGCCGTTCCTTCACTGTCAATGGGTCAAAATCCTAGAACTCCCTTCTAACAGCATTGTGGATCTACCAACACCAAATGGACTGCGGTGGTTCAAGATGTCAACTCACCACCACTTTCTCAAAGAAAATTAGGAATGGGCAATAAATGTTGGCCTAGCCAGCAATGCCCACATCTTGCCAATGATTTTTGTTTTAAATTGTCTTAAGGTGTCCACTAACCTAGCCAAGGTTCTAATATTTTAGTATTAAGACCAAAAAATTCCTTTGGTATTGCTGTGAAACACATTCACTTAAGCAGCTAGCACAAAAAAAGGTATGAGGAAAATCTTTACAGTGAAAGCTGCCTGTTGAATGAAGTTTGTTTGAAAATAAACACAAACCAGAGACAGGATACACTTAAAAAGCACTGTAATGTCTCCTGGATTTTAAATAAAGTAAGAACTTCTCATTCCATAAAGTGATTGAATGTTTATACTCCAGACCTGGGATCACTTAGACTGTTATCAGTTTTTAATTAAATGCAGAAACTACTTAAACATTCCAAAATCACAACTAATTGAAATTAACGCTTTTCACTGATAATGCCACTTCATCAATTGTAGCTTGCAATTTCTAGATCCACAACATGGTATGAAGTGATGCTTACACATAAGCATTTCTTTAGAACAATCAAATTCTCATATCAATGTGATGATAGCTTGTAGTTTAAGCCAATTCATGGGTAAATTAATATACATTGAAAATATTTAATCATTTTGCATGATAGCAGTTTCTCAGTGTTATCAACAAATATAAAATAGACATTCATAAAGGAATAAATAATGCAGTTTTGCATTTATACATTGAGGCTATTTAATATCTTGAAATAAATTATGTTCTAAAGGAAATTGTGCCCTGACACAGGTTTCTATGTCATATACATAATTTATCAGCTTGAAATAAACAAATGCTATTTGTAAGAACATTATACATTTTTGCTGGGCTTGTGCTCTTCTTTCTTCTGTCATTATATATGGCTTGTGGTACTATGATTGCTCTTAGTGGCACTTAGTCCCACGCTCAGCATACGCTGGAAAGACTCTTTACTGAAAAGCATTAGACACACCACTTTAGCTTGTAAAAGGGGTTTCGAAGGCAGCATGAATGCACCACCACAAGGACAGCCAGAGTTCATGGAAAAAGCCACCACTGTAACCTTCTCAGTGGAAACAGGGATTGCCAATAAAATCAACTTCACCAGGATGTTGCTCACATTCTGAGAATATCTGTTTAAAAATAAACCTTCATGATATCAAGGTAAACATCTCTATAGTGCAAGTCAAAAATGTTTACAAATCAGAGATCGTTAAGAAGAAATATTACAAAATGTGATACCCTGTGAGTGCATACCATGTCTGTCTGCTTAATTCAGAGTGTCTGCAAAGGGTTGAAATGTGTGCTTTACACTTTTACCAATGGCAGTTAAACAAATATGAATTTTAAAGGAATTATTTAGATCTAGAGTAAATCTCTATATTTTAAAGCTCAAGTGACCACCTAACTGCATTAATTAAGATAAAGCTACTGTCATGCACAGTTTCACAGATTGAAAGTTATTTAGAGATATGTTTTCAAACTAACTAATTTTAATTGGAAAATCTTTTTCTCACCAAACTATATAATGTGATGCCACACTGTACATGACCAGATCTCTAGTCAATTCAGGTAACCTCTAAATAGACGCAAGCCATTTTTAGTGGAATAGTTGGCAAAGAGACCAAGGTACAATATCATAAGCTAATTAATTACAGGATGCAAGAGAAACAAGACGACAGTGTTGTTACTTTATCACTGACTTTCACTTCCCATGAGTGTGGATCTCCCTGTTAGCACGCACAGGTATCTCAATTGATAGGAGAAACAACTGGGCCTTCAATTAAAAACTTTTGAGTGTTTGGTGCATTGGATCAAAACATCAGCTTCAACTCAGAGAAAAGGTAACAATTGTTTCAAATCAATTAATTAAAATTATGTTCTTTTTCATCCAGTATGAGGATCTTAGTTGAAAAAAAAAGGAACAATTCAAGCTAAGTCAACCAGAATAAAGAGTGAGGTAGGTGCCGGTCTCTGGTAGGTTTGTGAATTTATGATCAGGAGAAGGGGTTGGAGGCTGTTGGGACAGATCCAATTAGTGGGCTGGTCTTGGAAATTGATGGGGTGCAGTGGTGTGGTGGAGGAAGGAGTTGCAGGCCGGCTTTTGTCGGGAAGAAGGGAACAGAAAAGTTTGGATTGGGATTTGGGATTAAGCTGTCTATGGGAGCCTGGGGTAGCATTGGGTCCTAAGTGGAGGTAGATTTGATCTGGTGTTTGGGAGTTACATTTGGGATGGGACAGTTCAGCTTGGATGCTGAGCAGGGGGTGGTGAATCAGGTTAGGTGAAAAGATGGGAGACGGGGTGGGGGTCATTGGGGAGAGTCAAGATGGGAGGGTGTTTGCAAGGGTTATCATAGTGAGATACAGTCATAGAGATGTACGGCACGGAAACAGACCTTTCGGTTGAACTCGTCCATGCCGACCAGATATCCTAAATTAATCTAGTCACATCTGCCAGCATTTGGCCCATAACCCTCTAAACCGTTCCTATTCATATACTCATCCAGATGCCTTTTACATGTTGTTATTGTAACAGCCCCTACCACTTTCAGCTCATTCCATACACACACCAACCTCTGCATGAAAAGGTTGCCCCTCAGGTCCATTTTGAATTGTTTTCCTTCTCACCTATTACCTGTGCCCTCTAGTTTTGGACTCCCCCACTCCAGGGTAAAGACCTTGTCTCCTTACGCTATCCGTGCCCCTCATGATTTTATAAACCTCTATAAGGTCACCCCTCGGCTACCAAAACTCCAGGGTAAACAACCCCAGCCTATTCAGCCTCTCCCTAAAACTCAAACCCTCCAACCCTGGCAACATCCTTGTAAATCAATCTTTTCTGAACCCTTTCAAGTTTCACAACATCCTTCTTATAGCAGGGAGACCAGAGATGCACGCTAATGTGAGTGATTGGTGGGTCAGTTGTATTGCTAGCCATTCATTAAGGCGGGTTTTAATTCCTCTAACATATCCTTGTAATCTGTTTAGATAAGTCAGTCAGAACCATTTGAAGTCTCCGATGCTTAAATTTTAACTTCCTGGGCAATTATCATGTAGTCAGTGCTTTGAAGCTTTCACATAGTCCTGATGTGCATTTTCTGTGACACATCCAGCCTGTTCTTGCAGCTTTTTTCATTCTCCACACAGGCTTTTTGCATTCCTAACTTTCTAGCATCAGCAAATTTGGATATATAACACTGTTATTTCATCTCAATAAATATCTCAGGCACTGATCCTTGCGGTACCTTGCTACTTACACTATATCAGCCGAAAAATGATCTGCTTATTTCCCCACTCTTTTTTCTGTCTGACTACCAATACTGAATCCAACATACCCTCCAGTTGTGTAATGTGCAGTGAGCTGGATGAAATTCCTGTTATTATTCATCCATTGTTTCCCTCTTATCCATCCTACGAGCGGCAACATCAAAAAGCCAACATGTTGCACATGATTTCTAATTCCTAAACCTGTCATGGCTTGCTCCAACTTTATTGTAATTCTCTTAAGTGTTCTTTCAAAATATTCCAAATTAAAATTCAATATTTTCCTGACTATTGAAGGTCAGACTAATAGGCCTAAACATCCCCAGTTTCTATCTTGTTCCTCTCTTGAACAATAAGGTTACAGTTACTACTTTAAAATCCATGGAGACTATTCTAGGCCCAGAAATTTAGAAAAATCAATACCAATGCGATCTTTGTCACTGGCACTTTTTTAAAATCTTAGGATGAAGGCTATCAGGCCAGGGAATTTGTTGGCTTTTAGTCCCATTAACCTCTCCCATATATTTTTATCCCTAATACAGTTCCTTTAAATTAATTTTTCTCAATAGAACCTTGGGTTCTCTACTTTCTCAGATTTTAAAAAATATTTTCTCCTTTGTTGAACGTCTTTGCCGCTTTCTTACTTCCAATAATATTTTCTCTTCTTCCAGCCTCTAAGTGGCCCATTATTTATCATTCATTGATCGCTTTGTTTTTCGTATCTGTAGAACTTTCTACAATATAGTTTTATGTTTCTATTAATTCTCATATTCTGTTTTCTAATTCTTTAGCAATTGCTTGGTAATCTTTTGCTAATTTCGAAAATCATTCCAGACTTTAGGCCTACTATTCTTTTTTGAAAATATCATAAGGCCCTTCCTTTAATTTAAACTTGTTAGCCATGGTTGGATCACATTTCCCAAAGGGTTTCTATTTTTTAGTGCAGTGTATATTCACTGTGAACGCAGAATAATTCTTTAAACTTTTGTAATTGTTTATTTACCAACATATTTTTAAACTAGCTTCCTGGCGTACGTTGGCCAACTTGTTATTTAAAACTATATTTTGTTAAAATTTTTGGCTAGTTTTGGACAACCAAATCAGCCTCAAACTCAACATCAAATTCAATCTTATTATACACATCATTCTGAGGAAGGGTCACTGGACCCGAAACGTTAACTCTGTTTTCTCCTTCACAGATGCTGCCAGACCTGCTGAGCTTTTCCAACAATTTTGTTTTTGTTCCTGATTTACAGCATCCGCAGTTCTTTTGGTTTTCATTCAATCTTATTATAATCACTGTCAAATCCAAAGATTTCATGCTTCCCTTACTTTTGCCAATTTTGAGCAGCATTGATATTTTGAAGCAATGTATTGGCATTTCGTTTACCTGAGGAAGTCTTATACAGCAATGTTTACAATATTCCAAAGAAGAATCAGAATGGACTTGAAATATTAACTTTGCTTTTTCTACCCACAGACCTGTCGAACTCCAGCACTCTCTGTTTTTATTTCAGATCTCCAGCATCCACAGTAGTTTGCTTTTACTTACAACATTTATTTTGCTTGCTCTAGTTGTTATAGATATAAAACAGAACTTGAATATTTTAACAATTTTAAGTGGCAATATAAGAATTTACAGATATGTGTTATTTATACGGTATAATTTCAAAACTGATTGCTATTTGCTAGAGGCCAGCTCAATGTAAAAGAGGCAGACTGCATTTAAACTATTTGATTTTGGTGTTTTTTAGGTTACTTTTTCCCTTTTCATGGTTGTTTATCTCAAAAGTTCTCTTTCTGGCTGCATGAATGAACAAACAAGGCATGAATGTTTGTTTTTTGACGGACAGAACATCATTGAAAGGTCCTATTGAACAAGTCTATAGAATTGCTATGTGTTAACTTAAATCTGAGATTATTATCTCTGGCTGAGGTATTGGAGGGCAGCACATTGCATGAAGATGAATAAGTTTCCCCCCATTTTTTTCTAACTGTATATTTTTACGCAATGCTTGGATCACTCAGCCCACATGAGTTACATCCTTTGTTTGACAAGAGATATCCATTATCACCTATCATTATCTGATGATAAGTTTTGCTTGACACCTTGCTTACAGCTGGCAAATAGACAAATGTCAAATCTCATGGGACCAATTATACTGGTTTTGTGTCACTAAAATTGGATCTTGCCCCATTTGATTTTTCTGTAATTTGTGAAAATGTCTTATTTAAAATACCCAATAAAGATGCTTTAGCACAAATCCCATGAAAAACAGAAACAATGTGAACTGAGTGCTTTGAAACTACTGGCTAGACTTTAGAAAGAGAGCTGATATTGTAGATTGCAGCAGGACCATTAATAAGGAGGTACGTCATGCACAATTAGAGGGGGTCATGCAAAATAAGAAGAAAAATGCGTCAGTCTGTATTCAAGCCTGTTCTGCTCTTCAATAAAATCATGATTGATTTTCTACTCCATCACCACTTTCTCGCACTATTCTGTATCCCTTAATCTACTTGGTATCCAAATACCAATGAATCTCACTCTTGAACATACTAAACAAGTGAACATCCACAGCTTTTGCAGGTAGAGAAATCTAAAAGTTTGCAATTAACACTTTGAAGAAGTATCTCCTCATTTCTATCCTAAAAAGCCAGATCTTGGCTTGAATGTAATGCCCGCCACTGTTGCAAGTTTGGTGAGATGGGAGGGGGTTGGGGGGGTTATTCAGGGAGGATGGTGGCTGGTGAAACCCCACTGAATTCCTGTGTCTGTCTCGAATGAATGGCTAACAGGCAGCCTAACTGCTCCACTCACAGTTGAGACCCATAAGTGAACATTCACCGAGTAGTGGGTGGGGATTCAGCATTTGGGAAGTCTGAAAAGCAAAGTCTATTGGGTTTGTTTACACTTGTGGGGGGAGGTGGTCTCTTCACTGTCAGACACTTGTTGAGGGATTGAGGGTTTCCAGCATTAGGACATGTGAGGAATGGATATATCAGCGCCCATCGAGAATCATGAGTCTTTGTGGTTGAGAACCCTGCTCACCGAATTGCCCACTGCCACCGTCATTCACTCGTAGCAAATGTCTCTCGGCAGCCCTGGGTGCATTACCTTCTCAGTACCATTGCCTAGCACAGCTGCCAGCCTCTGATTAGCTGGGCCTTGCTCAGAGCAGCATGTCTGTCCTGCTCACATCCATGATCTTGGGCAAGGCCAGCTCTATATGTGCCTGATTGACACTTCATTTGGGGACCTTCCTGAAAGTAGGCAGCATGGGGCACCGGCCCTCCAGTCAGTGGGCAATATTCCCCATCATTTATATTAAACTCTGCCCCTTAAACTGAGTCTGTGAGGATTAAATCTCGCCCCATTAGCTGTAGAATCATTTCCTGAGCATCTACTCTCTCAAGCACTTTACAATTTTATCAGTTTTAATTAATCAACTCTCAGTTTTCAAAGCTCTAGGACATATAGATCCAGTCTACACTCTCATTCTTTATAGGAACATCCCTTCAACCGAGAATCAGTTCAGTGACCTTCTGTTACACTCCAGCTTAGGCACATTCATCTTTAGTTAAGAAGACCAATATTGTGCAGAATGCTAGAGCTGTGGTCCCTCCAGATTCCCTTTTAATGATTGTAAGGTTTCTTAACGCTTATACCCAATCTCTTTGTAACAAAGATTATTTTAGTATTTGTTTTCCATTTGCGTCATATACCTGAATGTTAAATTCTTGTATTTTGTGCATGAGAATACCCAGGTACTCCTGCATACCAATATATATCCAACCTCTCATAGTTTAAATCTTATTTTGCTTTCTTTCTATTTTTTTTTTAATAAATTCATACTTCTACCCAATATGTTCCATTTGCCTCATTCTTACTCCCCTACTTCTCTGAATCGTTTGTTGATTTGATTTGATTTATTATTGTCACATGTACAAAGTTACAGTGAAAAGTATTGTGTTATGTGTTAACCAGACAAATCATACCTTACATAAGTACATGAGGATAACAGAACAGAATGCAGAATATAGTGTTACAGCTACAGAGAGGGTGCAGAGAAAGATCAACTCCAACATATGAGAGGTTCAGGTACATGAATGGGATAGGTATGAAGGGATATGGACCAAATGCTGGTGAATGGGACACTAGATTAATTGTGAAAACTGGGTGGCATGGACAAGTTGGGCCAATGGGCCTGTTTCCATGCTGTAAACCTTTGTGACACTAGGTCCGTTCCAAAGGCTAATAACAGGGGAAAGAAGATTCATGCATCCTTCTCACAGCTTGCTTTCCCACAAAACTTTGTATCATCAGGCAATTTGGAAACACCACATTTGGTTTTAAAGTGTTTGAGACAAATTATTAACTTATTAACAACTAAGACCTAACCTCTGAGCCACCTGTAGCTGCTTCTGCTTTAATTGTGCTGGCATCATACTCAGGCAACCTTTAAGTCGATTGTGCCAGGTAAACTGGGCATGGTGAGCTGAGACATTAGTCTTGATAATGGAAACTTTGAAAGATGTGTTCTGAAGAATTTAAGTGATTAGGCTGTAATAATTTCATTTTGCTGCTTGATCCATTGTGGGATTGTACTTGGAAAGAGGGATTATCGATGTACTGTCTTGGAACTAAACTTTCTTTATAATTTATATGGATGGCTCTCAAGTTTTGTCATTGCTGGAAGGAAGCAGCAATTTGTTTCTGTCATTCCGCTGTTTCATCCAACTTGTTTTAGAACATGGTTAGTTTATTTTAACTTCCCCATTGCTGTTTTGATCCCCATTCAACATACTTGAACAAGGGTGGCGTATTTCTTGCGCCTTGTGTAGAATCTTCAGCAAATCTTGGAATCACTTCGATCTTATTCATATCTCTCGCTACATAAGGATCCCATGCACAACTTGCATTTTCCAGGTTTGGATGGACAAATGTTTGGTAAGCAATAACTCTGAACATTTTTTGTTACAAACCAGAGATTCCTCCTTCAGAAATCCATAAGTGCAGTTTGCTTTGGATGTTATTTGCTGAATATGGAATCCTCTTGGAAGATTATTTTTAAGAATAACCTTCATGTATGGTTGTGTATCTATGGGTTTGGGGAATTTGATTACTATACTTAAAGTTATCTGTTAGTGGATCCTTTAGGCTGGTTATGAATATGACATAGAACTTTTGGAAGTTTGTTGCAGCCTGCTAGACCGAAAATGAATTGATTATTTTACTGAGATAGTAGGAACTGTTGATGCTGGAGAATCTGAGATAACAAGGTGTAGAGCTGGATGAACACAGCAGGTCAAGCAGCATCAGAGGAGCAGGAAAGCTGACATTTCGGTTCGAGACCATTCTTCAGAAATGGGGGACGGGAAGGGGATTCTGAAATAAATAGGGAAAGAGGGGGAGGCGGACAGAAGATGGATAAAGGAGAAGATAGGTGGAGAGGAGACAGACAGGTCAAAGAGGCGGGGTTGGAGCCAGTAAAGGTGAGTGTAGGTGGGGAGTTAGGGAGGGAATAGGTTGGTCCAGGGAGGACGGACAGGTCAAGGAGGCGGGATGAGGCTAGTTGGTAGGAGATGGGGGTGGGGCTTGAGGTGGGAGGAATGGTTGGGGAGGCGGGGACAAGCTGGGCTGGTTTTGGGATGCGGTCAGGGGAGGGGAGATTTTGAAGCTTGTGAAGTCGACACTGATACCCTTGGGCTGCAGGGTTCCCAAGCGAAATATGAGATGCTGTTCCTGCAGTCTTTGGGTGGCGTCATTGTGGCAATGCAGGAGGCCCAGGATGGACATGTCATCCAAGGAGTGGGAGGGGGAGTTAAAATGGTTCGCGACTGGGAGGTGTAGTTGTTTGTTGCAATCCAAGCGTAAGTGTTCCACAAAGCGGTCCCCAAGCCTCCACTTGGTCTCCCTGATGTAGAGGAGGCCACAACGGGAGCAGCGGATACAGTATATCACATTAGCAGATGTGCAGGTGAACATCTGTTTGATGTGGAAGGTCTTCTTAGGGCCTGGGATGGGGGTGAGAGGGGAGGTGTAGGGGCAGGTATAGCACTTCTCTCCAACAAGGAAATCATCCTCTGAGAAGCCACCCTGTCATGTCGGCTCAGGATCTTATATACAGGCAGTCCCCAGGTTGTGACCAGTTTCTCCATTCTGGAGTTCATTCACAAATCAATTTGTATGCAGGCCAGAGCACAATGTAGGAGAGTAAAAAGCAGCTGCTCACAAGTACGGGAAATGTTTGTAATGCTGGGTCTTTAAAACTGCAACCTTGTAGGGGATTGTGTTTGTAAGTAAAAGTATTTGTAAGTTGGACCTTCGTTAGTCAGGAACTCCCTGCACTTTGGCATGTTCACTTCTCATTTATCCAAACTTAAATGGTTAAATGCTCAGCCTATTCAACCTCTCTCCATGAGGCAAGCCCTTCATCCCAGGAATGACTCATGTATACTTTCTCCGAACTTCTTCTGATGAAATTGTATCACATTTTTTCCAAATATAGAGACCGGATTTGTGCACATTGCTCCAGATATGGTCTCACCAAGCTCTTGTGGAGCTGCAGGAAAATAGATTAACCCATCCCAAGTCCCCGTCTAGAATAACAAACTGGTGCGTGCATCTAATGGAATGTTTTTGAAAATCAATATCCACATATTCACTGGCTTTCAGTTTTCTACCCAGGGACAACAGAAAAAAAAAACAGATTTGTCAAACACTATTTCTCTTTCATAAGTCCGAGTTGAATCTTCTAACTATAGTCCAATTTTCTAAATGCCCTGTTAAAAGATTTAAACATTTTCCGTGCTACTGATATCAGGCTTACTGGTCAATAGCTCTTTAATTCCTTTTTCCCATGTTTCTTCCACAGCAAAATTGGGTTTGCAATCTTTCAATCCATAGAGGTTGCTGTAGCATCTAGAGAACAATGCATGGTCAAAACCAATGCACCACAATCTCTGCAGTTAGTATTTTTTTCAAACCCTCAGATATAGGTCATCAAGTCTGAGGGATTTGCTATAAAAACAGAAAGTCCTGGATATGCTCAGCAGGTTTAGCAGTGTATGTGGTGGAAGAAAAATATTAGTGTTTCAGAACATAAGAATTTTTTGATGTTTAGTCCTATTAATGAATACAGGACTATTTCCTTACAAATACTTCAAGTTCCTCACTCTTGCTAGATACTTGATTGTCCACTATTTCTAGAATGTGTCTTGACTACCATGTGGTCAGCTACGGCATTCATTTAAGACCTCTGCCCCTTCCTTATTTTCCATTTTAATTTCTCCTGCTTGTTTCCAAGTGACCTGAGTTTTTAAAAATCTTTTCCTTTTCAATTAGCCATAGAAGATTTTATAATCTATTTTATTATTATTGCTCATTCACACTTATATTCTCTTTTATGAATTTCTTTGTCATCCATTGCTGAATTTTAAAATCCTTCAGATCTTCAAGCACACTATTCTTTGATCATACCATAAGACTGTAAAGGCCTTTCCTTACTTTTAACTTCTTCATAGAACTCCTACAGTGTAGAAACAGGCCTTTCAGCCCAACAAGTCCACACTGCCCCTCTGAAGAGCATCCCACCCAGATCTATTCCCCACGTCTAACCCACCGAACCTAAACATCCCTGGGCACTATTGGCAATTTAGCATGGCCAATCCACCTACCCTGCACATCTTTGGACTGTGGGAGGAAACCCACACAGACACGGGGAGAACATGCAAACTCCACACAGACAGTTGCCCAAGGGTGGAAACGAACCCAGGGCCCTGGTGCTGTGACACAGGAGTGCTAACCACTGAGCCACCATGCCACCCTTCTTGTTGGTCATGGTTAGGACACTTTTCCAATAAAGTTTTCAGCTGGAATACTGTGAACAATTTTGGGCCCCTTACCTAACGAAAGGTATATCGGCATTGCAGGCAGTCCAGAGAAGATTCATTTGGGTATGCCACTGCCTGATTGGAAGAGGTTAAGTAGTTTGGACTTGTACTCATTGGAATTTAGAAAAGATGACCTTGTTGAAACATATAAGATTCTAAGGGATAACATGGTGTGGAGCTGGATGAATACAGCAGGCCAGACAGCATCAGAGGAGCAGGAAAGCTGAC
>NC_063339.1:20935842-21026289 GCF_021869965.1 Rhincodon typus
CCAGCATCGGCAGTTCCTACTGTCTCTAAGATTCTCAGGGGACTTGACAGATTAGATGTAAAGAAGTGCCTTCCTCTTGTGGGACAGTCCAAGACCAAATGGCATAATCTCAGAATAAGCGGTTGCCCTTTCAAAACAGAAATGAGAATTTCTCCTCGCAGAGGAGACTAAATTTGTGGAATCCTTTACTGCAGAGGGCTGTAGAGGTTGGTCATTAAGTATATTCAAGGCTGAGATAGATGGATTTTTAAACAGTAAGTGAATTAAGGATCATGAGAAGAGGCAGGAAAGTGAACTTGAGGGTTATCAGATCAGCCATGACCTCATTGAATGGTGGAGCAAACCCTAAAGGCTTCATGACCTGCTTCTGCTCCTACATATTTTCATCATTACTCGAAAAATTGAGAATTAATTATTTAGATTGATTATTGCATTAATTTTTCAGTGCTAATTTTGAATTTAAGCGATGGTGTGAAACGGGCAGTATTAATTCAAACATCTAACATATGAAGATTCATGCATCACATAAGGAGGCCATTTGGTTATCATGTCCCTATTTGCTCTTTAAAGAGCAATCAGTTAGTCCCATTTCTCCGCTTTTTCCCGACAGTTCTGCAAATCTCTCCTTTTCTCTTTTGATCATCGGCTGTTTCCGTACCTTTCCAGAAGGTCCATTCTACACAAGAACTTACTGCAGTGAAAAACATTCTCATTTCTAAGATAGTTTCTTTTTACCTCTTTTTAACTAATTCTGATCATTAGAGAATTGCTGGCTATATGTAATGGACATTGGATTTGGCATCAGTCTATTTGCACGATTGCTCAAATTGCAATTGACATTGGGTAAATAGATGTCAACTAACTGCACCATTAGGCTTGTGGACAATGTTGTGCTTAAGTTCTTAAATGCTTTTCACTGGAAAACTTGCAAGTGCACCAAAAGAGAGAACAATGTTATTGAAAGAAGCAGAGAAAACAACATGCAGGATCAATTAAATTACCAACCCTTATCTCCCTGGATGAATCTCTGCAGTAGGAAGGCATGAGACTGAATGACACAAAAGCTAACATTTTTCATGTTTTATGCAAGGAGGTGGTGGTCTCCCTCATTCCCAGCTGGCACAGCAGTACTGCCAAATATTTCATAATCTGAATAGAGGAACTTCTGAGCAGAGTCGCTGCGAGAATGGTGAATGAACATTACTCGTATTTTGAGAATGGTTTCGGAGGCAAGAAGGCTGGCAAATTGGGTGAGGGAGGGAATAAAGTCAATTTGCTAGCCCAGCATCTTCCTGCCACCATGTAAAGTTGCTAGTGGTGGGAAAGGCATCATCTAGCTTGCTAGCCTCACCCAGAACCTCATTGAGATATTTGAGTGGCCTGTTAAGAGATGCTTTCTGCATTTGCGGGGGTTAGACTCCTTGGTAAACAATGTCAGGCCTCCAACAGGCACATTTTGCCCACGGAAAGGTTTCCCAGCAACAATGACAAAACACATCCGCATTACCTGGTTTCTCCAATATCTCTCTTACCTGACACTAGTAATACTTAGCAACCTTGACTCCCCGGGTGGTAGTCTCCCCATGTGATGGCCTCCCCTTGTGGTGGTCTCCCTGTGTGGCGGTCTCCCCGTGTGGTGGTCTCCCCGTGTGGCGGTCTCCCCGTATGGTGGTCTCCCCGTGTGGCGGTGTCCCCGTGTGGTGGTCTCCCCGTATGGTGGTCTTCCAGTGTGGTGGTCTCCCTGTATGGTGGTCTCCCTGTGTGGCAGTCTCCCTGTGTGGTGGTCTCCCCGTGTGGCGGTCTCCCCATTTGGTGGTCTTCCAGTGTGGTGGTCTCCCTGTGTGGCGGTCTCCCCGTGTGGCGGTCTCCCCGTATGGTGGTCTTCCAGTGTGGTGGTCTCCCTGTATGGTGGTCTCCCCATGTGGCGGTCTCCCGGTGTGGTGGTCTTCCCGTGTGGTAGTCTCCCCATGTGGTGGTTTCCCCGTGTGGCGGTCTCCCCGTGTGATGGTCTCCCTGTGTGGCGGTCTCCCGATACGGCGGTCTTCCCATTTGGTGATCTCCCCGTGTGGTGGTCTTGTCCCCACATGGAGGTCTTGACCTCTTGAGGAGATCTTCTTCATCTTTGGCATTTAGGTATTCCAGCAGGGTGTATCATCTAGGAATGGCTGTCGCAGTACAGCATGGCAGTCTTCTTCGGCAGATGCTTCTGGCCTAGTACCCAGCAGCCTGGTATGCCAGTCTCATGCCGGCTGCATATTCCGGGTATTTCATCGTTCCTAAATCAGCTTTCCCCAAGCTCAGGAGGTATTAACTGAACAGTGGTGAACTTTGTTTTAGTTTTACTTTTCTTTATTAATAAGTACGACTTCCGTTATTGATGTAGGTGGTCTGCATTTCCCATGGTTAATCCACCAAGTCTGCACATTATGGGCAATTTAGCGTGGCTAATCCACCTAGCCTGCATATCTTTGGACTGTGGGAGGTAACCAGAGCACCCAGATGAAACCCACGCAGACACTTGGGAGAACGTACAAACTCCACATAGTTATCCAAGGCTGGAATCAAACCCAGGTCCCTGGTGCTGTGAGGTAGCAGTGCTAACCACTGATCCACCATGCCACCCCTGGTAAAATGGTTTACATCACTATGGCTACATGTTTCTTAAGAATAATGACTTTTATAATGACAGTCAGCACTTAAAAGCTACATCATGAATATGTTTGCATGTATGTGCTAAATAAGTATGTATTTGTATTTTAATTGTTCAGTCAGGAATACATACTTCCAGATTTATTTTTAAGTGCTTTCCAACAAAAGTAATGTTGGGCTTTCTAGAGCCGATCACAAATTAAATGAATGCAATGGAAGATGTAGCTGTTGTGTTAAATTTTTCTATAGTGTACAGCGGTAATATCGCTGAACTCCTAATCCAACACCCCAGGCTAATGTTCTGGGGATAACACTGTGTGGAGCTGGAGGAGCGCAGCAGGCCAGGCAGCATCAGAGCAGCAGGAAAGTTGACATTTTAGGTGGGGACGCCTCTTCACTGAAAGAGGGTCCTGACCCGAAACATCAGCTTTCCTGCTCCTCTGATGCTGCCTGGCCTCCAGCTCCACACTGTGACCATGTTATCACCTTCCGAACTCGCAACCACTTCCATCTAGAAACAGATATATGGGAACACCATCACCTTCAAGTTCCCCTCCAAGCCACTCACCATCCTGACTTGGAAATATATCGCCATTCCTTCACTGTCGCTGGATCAAAATCCTGGAATTCCCTATCTCATGGAATTGTAGGTAAACTCACAGCAGGTGGACCGCAGCAGTTCAAGAAGGCAGCTCACCACCACCTTCTCAAAGGCAACTAGCAACAGGCAATAAATGCTGCCAGCCCGTAATGCCCACTTCATACATATGAATAAATAAAAAAAAGTTCATCCTACTAGGGGCAAGTAATGGCATCCCTAGAAAGCCACTCAATCTCTGAGACAAGAGATGGGGGAGAAAAGAGAAACAATCATTGTAGAGTATGATAATAGCTTTTAAGAGCTGAAATTAGAAAATGGATTTCAACATGAAGCATAACAAACATAGAGAATGCTGGAGAAACTTTGCATGCGTGGCTGCATCTGTGGAGACTAAAAACAAAACAGGGTTAACATTTTGAAGTCAAGTATGACTCTTCCTCTGAACTGAAAGGGTTTGGAAATTTTGTTTTACTTTTTACAGACATGGAGGAGGTGATGAAGGGAACAGATGGTGCAGAGGCCCAGTGAAAACAACAAAGAATTTTTAGTGGTGGTGAAAGAGAAAAAGAGTTGGTCTGCTAAAAGCACAGTGAACAAGAAGCAAACAAGACAAGACTGGAGTGGAGAATGAAAGAAATATGGAGAATAGACATTATGTAATCAGGCTCTGAATTTGTGGGATTCAATATTGAGTCCTGGAGGCTGTAAAGTACCTAAGTGGAAAATTAAGTGTTGTTCTTTGAGCTTGTGTTGTCCTCCATTGGAACATTATAGCAAGACCAGGACAGAAACATTACAACGAGAGCAAGATGTTTTATGAAATGGCAAGCAACTGGCAGATTGGCTTCATTCCAATGAACAGAACAGAGGTGTTCCACAAAACAGTCATCCAGGTCACCCAGGTTCACAACGTGGATATTGGAAACGTGGAACTGCACTCCATGGTCAACTGCCCAGACCATGGCACCAAAAGATTGTGGATATTAGGTCAAATGAAATTCTCAGCAGTAAGATAGACAAGAATTTGGTGGTTAGGTTATGGAACAAAGTCAGTTCAGGAGAGTGAAGATATCGGTCTGTTATAGAAACATAGAAACATAAAACATAGAAAATAGGTGCAGGAGTAGGCCATTCGGCGCTTTGAGCCTGTACCACCATTCAATATAATCATGGCTGTTCATGCAATTTCAGTATCCCATTCCTGCTTTCTCTCCTAACCCCTTGATCCCTTTGCCTGCAGGGCCTCTTTGAATATATCTAACAAACTGGCCCCAATAGCTTTCTGTGGGAGTTAATTCCATAGGTTCACAACTCTCTGAGTGAAGAAATTCTTCCTCACCTCAGTCCTGAATGGCTTACCCCCTATTCTTAG
Source organism: Rhincodon typus (assembly GCF_021869965.1). Classification (NCBI taxonomy): domain Eukaryota; kingdom Metazoa; phylum Chordata; class Chondrichthyes; order Orectolobiformes; family Rhincodontidae; genus Rhincodon; species Rhincodon typus. The sequence goes on from NC_063339.1 coordinate 20,940,465, forward strand.
ACTGTAACACCTAGTTCTGGACTTCCCCGACATCAGAAACACTCTTCCCACATGTAGCCTGTCCAGTCCCATCAGGATTTTATATGTTTCAATGAGATCCCCTTTCGTTCTTCTAAATTCCAGTGAGTACAACCCCAGTTGATCCAATCTTTCTTCATATGTCAGTCCTGTCATCCCCGGAATCAGTCTGGTGAACCTTCACTGGACTCCCTCTATAGCAAGAATGTCCTTCCTCAGACAAGGAGACCAAAACTGTGCACAATGCTCAAGGTGTGGCCTCATCAACGCCCTGTATAAATGACATCAAATTGAATGTGAACCAAGTTCAATGAGGCTGAATGGTTTAACCACGTTCCTATATTTGCTAAGTTTGAAAATTCATGAAATGAACAATATGGAAAATAAAACATAAATGAACCTAAAATTAGAAACAATTAGAAATTACATCTCAATACTAAAATTGGACTATCCTCCTTATTCAGTTATATGTTCCATTTTTCTTCAGCTCTTTCAGGAACAAGTAGAAAACCAATTAACTGAGTCACTTTCAGAATACACTCACTTGCCCTTTTTTCCATATAAAACAATTATATAAACAGATATAAGCATATGCTTTGTATATCTTACACGTCATTAGTCTTGGGAAAACCTCTTATGTTTAAGCCAAAGTTATTCCATCTAGGGATATTTGTCTTTATTTAAGCTCAATATAAAATGATAATGTTTTGAGTCCACAAATCACAGCAAGAGGCAGAGATAGTAGGAACTGCTGATGCTGGAGAATCTGAGATAACAAGGTGTAGAACTGGATGAACACAGCAGGCCAAGCAGCATCAGAGGAGCAGGAAAGCTGACGTTTTGGGTCTGGACCCTTCTTCAGCAAGAGACAGCGTCTGTAAAACAGATGACAGAGTCACACAGACAGTTGAAAGATAAAACTTGACAAGTTAGTGCCAATAGGTGTGAGGCTGAAAAAGCACTTCAGGTCAGACAGCATCAGAGCAGCAGGAAAGTCAATGTTTCAGGCCGAAACCATTCGTCAGGATTGGGGAGGGGGAGAGGAGCCCAGAAATAAATAGAGGCAGGGGGTTTCGGCTGGCGGAAGGGTATGTGGGATGTTGATAGGTGGATGCAGCTAGGGGGTTACTGTGATTGGTTCGTGGGAAGGGTGGAGCAGATAGATGAGTAGGAAGATGGACATGTTAGATCCAGACAGGAGGGGGAGAACTGGACATGGGATAAGGCTGGGGATGGAGGGATCTGGAAGCTGGTGAAGTCAATGTTATGGCCATTGGGCTGTATGCTCCCAAGGTGAAATATCAGGTGTTGTTCCTCCAGTTTACATTTGGCCTCACTCTGAGGAGGCCAAGGATGAACATGTTGCCAGGGGAGTGGGAGGGTGAATTAAAATGGGTGGCAACCAGAAGGTCAGGTTGGTTGAAACATGCATGTGGTCTCCCCAGTATAGAGGAGACCACATCAGGAGCAATAGATCAGGTTGCATAAAGTGAAGGTGAATCTCTGCCGGATTTGGAAAGACTGTTTAGGGCCTTGACAGAGTTGAAAGGGGAGGTATAGGGGCAAGTGCTGCACCTCTTGTGGTTGGAGGAAAATGTCAGAGGATGATGCATTGTATTTGGAGTTTGGTGAGGTGGTATGTGAAGACTAAGGGGACTCCTTAATGTTGTTGTGGGGGTGTGGGGTTTGAGGGCAGAAGTGCAGGAAATGGAGGACATAAGTTTGAGGGCATTCTTAATTACAAAGGAGGGGAAATTATGATCCATAAAGTAGGAGGATAGCTGGGATATTCCCCTCCTCCTAATTAAGGATGCCCTCAACCACATCTCCCCCATTTCCTGCACTTCTGCACTCAAACCCCCTCCCCCAACAACACTTGTCCTCATGTACCATCCCACGAACCTCCAATTCCAACACATTGTCCTCTGACATTTCTGCCACGTACAATCAGATCTGCCATCATAAAGATATTACCCTCCCTACCCCTGTCCGCTTTCCACAGGGACCGTTCATTCCGTGACTCCCTCGTCAGCTCTACACTTCCCACAAATTTCTCCACCACACCTGGTATATTTCCCTGCAACTGCAAGAGGTGCAACACCTGCCCCCACACCTCCCCTCTCACCTCCATCCAAGGCCCCAAACAATTCTTCCAGATCCAGTAGTGATTCACCTGCACCTCATCCAACTATTGCATCCATTGCTCCTGATGTGGTCTCCTCTATATCAGAGAGAACAAATGTAGACTCGGGGACTGGTTCACGGAGCATCTGCACTCTGCACACATCAACCAACATGACCTTCCAGTTGCCACCCATTTTATTTCACCCTCCCACTCCCCTGATGACATGTCCATCCTTGGCCTCCTCCACTGTCAGAGTGAGGCCAAACATAAACTGGAGGAACAACACCTGACATTTCACCTTGGAAACTTATAGCCCAATGGCCTAAACATTGACTTCTCCAGCTTCAAAATCCCTCCACCCCAGTCTTGTCCAGTCCTCCCCCTCACCTGCCCATCTTCCTACTCACCTATTCGCTCCACCCTTCCCACAGATCAATCACAATAACATCCTACCTGCATCTACCTATCACCATCCCACCTAACCTTCCGCCAGCCGCAACCCCCTCCCTGTATTTATTTCGGGGCTCCCCTCTCCCTCCCAAATCCTGATGATGGGTTTCAGTCCAAAACATTGACTTTCCTGCTCCTCTGATGCTGTCTGACCTGCTGCACTTTTCCAGCTTCACACCTATAGACTCTGGCTTCCAGGATCTGCAGTCCTTATCGTCTCCAAGTTAATGCCAATGCTTGTCAGAATTCAAACCTCACCAACATACAGTACTTAAGCACAAGTTGTTTTGTAGCATCTTAAATATTCAGGAAAGGTATTATAGTACTCATACAAAAACTTTCAGCAATTTTAAGAATACAGATAGTGATCATTTTCTTACAGTTTTTGTTGTAAGAAAATGATCAATATCTGCATTTTTTAAAATTTAGTGCTACTTCCTGTTCTATCACTCATCATTTCTCAACAGCTTCAACCTAATTGGATGTTTTTACCTATTTATTATTGCTTATCTATCTAAACATTACATATGAAGGGCAATACAGGCTATCACTGATGTTAAACCTGCAAATATCTATATTTTAACTGCTTAAACTTTTAAATAAGCACGAAAGTATGTTTTGGAGGAGCTCATATCTGACATGCAAGTGATATTGTGAGTAAGAAAAATGTCATTTAAATAAGTAATAATGGGTGCTAATATGAATTTGTTAAAAAGAGTTATGCCTACGTATGAAAGTGTACATTTGTGTATGTATCGGCATCATGTGTGTGTATACTTCCAATTCTACCTGCCTTGCAAAAAAACATCATACGCATAAATGTTAGAGTTCAGTGTCAGCTTTTACAGAATCCAACAAGCTTGACCTAAAATTATAGTGCATGTGTTGACCTTATTACTACTAACCTTTAACTAAAAAATCAGGAGCAAGTTCATAATTCCACATCCTGCAGCAACTAGTCAATAAAACTAATGTCAAGATCAAAAGCTTTACTTGCTGCTTGTGCTGTTATCTGAAGGTAAAGAATGAATGAGCTTACATTCGCAGCGTATTTGCCACATTGACAGGATTTTTCAAAACGTTTCATGCAGCGAATACTTCTGAGTGCAGACAATATTGCAGAGTATGTTGAAATGCACAAATTGGACACAGCAAATTCTCATAAACAGCAATAAAACGTGACCAGATAATATTTTCAGGAACTCCCATAGCACTTTGCAGCCCATTAATTACTTTTAGCCTGAACCTACTGTTGTCATGTAGGTGAAAGCAACAGCCAATTTGCACTTAACCACAAATTGTGGAATGAGTGAACACTTAATCGACTCTGGTTATATTTGAGGGATGAATTTTATTTTTGTTCTCAGAATGTGTGTGGAGTTGACAGGTGTGCATTACTTGCTAAAGCCTAGGCATTCAGCAACTGAGTGTCACTACATCAACTTAGAGGGTATTCAACCACAACCTTGCTGTGGTTTGCAATGATTTGAACATTTCCATTGTCATTTTCTCGTGTGAGTTCACAAATGATCAGATTTATTGAATTTAATTTCATTACTTGACCTGTTGGGATTTGAACTGAGGTTCTAGGTGTGGGATTTCTGATTGGGACAGAGAAGTACAAGTTGCTCAACCAAGATAACTGGATTTTCCCTCATGCTGTGCAGTTTTAGCCTGTGAGTTTTTTTTTCACTCTCTCAACAGTTTCCCCACCCAGAAGCCAGGCTGATTAAAGAGCATGCTTCCCTGCACCAGAGACAATAGACGTATTTCAAGTTCCAGGCCATAACAGGCATATTTCAAGTGACCAAAGCAAAGATTACAATGAATGTTTATGTACAAAGAGGTTTGGGACATCAGAGGTAATTGAGGGCCATGTGCTGAAAGGAGGAAGTCAGAAAGAGATTGAAGGCAGACATGCAGGTTGGGTGGGGGAGGGAGAGGTGTTGGATTATAGAGGGGGATCAGTAATTAATTTCTTGATCAACTTGGAGAAGAGCTTAATGATTTTAGATAGATCCTGATTATTGAGAGGGAGGGGAGGAGATGGTGAGGAAAGTTTGCTGATCATTAGGGGCTGCCCAATCATGGGAAGGTGTGGGTTTGTAGTGTCAGTGGATGGGTTGGTTATTCCAGAGGCAGGTCCATTTGTGGGAAGAGAAGGAGCTCAGCTTGGGACACCAAAGTCATCACGACTCCTCCTCTCCTGACCTATAAAGTGTGCCACTTCCTTCTTCCACAAAGGTGTCTTGTCCTCACCTCCTTTTACCTGTTGGATTTCTTGCTTCCCAACTCACCTAGTTGGCCAGACCTAAGCCCAGAAGAGAAAATGGAAATAAGTCATGACTCCTGGTTTCAATATTTAAATAACTGACCCTCCACCAGGAATCAGATCGGTCACTTGCTCCATGTTAAAAGATAAAGCTGGAAGAATTCAAGATGATTTGCATTGGGTTTGAGATTTTTACATTTTAGCATTCAACTCAATCCAAATATGATCCAAAAATGTTTTCTAGATTAAAATTCCCCTCAGAACTTCAGATATTAATGGCCTCAGAATTCAAAGTAAAATGAGCAAAATACATTTAGGAAAGAAGGACATATTGGAAGGGGTCTTAAAAATAAAGCTACAAATAAGAAAGACATGGTTAATGTGGAAAATTATCAGGTCAGGTTTATGAGAGAGTTATTTTCACATGCTGTTTCATTGTTAACAATATCTGTTGTAATGAAGAAAATAAATTCATCTTCAATATTACATGGGGCTCAAATTAGGCAGGTCAAGACACAGGTTTGGCAACTGCTTGCTTATTTATTCAGATCTGTAACTGATTGGCAGGCATGGGGTATAATGTAGTGTAGGAGACCGTGCTACTGGATGATCAAAGGTTAGAAAGGAAGGTAAATGAAATATAGAAACACAGAAAATAGGTGCAGGGGTAGGCCATTCAGCCCTAATGAAATAGTATCTGCTTGATTTCAATGCCAAAGATTGAGTGCCCAAAGTCAATAAAAAATGGGAATACTACAAATGCACAAAAGGCTAGTCAGTCTCCAAAAAAAAAAAAATTAATAGTTTGTAAAGACCGTGTCTTTACATTTTTGTGCTTTTTGAAATTGTGGACTGAAATAAGAAAGAACTATTTTAAAATCAATGTAAAGGATTGCTGCATGTTTTGAAAAGCAAGTAACCTGACATTCATGGCAAATATTGTGTAAACAGATATTTGAACAAATAATAGTTGAAGCGATTGCAAACAAATAGGAGCTGAGGGGCTTTGTGTACAGGGACTATTTATCAGCAGTAAGATGTTGAATGGTCTATGTTCTAGTGACTAATTATCAATGACAAAAACTTTTGCATGCTAACAGCCATGTGATTAGTTTTCAGGTAATTAAACAGCTTGGGACTGAGAACAATAAATGGAGAAATGTTTTGTTCTCCACCAGCACCAGAGCTGTTTCTCCCTTTTGTAAATCAAAACACATTTTCAACCTGAAGAAGACCAGTTCATCTTTCCTTTGACTACTGTTGTAAACTGTGACTTCTAATTGATAGGTAAAAGACCATTTATAAATGAACTTAGTCACCTTGTGTCTCTTGCAAACCAATCCAAGCATCCAGAGAAGGATGACTGAAGAGCAATGATCTGACCAGTATGAGACTCATAAAGGCCATCTCAGCAACCCCTGCATAGGAACTATTGAACTGTCTTCCAGCCTTTCATTACCCATACCCTATTTTTTTCATGTTTGTATGTAGGTGTCTGTGCATATATGGGGCAGATGTTTGTAAAGAGATTAGAGATTTAATTTGTATTGTTTTATGCCTACAGTTTATAACTGTTTACATGTAGCTGAAGTCTAGTTACCTGTAAGTTAAAGCAATTCTTGTTAAGCACAGAAACCTGGTCATTACATTCTATCAAACTGTCTGAAAATCAGGTAAATTTTGGCATTTTGGGTACTTATTTTAAAATCTTTAAAATATGTGACAATTCCAGGAGTAGTGGTTCTTAATTTCCAGCATGCCACCTCAATGAGTTCAAATATAGTTCTTTTCTTCAATCTTAATTTTTGACCCAACTTTGGTGAAAAGTCTCTAATTGAAACATCTTTTCTTTAAAGATAATGAGAAGTCTTCTGTATGCATTCGTCATTAATTTGCTTTCATCTCAGGCAGCTGCCTTTTAAAAACTTTGTCTCGTCTGTTTAAAATGTGGGACTGGGTGGTGGATTCTATATTGATTTTATACAGTCAAAGTGGTTCACACAAAGAAGAAGAAACTTCCAAAATAACACAGAGTAAATTATGCTCCTGAAGAAGATAATTTTCAGGGAGGGCAAAGGTAAAATTGTTTTGCTGCCGTGTGCCAGACAAACTGGCATCCTTGGTGCATCAGAGAAGCTTTTAGTAAAGTTTATGTGATGTTGCAATCACACAGACAGAAGTTATAATTTTGATCCTTGTGTTGAAAGAAGTGATAAATTGTCCTCATTTGCCATCAAAAATACAAACACAATCTGGTACTGTCTGCCCTGCCAATATGCTTGGAGGTATATCTACCCAGTTAGTCACATCCAGTAAATACCAGAAACACACATTCCAATCTGTTCCTTTGAAACAGCTATTCAAAATCCACCTGAACAGTGCTGTAAGAGCTCACAGAGAGAGAAGCAGCAGCAATAGGGTTTCACATCCATTTGGATAACAGGATGTCTTAGAAAAAGGTCAAACCAGAGGTATGGTGACATCTTTTAGTTGTAAAATTATGCTGAGCCATTTTTATGGATTATCTATCATTAGTACTCGCCATTTCAGATATTGAAGTGTTGACTGCCCAAGGGTACATTCAATAAAATGAGAAATATTTACAATGCCCACAGCTAATCAAAACTAATTAAAAACAAAATTCAAACTGTGATTATTGCTAACACTATAAAAAGATTAACAATATGAATTTTCCCTTAGTGCAAATTTGATTTTCTAGGCAAATAGGGCTCATTACAAATCAATTTGTATGTTTCATGGTATGTTAATGTAGTTTGCTGATGTTCTTAAAAGATGACAGTGGTAACTAGAAAAAAAGGGGAAGGCTTTTAGTAAATTCAGTCAGCTCAAAGCTGGGAACTAGACTGTCAGTGAAACAAGCTTCGCTGTCGCTATTTCACTCATTAGTGACATAAGCATCCCTCTTCCAGGTTTCCCTAACAATCAGAAATGTTGGAATGGTGATACCCACATCTATCAGGGGAAGGACCCTTACTTAAAGAGGGCTCAGCAGATGTCAGGTCTCTCACTAAGCAGCATGATGATGGATGCACAAAGTTGGAAAGTTGTCACCACCTTCTCCCAAACCACCAGCCGCACTCTCCATCTCAATCTCTAATGCTTCCCTTGAGGCCATGCTGCAAGCTTTAAGAGCCTGATGTAAAACAGACTTCCCTGTGGATGGCAGCAAAAAGCCAGCCTCAAAACCAAACAGATGTAGCTGGATGTGGCTGATAGGCCCTCATGGCTGCATTACAAGAGACTCAATGATTTCATCAGGGCAAGAATATGAGGCATATTCCACTTTTGGTTGTCAAACCCAAATTCTAGCTTCCTTAGCCTTGGCCTGCATGACAACGCCCACATCAACGAACATTGCAGCTTCGCACATTCCTTTCTCTCTTGCATTAACTCTTTACATCTCCATCTGATACTCCTATCAGCCTTCACACTTTTGCCATCTCACATTCATTCTTCACCGTCAACCTCCAACAAATGCTGTCACAACTGATAATCTGATGAGCCATTTGAACACTTTCACATGAATGGATGGTTAGCAGGAGTATTGCTGTGTTCCTCCCCTGCCTCTTGCACATCTATTTGCTGTAGATAGTCATCTCCTTCACCTCCTGTGCCATGTCCTTGCCTTTTAAGAAAGCACACAATGATGGCCTTTGAGACTTCGGCAGAGCCACTCTGTAAGGTCCTGCAGTCCCCAAATTCCCTTTAGATCAACCCCCATTCAATGAGTAGGAGGGCATGTCAGGAGCAATAGCAGACATACCGAGAAGATGAGCTGCAAACCCCTGGTGAAAGTTGAAAACAGGAACTACTGTGGTCAAACAATGGGACAACATACAACAGCCAGAAATAGTAATAGCTATGGATGCTGGAGTCAGAGATAACATAGTGTGGTGCTGGAGGAACACAGCAGGCCAGGCAGCATCAGAGGAGCTGGAAAGTTGATGTTTCAGGTCGGGACCCTTCTTCAGAAATGGAGGAGAGGGATGGGAGCTCGGAAGTAAATAGAGAGAGGAAGAGTGGGGCTGGAGAAGGTAGGTGGGATGGTGATAAGTGAGTGCAGCTAGGCAGTGGTGGGGATTGGTCAGTGAGGTGGGAGGAGCGGATAGGTGGGAGAGAAGATGGACAGGTTGCGTGAGATCAAGGAGGCGGGGATGGGAGGGAGGGTTGGTCATGGGATGAGGCCGGGTCTGGGGAGATTTTGAAACTGGTAAAGTCTACATTTAGGCCATTGGGCTGTAGCCTTCCAAGGCGGAATATGAGATGCCGCTCCTCCAGTTTCTGGGTGGCATCATTGTGACACTGGAGGAGGCCCAGGATGGACATGTCACCCAGGGAGTGGGAGAGGGAGTTGAACTGGTTTGCAACCGGAAAGTGTTGTTGTTTGTCGCAAACAGAGCGCAGGTGCTCTACAAAGCAGTCTCTGAGCCTCTGCTTAGTCTCACCGATGTAAAGGAGACCACATCAGGAGCACTGGATGCAATAGGCCACATTGACGGATGTGCAGGTGAATCTCTGTCTGTTGTGAAAGAAATGGGGATGAGGGGGGAGGTGGGGGGGCAAGTGTAGCACTTCCTGCGGTTACAGGGAAAGGTGCCGGGGGGTGTGGGGCAAGTGGGGAGTGTGGAGTGGACTGACAAGCTCCCTGTCCCCTCCCCCATTTCTGAAGAAGGGCCCCAACCCAAAACGTCAACTTTTCTACTCCTCTGATGCTGCTTGGCCTGCTGTGTTCCTCCAGCTCCACGCTGTGTTATCTATATACAACAGCCAGAGTTCAGTGATCCCACAAATATCAAATCAGATCCATTCCTTGCAGTCCTGCCATATCCAGTCATGAATAGTGGTGACCTCACAGGATGAGGCTGATCTGCTAATGTCCCCATCCATAATGATTGAATAAGGCTGAAGCACTTGCAATAATGTTCAGCTAGAAATGCTGAGTGGATGATCCATCTTGGCCTGCCTTGAGGTCAACTGATATTTGCATATCAAGAAATGGCTGGTGGTGATGTGAAGACAATAAGCCCTGACAACATTTTGTCAGTAGTCATGAAGATCATGGCAAGCAAGTAACTCCCTAACTCCCAGCACCTGTCCAGCAAAGCACCAGTCATGCAAGTAATGGAATATTCCTTGCTTGCTTGGATGGGTGCAATTGCATTAATACTCAGAAGCTCATAACCAGCAAAGACAAAATGGCTCACTTCATTGACATCCCATCCTTCACCTATAACCAGTCAGTCTCTTCATCAACAATGCACAATCACAGCAGTACGTATTAAATACAGGATGCACTGCAACAACTCATTCAGGGCTCTTCAACAGCACCCTCCAAACTCATGGCCTCTACCACCTAGAAGATGATCACAGGACGTGCATGGGAGGACCAATACCCGAAAGTTCCTTTTAAGCTATACATCATTCTGATTTGGAACCAAAAACATAACATTTCTTTCATTGTCACTGGGTCAAAGTCCCGGAACTCCGTACCTCATACCATTGTGTCTGTACCTACACCACATGGACTACAGAAATTCAGCCCACCACTGCCTTCTCAAGGGCAATAAATGCTTCCATCGGGTGGCATACTCTGTCTGGTGTTTATTGCAAGGCCTCCTAGACTGATCCAAACATCGGAATCTCATCCTCAGAAAGTCTATCATCTGGTCTGCCATCGCCCTGGTTAAAGACTGGGTTGCATTGTATCTGCGCTCAGTCTCAGTCAGGGTATTGTATAACAGAATCATTAGCCATTGTTGCAGACGGTAGCCCTTGCTGTCCAGTAACCATCCTTTTCAGGCATACTCAATGAGTATGGAAGGCAATGCAATTGGCACTGTGAGTCTCGAGCTTAGCCCTGTACATCAAGAGCTTCCATGAATTCCTAAATTGCTTTCTTCCTGGGAAAATGGTAATTTGTATATTAATGAGGTGAGATTGGATATTAGTGAGATATTAATGCATGCCAACACATGCTCCAGCTAGACCTCCTCTCCTTTGTCCGTTCTTTCTCTTCTTTTTCTCCCGCTCTCCTCCCTTCTCTTGGCCTCGGACAGCTGGCCTCCGAAGTTGGTAGTTGGCAGAGATGCCAGAAGTCGGAGCGAGGACCCCAGTGGCTGGCACGGGGACACCGGTGACCATCAGCCAGAGTGGAGTGGCAACCAGCAGTCAAACCATGTGGAGGTTCTCTGCGCTGGTCTGCTGCACAGAACCTTTGGAGAGAGACTGTGATGTTTGTCTTTTTAACTTTGCTTCTCATTTTTCTGACCTATGGTTATACAGTTGGAATAGCTGGAATGTAACTTTCTTTTTCTTCATTTCTCCACTCTGTAACTAAGGATTTTACCTCGGTACCTTTGTACCTGAGATGGCGCTGTAAGTGGCAACTTGTAAACTTTTTACTATACCCATTTGAGTACATGTGACAATAAAGTTCATCCAATTCATCACTCACCAGCAAGAATTCTGGCTTGCAGTTCAACACTTGCATGGAAAATGGGACATTTTCTTTTCTGTGTTGAGAAATTCATCCCTGCCAGTCTCATAAGATTTACCCAATATTTTCATTAATGCCCATGTCATTCATTTTCCAGATGATTCTGCTCATAATCATGAATAAATATAACTGTTAGCTGGTCATCAATATTGATTTAATCAATGTGGATCTTGGCTTTGCAATAGCAGGGATTGATACTTGAAAAATTCAGAGATTTTGGGATAGATATTTAACTTGCTGCTTGAGAATGAACCTGGCTTCACTTGAGAAAGTATCCTCTGTTATCATTTTCAGAAATCTACCCTATACTGCCATATGTACTGTACTAAGTGGAGCTAGAAGCTACATAGAGTGTGATACACATTGAATATAACTGCTGCCAATGTTAGCGTTCATTTATGAAAATGATTCATGAAGAGAATATGTGGAGGATAACAGTCCTGAATAATCTATGTTGATAAGAGAGTGTTCTATCTCTTTGGACAGCTTAGTCTCTGGACTATCTCACCAGATGTTAAATCGCTTGGCTCCATTTCTTGCTTTGAAAGAAATTCTTGAGAAAACATTCTCCCGATTGAGATAAAACCCTTTCATCAATGCTAAAAAAAGTATTCACAGGTGTTTTTGCTCTGAAAAATGGCATGTTCTGTTTCTGATTTAAAAATTTTTTTTTGCTGCAAACTGACTTGATCACATTTTAATGTCAAGATGTTATAACCTGTCACTGATGAAGCATCTTAGGGAAAATTTAACATCTGCAAAAACACCACTTTTGACATAATTATGGCCCTACTTTTGTTCAGCGGTTCCCTATTATATCAATGCTAAATTGGGAAAATAACTGGTTGATATTATGGAGACTGTGAATGCACTATAGTCGAAATCCTACTCTGATGTGTTGCACTCAGTCTCCAGTCTGTGTCACTTCTGGGACACAGCAGCGTTTGGGAGGATTGTATCATTTTGGTAATATCACTAATATTTTTTAACTGTCGTTTCTTTTACATGTATTCAGCCAATTAAGATACGACAGATAATAAGGAAGGCAAATGGAAATTTGGCATTTATTGCTAAAGGAATAGAGTATGAAAGTAGGGAGGTTTTGCTGCAACTGAATAAGGCCCGAGTCAGACCTCAGGTGGAAAATTGTGCTGCATTCAATTTTGGTCCCCTTACTTGAGAAGGGATGGAGTTGTATTGGAGGTAGTTCGGAGGAGGCGAACTAGATTGAGTCCAGAGATGTGGGATTCGTCTTATGAAAAGAGATTGAGTAGTTTAGACCTATAATCTCTGGAGTTTAGAAGAATGTGAGATCTAATTGAGGAAAATAAGATACTAAAAGGAATTGACAAAGCAGACATAGAAGGAATGCTTCCTCATGTAGAGCAACTTTGAATGAGGGGTCATAGTCTTAGGATGAGGGGTAGCAGAATTAAAATGTGGTTGAGAATAAATTATTTATTTTGTAAGGGTCGTGAATCTGTGGAATTCATTACTCCAGAATATGGTGTATGTTGGGACATTTAGTGAATTTAAGGAGGAGACAGATTTTTAATTTGCAATGGGTTGAAGGGTTAGGGAGAGAGGGCAGGAAAGTGGAGTTGAGGTCAGGATGAGACCAGGCTTGCTCATATGAAATGATGGAGCATGTTTGAAGGGCTAAATTGTTCTATGTTCATAAAGTCCATAGTGGATCTCTGAAAGAACATTTGAAATAGTCCCATTGCGCCACCTTTCCTCATTGAGGCAAAATATTTTTAAAATCATAGAATCATACAGCACAGAAAAGCTCCCTCTGTCCATTGAGTTTGCACCAACAAAAAATTACTCTTAATCTACACTAACCCCACTTTCCAGTACTTGGCCCATAGTCTTGAATGTTACAACATCTTAAGTGCTCATCCACATACATCTTAAAGGTTGTGGGGTTTTCTGGCTCAACTACTCTTCTAGGCAGTCCATTCCAGATTCCCACCACCCTCTGGGTGAAAATGCTTTTCCTCCCTTTCACCTTAAAATTATGCCCACTTGTTGTCGACCCTTCGACTAAGGGAAACAGCTGATTTCTACTCACTCTGTCATAATGTTATACACTTAAATCAGGCCCAACCCAAAATGTCAACTTTCCTGCTCCTCTGATGTTGCCTGGCCTGCTGCGTTCCTCCAGCTCCACACTGTGTTACCACTTCTCTGCTCTAAAGAAACAACGTGAGCTTATCTAGCCTCATTTCATAGTTAATGGGCTCCATCCCAAGTGACATTCTGGTGAATCTCTTCTGTATCCTACCAGTGCAATCACATCCTTCCTATCAAAAGGATTTCTTTTCAGATAATTATCAGATTGGTGTTTTGAAGGCCTCAGTTAATCACCCACACTGACACTGGCATTCCACTTCCCCCTTCACTGATATAAAAAGCTTGTTTTCGTATTGTCCTGTCTATTTTTGTAAATCAACTAAAGGTGTTGTTTTGGCTACTTCTGCTAATGGGAACAAGTTATCTCTCCGTATCTTTCATGATTTTGGACAATTCTATCAAACCTCCTCTCAACTTTGTCTTATCTAAGGAAAATAACAGCAGCACCCCAACTTTGAACCATGTAACTGAACTCCCCCTTCCTGGAAACAATCTTATAAATTGGTTTTCCTCGAACACAGGAGCTTTTAACTGAACCTGTCTTAATTTTACTTTTTTTGTATTATTATGTATGACTTCTGTCATTAATATAGGCGACGTGGTATGGTGATTCATAGAATGTTTTCACAGTATTATTCATGTAAAAGTACACATGACAATAAATTTATATTCCATTCTTTTAAAAAAATCTTTTGTTTACACTCTGTAAGACTATTACATCCTTCCTGAAGTACAGTGTTCAGAACTGAACAGAGTTGAGGCTGAATAAGTCTTCAATAGAGGTTAATAGGATCAACCTCAATAATCCATACCTCTCGACATAAAGCCTAGGGTTATCTTCTCAACCTGTCCTGCCACTTTCAAGGATTTATGCACGTATATCCATAGGTTTCTCTGCTCCTGAAATCCCTTTAGAATTGTACCTTCTATTTCATGTTGCCTTTTCTCATTCTTCCCAACAAAACACTTGTTGTGCGTCCACTCATTATATCTTTGTCTTCTAGATGTCTATCATTATCCTCTTCATGGTCCGCAATATTTCCAAATTTATGGCACCTTAAAATTTTGACATTTTTGCCCTATGCACCAAGTCTATTCCTTTAGTATATATCAAGGAAAACAGTGGTCATATGTCAATGTGGGGAGTTCTGTTGTCACAGCTAGTACTTTGTTCGAAATACTTGGAACAATTGAATGAATTGAAATTGCACATTGAATACGTAATTTCATCTGTGGAATGTGTAGATTTCTGACAAGGTTAGCCTTTGATCTCCATTGCTAACCTACTGTTGGGTAGGGATTTACATGAATTTTATCAAAAGCAATGAAAGAACAGTGATATACATCTCAGTCAGGAAGGTGTATATGCTCAAAGGAAACTTGAAGACAATGGAGCTCCCACTCACCCACTTCTCTTGTTCTTTCTGGTTGTGGAAATGGTGAGTTTATGAGATACTGTCAAAGATCTTTTGGTGTGTTGCAGCAATGCATCTTGTAGATGGTGCACATTACAGCTATAATGTGATAATGATGAAGGGAATGCAAGTTGTGTAGGAGGCTGATCAAACAATTCATATTTTTAACATCTTGAGAACCTTGCACATGCAAGTTGTTTTCCACATCACCGAGATTTCCTCCATATAAAGTATCAATTTTACTTTTCTGCTAAAACATGTACCATGTATCATAGTTACTAGGAATAGAAATCCTTTTGCCATTCAACCACCTGATGGTCCTGCAGAATAATAAATGTACCTAGGCAGCAAGTGGACCCAGCATGGATCCTCATGACAGCAGCAAGTACTTACTTTTCTGGAGTGAACACGGGGCTGGATTGGAATTGGCGGCTGCTACATTGGCAGAGCCTTTGTCGATGAGGTAGGCCGAGTCTGGCACTGGCGGTGGTGAAGTGGTGGTCAAGGGCATCACAGCAACATTGACAAGATGGGCCCAGCTGCGAAACTCTAATGTTGGCAAGTCTGGTGCAGGCAGTAGCGAGGCGGTGGTGGAGGAGAATCAGCCCATAGGCAAAAGATGGCGCCTGAATTGGTTGGGTCCAGTATAGGCGACAGCGAAAGCGGTGGAGGAGGGATGGTGGTGCAGGTATCATTGATGAACTGGCTCAGGACTGATGGACAGGAGAGGTGATAGCCCAATGGTATTATCACTAGACTGTTAATCCAGAGACCCAGATAATGTTCTAGGGACCTGGGTTCAAATCCCACCATGACAGATGGTGGAATTTGAATTCAATAAATATCTGCAATTAAGAATCGAATGATGACCAGGAATCCATTGCTGATTGTCAGGAAAAACCCATCTGGTTCACTAATGTCCTTCAGGGAAGGAAACAGCCATTCTTACCTGGTCTAGCCAACATGTGACTCCAGACCCACAACAATGTGGTTGATTCTTAACTGCTCTCTGGGCAATTAGGGATGGACAATAAATGATGCTTAGCCAGCAACACCTTCATATTGTGAATGAATAAAAAAAAGCCATATCTTTCCTTTATTTTTCCTATTCTTAAAACTATTCAAAATGGCACCAGATCGTGGCAACAGTGGAAAATCTTTTCACTGTATTTTCTCAGTGTAAAGTACACATCACAATAAAATCGTTGAATCATTCAACTATATTGATATGATCTACAAATTTCAACATCACTCCCTCGACTAAAATGATTGAGCTGCATAGTGAGGTATTGCAGTTCCAGCTTCCAAGTAACATCCTCTGTCAGTACTCAGTATCATTTTAATGTTTGTAAATGGTTCCTGGATGTTTGACAATAATGGCAGGGGATGTCCAGAAAAAGTGAAACAAGCCTGCATTTCAAAATTGCTCCATTCATTATTGACAGGCTAGAACATTCCAGAATTATGGAATATCCTAGCACTGACTTGAAACCATCAACAACAGGAACTGGGAAGAGGGGACGGTGCGGAAAAAGGAAAAAAAAAAATCAGCACCAGCTGAGTCTAGAGTATTTCAACATTTTGGATCTGAGGACCGAACTTTTAAATAAGTGTTGCAATTAAAGGGTTCATATGTACAATAGAAAGGGAAGAATTGCCTATAATTTCTGTCATGATTGACAATTGGCTTAATACTAATAAAGATTGCTTTCAATTAAGAATAACATCATATAAAAATAACCTATAAATGACTGAATGCATAAGAATGCTGGTAGATCAATTGCTTGCTTAAGATAGCTGTCTCAGACTCCAGCATCGGTAGTTCTTACTATGATGGCTTTTAAACGAAAAGTAATCGTAGAATCTCTACAGTGCAGAAAGAGGCCACTTGGCCCATTGAGTCTGGACTGACTTTCTAAACAAAGCAGCCAACCCCACCCTTTCCCCATAACCCCATCTAATCTGGGCACAATGGAGCAATTTAGCATGGCCAATCCACCTAACCTGCACATCTTTGGACTGTGAGAGGCAACGTACACACTTCCAAGGAGAATGTACAAACTCCACACAATCACTCAAGGGTGGAGTTGGCACTGTGAGGCAGTAATGCTAATCACTGAGCCACCATGAAGATGTTTGTACATAGTGAACTATCTGGCTTAGTCAACTGACTTCCTCCTTTACTGTAACTTGTTTTCACTTCATTTTGTGGCAGCCATTAAACATATTAGGTGGAAATGGGCCTGGTTTGAGAAATTCTGAATGAGAGTAAAGGGGAAGCATAATCTCCATTGGGCACACAAGACCCATAAGGGAGGATTCACTGCCCACCACCTACTGTCTGATATTATCCCTCAGAGCTAAAGCTGTCAGCATTCCCATCTGTTGTGGTTCTCAGCCTGCCACAGGTAAGATTACAGCAGGGTTGTAAATATTACCTGACCTTCAATCGGTCCAAGTGCAGGCAAACTGCTAACATTTTCTCTAACCCCCATAACATTTCAGACAGGTCAACAATGGGTGGGTAAACAGCAGGAAGGCTGGATTTTATGAGCTGCCACTAGTGGTGGAATTATATTTTTCATTCACTTGGGGGATGTGGCTGTTCAGCATTTATTGCCTGTCCTTAATTGCCATTGAGAAGGTGATGGTTAGCTGCTTTCTTGAACTACTGCTATCCACCTGCTGTAGGTCTACCCAACTGAACTGGCTGAAGACTGGTATGTGTGATGTTGGGGACCACTGGAGGAGGCTAAGATGAATCATCTACTTGGCACTTCTGGCTGAAGATTGCTGCCAATGCTTCAGCCTTATCTTTTGCAAGCAAGCGGTGTGGCTTTTTCATCACCGAAAATGGGTTTTTTGTCAAAACTCCTCCTCCAGTAAGTTGTTTAATTGTCCACCACCATTCACAGCTGGATGTGGTAGGACTGCAGAGCTTAGAAGTGATTCGTTGGTTGTGGGATCGCTTTTCTCAGTCTGTCACTTGCTGCTTATGCTGCTTGGCATGCAAGCAGTCCTGTTTTGTATCTTCACCAGGTTGACATTTCATTTTGAGGTATGCCTGGTGCTGCTCCTAATGTGCCCCCTGCACCTACCATTGAATCAGCGTTGATTATCTGGCTTGATGGTAATGGTTGAGTAGGCGATATGCTGGGCCATTAGTTTACAGATTGTGCTGGAGTATAATCATGCTGCTGTTGATTGCCCACAGTACCTCATGGATGCCCAGTATTGAGTTACTAAATCTGTTCAAAGTCTGACCCATTTAGCATGGTGATAGTACCGCGCAAATTGATGGAGGGTATTCTCAATGTGAATGTGGGTCTTCATCTCCACAAGGACTGTATGGTGGTCATTCTTACTGATACTGTCTTAGACAGATGCATCTGCAGCTGGTGGATTGGTGAAGATGAGGCCAACAATGTTTTTCCCTCTTGTTGGCTCCCTCACCTCCCCTTGCAGACCCAGTCTAGCAGTCATATCCTTCAGGACCTGACCATCTCCATCAGTAAAATCTGGATTACTGTGTTTGAGGCTTTGTGATTGTTTCTGAGGGACCTTAAGGCATTATAGAATTGTAAGTAGTTCTTTGGTTTCTCAGCCAGTGTTCTGGGTTTCCTGCTCCCCCTAACCAGGAGCCTCTAAGTAATGAATAAGCCCAATGAATTCATCTGAATTGTAAGAAGTGCAAACTACACAGTTGCTATTTCTGTTTAAACACTGATGGGGTTGTTAACTTTTACAATGGCTCCAGTACAATGTACTTTTATTGTAGTACTGAATCAAGAAATGGGACTCTGGTGAGTTGAGTTTTATTAATATTTCATAAAGGTGTTCAAATTTTGTAAATCATATAATATAGAAATAGGAGCAGGAGTACACTTTAGGTTATATCATTCAATACAATCATGGCTGATATGATTGTAACTTCACCATTATGCCTGTCTCTAACTCCCAGCTCTCAGCCCTTAAATCCCATATAAATCAAAAAAACTGTATAACCTGGTCTTGAATCTAGAATGATCCAATCTCTACGTCTCTTGGGGGAGAAGAATTCCAAAGACTAATGCCAGTCTGACAGAAAAATGCCTCCTAACTGGTTTTAAATGGATGATCCTGTATTTCAAAACAGTGTCCCCTTGACTTTGATTCTGCTGCGAGGAGAAGCATCCTTTCAGCATTTACCATATGAAGCCGCCTCACAATCCAAGATGCCTCAGTAAGATCGTCACATCTGACTCACTGGGTAACTGCGTGTTGGCAATAACAATGGAGCACTTTGTTCTGCTGGAGAGTTCAAGGTTTCTACTTCTCAACTCATTATTGCCAGTTGTCTATATTCCCATGTCTCAGACTAAGAACAGAATAAACCAAAGATCTTATAAAGCTCCATTCACCCTGTCTAATCCAATACTTCCAATCATGATATGCATTCCTTCTTATCTCTAATGGCTGCCATTTTCGTAACAGCTCTGAGTGAAGTCGACAATTTGGGAATTATTTCTCAAGTATGCAGTGCTCGTAGCCAGTTGTTTGGTTTGCATTACTAACAGTTACATTTACACATTCCTGCTGCATTCAACCATCCACCATCCCCACCTTTTCAAATGACTCCTGAACTAATAGGAAATGATTTTTGAGAGATGGGTGGCAGGATTTTTAAATAGCTGGTGATGTTTGACAAGCTTGGCAGCTTTTTTTTTAACAGGTGACAGGACGAGTGGAACAGGGTGGAGTATGCATATAGATTCCCACAATGCTCACATAAAGTCCCTCATAAGACATTGTTACCATGAAACCAGAAATGATGTGGGAACAAAAGGAGGGCATTCAAATCTTCAGTTCAATGAAATCATTGCAGATTTGAGAATCCTTACCTCCACGTTTCTGCCTTTCCCACAGAAACTTTGAATACCTTGATGCCACAACCAAATACATATTCCCATCCCCTCTCTTTTCAGCAGGAACTGTTCCCTCTGGTCCATACCTTCTCCATTCCAATATCTCCCTACACCCCACAGCACCTTCTCAGGCAATTGCAAAAGGTGTAACATTACTCATACGTCATTCAATCTAGTGCACTGTATCACTGTTCACAGTGTGGTCTCTACTACAACAAAAACAAAAGTTGCTGGAAAAGTTCATCTGTGAAGGAACCGACAGAGCTAATGTTTCCGGTTCAGTGACCCTTCGTCAGAACTGTACATTTGGGGGATAAAATTTAGACTGGGTGATAGTTTTACAGAACACCAATGTTCTCATTCACAAGATAAGGGTGTCGCTGGCTAGGGCAGCATTTATTGCCCATCCCTAATTGCCCAGAGGGCAGTTAAGAGTCAACCACATTGCTGTGGGTCTGGAGTTACATGTAGGCCAGACCAGGTAAGGAGAGCAGTTTTCTTCTCTAAAGGACATTAGTGAACCAGGTGGGTTTTTCCAAAAATTGACAATGGATCCATGGCCATCATTAGATTCTTAATTCCAGATATTTTATTGAATTCAAATTCCACCATCTGCCGTGACGAGATTCAAACTCAGGTCCCCAGAACATTATCTGGGTCTCTGGATTAACAGTCCAGCGATAATGCCACTAGGCCATTGCCTCCCCAATCCCCTCTATCCAAGACTCTCCCACAATGTAAAAAAACATTTCCACATCCACCCTGTTATGCCCCCTAAGAACTTTGTACGTTTCAATAAGGTCACCCCTCACTCTATTGAATTCCAATGAGCGCAAGGCCTCCCCTTTGCCATAATGACCCTGAGCTTCTAGCTGCCAGCCACTTCAGCCTACCACCGTGTTTCCATGTCAACATTTCTGTCACAGGGCTGCTGCAGTGTTCCCCTGAGCCTTAGCACAAGCTTGAAGACATCTCATTTTCTGTTTAGGGATCCTGCAGTCCCTGGGACGCAACATTGAGCTCATAAACTTTACAGCCTAATTCCAAATTTCCATATTTTTTCCCGACCCTGCAGCCGGTCCTATTATGACAATGGGTTAGTTTTAGAACAGTCACCCATTCGCATCTACTCCTAGGCCCATTACCAAATTATATGGGTTTCATTCAGTACAGCTCACACAATTTCTCCAACTCATAGCTCTTGTTATCACTCATTCAGTTTTTCCTCTGTCTTGGTCTGCTATACATAATTGCCTTGATTATCTACCCTTTTCATGTCTCACTCTGGGTTCCATCTCCACCTATCTGCTCATCTCTTCCCTTCCCCCAACTTCGCTTCAGCATAAATACCATCTTTTCCTAGCTGCTAACAGTTCTGATGAAGAGCCACCGGATTTGAAATGTTAACTCTGCGTTCTTCCCACAGACCTGCTGAGTTTCTCTGGCAATTTCTGTTTTTTTTCCTGATCACCAGCATCTGCAGTTCTTTGTTTTGTTTTATCCTCGTTTCCCCTACTGTTCAAAAATCTGTCTACCTCAGCTTCAAGTATTCTTAATGACACAGCCCTCTGCAGTAAAGAATTCCAAAGATTCACTACCCTCAGAAGAAAAATATTCTTGCTCATTTCTGTCTTTAATTGATGACTACTTATTGTGAGACGATGCCCTCTATCCTAGACTTTCCCACAATGGAAAACAACATTTCCACATCCACCCTGTTAAGTCCCCTAAGAACTTTGTATGTTTCAATATGGTCACCTCTCACACTGTTGAACTCCGATGAGTACAAGGCCAACTTTTTCAGTCTGTCCATATTAGACAGTTGCTCCATGCCTGGGAACAGCCTAGTGAACCTTCTCTGGATGCCTGTAATGCCAGTACATCTTTTTTTAGATAAGGGGGCCAAAACTGTTGCCATTATTGTTAGTTCAAACTGAAGACAAGTTACTGACTGGATTTGGTAATTTGCTGAGCAGCAGGAGAGGGTAGAGATAAAGAGCAGATATTCTAATTGGAAGGACTTGGCCACCACTGTTTGACACTATTCGATCGTGGTATTACGACCAAACTCTGCATTGACTGTTAACCTCTATGATGGGATAAAAAGCTACCAGCTTACTGATGAGACAAAGATAAGTGGCATTGTAATCAACAGTAAATGGAATTACAAAGAGACAGTTTTCAATTTAATGAATCGGCAAATTCAATCTAGACAAATATGATGTCATCCACTAAATTAAAGGTGGAGCAAAGTAGTTTCTGATGGTGAAATGTGACAAATAACAGAGAGCCAGAGAGGCTTGGATTATATTTATAATCAACCATCTACATGTTATAAACAGGAAATTAAAAAAAGCTATGTGGTCTATATACCTAGAGGACTGAAATACCAGCTGATAGAAGTTATGCTACAGTTAATGCACGAGTTATACATCACCCTTGGAACTGCTAGCAATTCTGGACACTGAATCTGAGGGGGATATACTGATCTTGGACGGAGAACCACATTGGTTTACCAGTATGATGACTGGGCTACAAGGGTAAATTATTAGGGGAGATTGTACAAACTTGGTTGGTATTCCCAAAAAATTTTGAAAGCTAATGAGTAGTTTGTTCGATTTTTTTCAGATAGTAAGGTAATCTGATTGCTTAGATAGATAGAATGCTCTCTAACTGTTGTGGCTTTTAGGATCACAGCCAATAGTCTAAGTTATGACAATAAAGCTAATTCAATTCAGTTGCAGCCAGACTTTTCAGAAGTGAAATCAGGAAACTTTCTAACCAAGGAGCAATAGAATTTTGAAAATGGCAATTGATGGTGGATCAATGTTAATTTTAACTCTCAGACTGAAAGTTTTTGTGAACCAAAGCTGTAAAGAAATAATGGCTAAAGACAGATATAGACCACAGATCAGTCATAATCGCATTGAACAGCAGAAGAGACTTGAGGGAGTAAATGGCTAACTCCTGTTCCTATATTTCTGTGTTAGTTTATTCTCAAGTGTATGTGGACCAAGTGTAAAAGACCTCAAAGCTTCATGCTGCCTGCTGTGTGCAAAGCTGATATTTGCTTTGAACCTAGGGAGTGTTTTTCACCATTTGTACTTCTTTTTATTCCTGAGTTTATACAGCCTCAGTTTCAATCTTGACTTCTTTGTATATCATTTAATTTCCCTGAGATACAACCTTGTTTCAATTGAAAGAATTTTGTTCCCTTTCTAACAGTCATTTTGAACAAAATGGAAGTCAGTGCTCCAATACATTCTGCAGTCTCCAGAATTGCTATGAATTCTGATGTCTAACTAGCTCATTGACTGTAGCATAACTTCTACCAACTCGTATCTCAGTCCTCCAGGTATACAGATCAGTGTAGCCTTTTTGACTATCTGGTGCAAATGTAGCTTGTTTTTGTAAGTTGTGGATTCTATTTCAGGTCTTGTACAGTTCTGTTAAAATATTACTCATATCTAATAATTTGGTCCTGCAGAACACTGAAGTGTATTTGTTCACCCTGGGCTTAGCAATGGGCAGCAAAAGGCTCATAGTCCAATCTAAAGGCTATGGAGAAATAAAACAAAACAATCACAGTAATTCAGTATGCTGTTACTGAGAAGAAATTAGTTAAGAAATAAAGGTTACAGCTTTCATTTACACGTGGTTTGTGCTATACCTCACCTGGAATTGATATCAGGTGCAGAAAATGGAAAATTATTCAATTCCCTTTATAACCAAACTTCACTTTAGGGTCTTATGACAAAAAAAAACTGTGTCCTCTTTAATAAAGTTTGCTTAAGTTAATATAGTCGACTTTTTCAGCTTTCGACAAAGGCTGTGCACAATTTGCTGTATCTCACCTTAGGTTACCCCAAAAGAATGCCAGCAAAAGCTGTATATCTGACACCACATTGACAAAAGCTTCTTGCTGAAAATAATCATTTGGTATCCTTCAGCAGTTATACTTTTGTGTTCTCAGACAGTCATAGTGGTCTGAAGGTAAGGTGTGGGAAAATTGGTGGTAACTGTGTCTACTCATGGTATGTGGAGGAAACTGTATTGATGTCTTCTGAGCGGTTTGAAATCATTGTATGTTGTTGACGTTGGGCTTTGAACCTATGAAGCAGCCACATCTCCAGACTTCTGAACCCAAAATATTAATTAGTAATTTAATTTGCTAAAACAATTCAAATAAAAGTAGCTCTATGATTAGATGCGAAACAAATTATTAGCTTTAAAACATATCTGCAAAGTGACTTAATTAGGAGATAATGGAAGTTTCAATAAAGGGCTCAAAGTATAAAGTGACCAAATGGCTAAGTATATTAAGCTACATAGATCAGCATGACTCACATGCCAATGATAAACTTAAGTGGTAGTGATGGTGTAACATTTGGACTGGAAAGGAAAGATTGACACCAGCCCAAGCTCCTTTGATAGCATTCTCCAAACCTGCAACCTTCACCACCAAAAAAAAACAGAGCAGGAGACACCAAGTCGTGCAACATCCTGATTTGGAAAAATGTTATTTCTACACTTTAGATACACATTGAACTTCCCTTTCTAAGAGCAATGTTAGAATACAGTGCATGCTACAAAAGACAGACTGCAGTGGTTCAAGAAGGACGCTAACCATCAGTTTCCCAATAACAATGGGCAAAATATGTTGCACTTGCCAGTGACACTCACATTCCAAGAATAAAGAATAAGGTCCCATTCCCTCTCTAGATCCTCACCCACTGATTCCTCCTGATTTTTGTTTTGCCAGCATGCAATCTTCACTGACACCTGAAAAATGACTGCCTAAGAGGGCAGACTGGAACGGGAAATGCATATGTACTGCAAGATAAAAGTTGCTATTATGCTTGTTAGGGTTTGTTGTTCTGCTAAAATATGAAACACATTATTCATTTATGAATGTTGGAGAATCCTAAGGACTGAGATCAGATTATGAGGAACTGACACCTGAGTAAACATTTTAAAATCATTTTCTTGTACAATAAGTCAAGCGAAGGAACAGCTGATGAGATTATATGATATATGGCCAGGGGAAAATGTGGAAGCAAACATAAACAGAAATTACTGGAGAAACTCAGTAGGTTTGACTGATGCTTTGTTTTATATTTGACAAATGTGGAAGCCTGTAATCAGATAGAGTGTAGATACAGCAAATCAAAAAAATATATTGGCAAACAGGACTAAGCCACTAAATCAAAGACTTTGCCATATAAATATAATGGGGCAAGTTCTCCTCTTTATATTTTGATATGTAACATCAGAAGAGTTGGATACACAGAGGGAAAATTGGACAGAGGTGACTGCATAATCTTAAATACCGTAACACTTACATCTATTGATCAAAATCAAATGGACTGTAATAGGGACATACAATTCTACACAGCAGATTTCCTCCCAAATGTTAATGTTAAAATAAAGAGTTGAGTTTTACCAAAATCTAAGATGATGGTTCAAGATGGCGGCAGAGTAGGTCTCTTCTGCCAGATGTCATCTGCTCCAACTGCTTTTCTTTCACTTTTTCTACTTTTTTTTCTGTTTTCTTTTCCTTTTTTTCTCACTGATGTACCTTGTCCTGAGCTTGGATGGCATTGGCGATGGTAAGAGACAGTGTGTGGGTCTCGGCAGACCTAGAACACGGACCTCAGGTTGGCCTAACATGGACTGGAAGCAGGCCTAGGGCATGGACCTCGAACAGGCCCAGCATGGAGGAAAGTGAGCCCCTATTTTCTTTTCTGGAGCAAGTACAGGACCTGGAATTGATGGCTGCTACATCAGCAGAGGTGACGTCAGTGAGGTAGGCCCAGCGGCAAAAGATGGTGCCTCAGGATCAGCAACTTTGTTGTTGGTTGAATCCAGCACCAGCGACGGAGAAGCGGTGTTGAAAAGGCATCAGGGTAACATTGATGAGGTGGGCCCAGCAACGAGAGACATGTCTCTGACCTTGGTTGGTCTGGCACAGACGGGAGGCTAGGTGGTGGCTGGGGCGTATCGAACAACGGCAAAGATGGTGCCTGAGGATTGGCGACTTTGATGTTGTTTGGGTCCAGTGTAGACGGTGGTGAAGTGGTGGTAGAGGGATGGTGTTGCAGGCATCGTCGACAGTGCTGAGCTGGCTCAGGATCGATGGACACTCTTCAAGCTGAGTTTTTGTTTCCTAATTCTTAAATTATTCAAAAGGGTGCTATTTTGTGGCAACAAGTGAAGGAACTTTTCACTGTATTTTGTTGCACTCTTGCTGTAAAATACAAGTGCCAATAAAATCAAAATCAATCAGATCAATGTCAATTTTTGTGGAGTTTCATGGAAGGTTTCTCTTTGCAAGCTCCAGTGAATTTTTTAAAGCAATTCTATGCAGTTCATTACATTGCATATGTTGCCCTTTTCTATGGCATCCTGCTCGTGCAGTAGTGCACTCAGCAATGGCAGGAGTGCTGTTGGAATCTTCTGCCAGCAGCGTATTTAAAAACCATGGATCAGGTCAAGAACTGCCAGCCAGGAGCTATCTTCCATAGTGCACATCGTGGGAAAGGAATGGAAAATTAACTTTCTGAGGGCACATAGATGGCATGAGTGACACTTCGTTGCAAATATAAGCACACATTCATAAATGTACTGCTATTTTAAATCAGTGTCTGTCTGATTTTCTTGTTATTGTAACAGCTGCTACAAGAATCAGTCTACACATCTTTATCATCCTCTGCACCGTTCCACTTTAGAAACCTGCAGAAGGGAGGTCTGCACTTCCCAAATACCAATTGTAGCCTAACATCTTCTCTTTGTTCCATGTGGGGCCATCACCTACTGGAAAGATATTATATGGTTGAGAACATTCACTTCCATTCAACAAAAGCAAAAACAAAGAAAAATAAACAAAAAGTTATACATTTGTTTCTGGGAACAAACAGGGACCACTTGCCTTAGGAATGAATGATCACAGTACACAGCTCACATCTATTGGAACAGGGTATTAACTTAGTCAGTTATGACGCAAAAAAAAAGAAAAGTGCTGACAGTGACACACGTGCAACCCTTCAGCCAAAAAAGGTGATTTGAAGCAAGATCAGACCACGAGAATCTAAATTTAAATGAGTTGATGCCATTGTTAAGGGACGGACAAAGGATTTCATGCAAAACGTTGACAAGCTCATGAGCTATTTCTGAAGAAGAGTCCCGACCCGAAACATCAGCTTCCCTGCTCCTCGGCTGCTGCCTGGCCTGCTGTGTTCCTCCAGCTCCACACTGTGTTATCTTAAGCTCATGGATTAATTGTGAAGTTTTACAGTTTCGCTGCTTTGAGCAAAAAGTAAAATGATGGTTTTGCTGCACAGATGTTCCATGTTGGTTGTAATATTCTTCATTTTATAAATACAATTATCTTATAACAGGAGCAAAATATCAGGGACATTATTCCTAAAGAAAAAGAATTGTATTTTTTTTGCAGTTCAGAAAGAAACTTATACTGGGGGAAAATACCGACTGGGAAACAATAAAATATTACAATGGCTATGCTCATTAGAAAAGTAAGAAATGAGAGTCAAAGCCATAGGGAAAGAGAGAAAAAAAGGAATCAAATAGATCCAGAGTCAGGCCAAGTTACAGAATCTTAAATGTTACAAGAACAACAAACTGAATTTATTTAGCATCGATAACATAAAAACACACTCCAAGGCAATTCATTGATCTGTGATCAGTTAACCAAACAATACTGAGCTAAAAAAACAGATGGTATCTTAGAAGAGGAGGTGGGAAGGAAAGATTTACATAGTTATAGGGGTTTTCGTGACCAGTGATATACCAAACTACTAAACAGGCAATGAGATACTTTTCTGATAGCAGTGACTGTTGTAAATTTGGGAAACACAGCAGCTAATACGCACTCAGCAAACTCCCACAAATGGCAATATGATAATCAGCAGATAACTTTTTTTTTGTGTGGTGTTGACTGTGGAATAAATGTTGGTTCAGACACCTCAGATATTAACTTCCCTGTTACACCTGAAAATAGCTTGATGGTATCTTCATATCCACCACAGGTAGGCAGAAATTAGTTTAGCATCTCATCCTAAAGGCAGCACCCCTGACAGGGGTATACTTCAAAAATTTACATGGATCCAGGGAACAGATTTAGCAAAGGCAGTCAAAATGTTCTGTTATTATTACTATATTTCCATTGTCTCTTTTGTGCACTGCTCCATTGATTTATCTAGTCAGGTCACATAAATCAATAAGGATATTGTCACCTTTGTTACGTCCTTTGCCTTTACCCAGAGATCTTGTTTTGATGGTTCTTATTTTGATGGTTCTTGTTGACGATCACTGGCAACATGGAAGTGTAGTGAATAGTTCAGTAACTTTTTTTTATTAATTTTCAGTTACTAAATGAAAGAATGAAACCTTCATGAACTGCTTTGATACAAGCAAACCATCTTCATAATTAACACCTTTTTAGGGAACTCTAAAGCTGGTGAGCAGGATAACTTCATTATTTCTTGCTTCAGCAGAGACTGCCCAACTGAAGCAGGAAACAAAGTAAAATATTTTTAAGGAAATCATATTTATTTTATGCAAAATTGTAAAGGTGACAATTTGATTTCCTAATGCCTGGGTTATTTTGAGCTATCTAAGAACAAAGGACAAAGAACAAAGTACCACAGGAAAAGGTCCTTCAGCCCACCAAGCATACAGTGACACAAAACATCTTTCTAAATTAAAAAACCTTCGCTTCTATGTGGTCTGTATGTTGAGATCTTTCGCCTAACTTCACCTGACGAAGGAGCAATGCTCCAAAAGCTTGTGATTTTAAATAAACTCATTGTCGTGTGACTTTTGATTTTGTCCACCCCAGTCCAACACAGTCACCTCCACATCATTGAGACCTTTGAGTATAGGAGTTGGGACTTCATGTTGAGGTTGCACAGAATGTTGGTGAGGCCTTTTCTGGAGTACTGTGTGTAGTTCTGGTCACCCTTTCATAAGAAGGATATTATTAACAAGAGAGGGTTCAGAAAAGATTTCCTGGGATGTTGCCAGTAATGGAGGGTTTGCATTATAAAAATTGGCTGGATAGGCTGGAACCCTTTTTACTGGAACGTAGGAAGTTGAGGGATGACCTTGTAGACGTTTATAAGGTCATGATAGGCATAGATAAGGTGAATAGCAAAGCTGTTTTCCCTCAGGTGGGGGAATTTAAAATTAGGAACATATTTTTTAAGGTGAGAGGAGAAAGATCTAAAAAGAACATGAGGAGCAACTTTTTTAGAGAGATTGGTTAGTGTGTAGAATAAACTGTCAGTGGAAGTGGTAGATGCAGGTACAATTCCAACATTTAAAAGATATTTGGGTAAGTACATGAATAGGAAAGATTTGGAGGGACATGGGCCAAATGCAGGCAGGCAGGTGAGATTAGTTTAATTTGGGAACATTGCTAGCATGGACTGGTTGGACCGAAGGGTCTGTGTCTACGCTGTTTGACTCTATAACTCTATTCATGTATCCGTCAAGGTGCCTCTTAAAGTACTATTATATTTGCTTCTACCACCTCCTCTGGCAGCACATTCCGAACATTTATCAATTATCATTACCTTTGTGTAAAAGATCTGTCTCTCATATCTCCTTTAAACTTTCACCTCTTTTACGTTAAACCTATGTCCCCCAGTAATTGACATTTCCATCCTGGTTGAAAGACTCCACCTATCCATTCTCTCCCTGCATCTCATAATTTTGTAAACTATTATTGGATCGCCCCTCAGCCTCCAATGTTCAAATGAAAACAAATTAAGTTTTTCCAATGTCTACTCAAAACTAATACCCTCCAAACCAGGCAATAATGTTTTCTGTACCCTCTCCAAAGCCTCCACATCTTTCTGATAGTGTGGCGACCAGAATTGTACACAATATTCCAAATATAGCCTATATAAAATTGTATATAGCTGCAATATGACTTGCTCATTTTTCTACTCTCTACCCCGATCGATGAAGATAAGCATGCCACACGCCTTCTTGACCACCTCGTTGCTTGTGTTGCCGTTTTCAGGGAACTGTTGATCTGGACACCTAGATCCCTTTTGGTCATTCTAAGGGTTATACCATTTACTGTATATGTCCCTCCTGCATTAGACCTTCCAAAATGGAGGGATTCGCATTTGTTTGAGTTAAATTCCATCTGCCGTTTCTCCAACTCAATCTCCAGCCTGTCTATATCTTGCTGTATCATCTGGCAATCCTCCTCACTCTCCACAGCTCCCCAATCTGTGTGCCGTCTACAAACTTACTAATCAGACCACCTACATTTTCCTTCAAATCATTGACATATATTACAAACAGCATGGGTCCCAGCACTGATCCCTGTGGAACACTACTGGTCACAGATCTCTTGTCAGATAAAAAAACCCTTTTACTGCTACTGTCATCTTATATGACCAAGCCAGTTCTGTATCCAAATATCCACTCACCACAGATTCCCTGTGCTTTTACCTTTCGTGTCAGCCTGCCATAAGGGACCTTGTCAAAGGCTTTGCTAATGTCCATGTGGACAACGTCCACTGCCCTACCCTCATCGATCATCTATGTCCCTTAATCAAGTTTGTGAGACACGGCCGCTCCCCCCCCCCCCACAGTAAACCATGCTGCCTATTGCTAATAAGTTCATATTTTTCCAAATGTGAGTAAATCCTTTTTCTAAAAATCTTCTCCAATAATTTTTCCCTGCCACTGACATTAGGCTCACCAGCCTATAATATCCCAGATGATATCTGTTGTCCTTCCTACTCAATGGAACAGCATTAGCTGTTCTCCAGTCCTCTGGGACATCTCCCGAGACCAAAGAGGACACAAAGGTTTTGTATAAGGCCCCGGCAATTTTGTCCCTCACCTCCCTCAGTATTCTGGGATAGATCTTAGCACATCTTGGGGACTTGTCTACCTTAATTTTTTCAAAACACCCAACACCTCCTTTCTCATATTGATGTGCCCTGATATTATAAACCCCTCTTGAGACTCACCATCCATTATGTCCTGCTCCTTTGTGAATACCAGTGCAAAGTATTCATGAAGGACCTCAGCCACTTACTCTGGTTCCAAGCATATACTCCCTCCTTTGTCCTTGACTGGACCTTCCCTTTCCCTCACTACCCTCTTGCTCCTTATATATATATAAAATGCCTTGGGCTTTTCCTTAATCCTGATGGCCAAGGACATTTCATGGCCCCTTTTAGCTGTATTAAATTCTTGTTTAAATTTTTCTCTGCTTTCTTTATATTCTTCAAGGGATCTGTCTGTCTTCAGTTTCCTAGATATTTCTCTTTCTGACTAAGCTCATAATTTCTATTGTTATCCAAGGCTCCCGAATCTTGCCATCCATATCCTTAATTTTCACAGGAACTTGCTGGTCCTGAACTCCAAACAATTAGCATTTAACCACCTTTTGTTTTCCTCAATCTGCAGCACATGACAGATATGGATTTGGCTTCCAACAGCCACTCCCAATCTAGATTCCTCGGTTCCTATTGTCTACATTATCCCTAATATTGTTATAGTTAGCTTTCCTCCAATTTAATACTTTTACCCGATAACTGCTCCTATCCTTATCAGTAAGTAACTTCAAGTTTATGAGATTATAGTCACTGTTCCTGAAATGCTGCTCCACCCAAAACTTTGATCATCTGGCTGGGCTCATTCCCCACAACCAGGTCAGTGTGGCCCTCTCCCTAGTTGGACTATTTGCAGATTGCTTCCAGAAACCGTCCAAGCTGCACCTAACAAATTTTACCGCCATCCAAGCATGTGGCACTAAGGGAACCCCAGTCAATATAGGGGAAGTTAAAATCACAACAATCCTGTTGTTTTTACACTTTTTCATAATCTGGTCACATATCTGCTCCTCTATTACTTACTGACTATTGACAGGCCTGTAGTACAATACAATCAAAGTGATTATAACTTTTCTATTCTCAAGATCTATCCATATGGCCTTGCTAGATGAACCCTCTAAGGTTTCCTCCCTTAGTATAGCTTTGATATTCTTCCCAATCAGTAACATAACTCCTGCATCTCTTTTACATCCCTCTGCATGTCACCTGAAACATCTAAATCCCAGAATGTTAATCTGCCAGTCTTGGTCCCTCTCTTAACTAAACCTCTAATAATAGCTACAGCATCAGAGTTATATGTTAACTGGAGTTAATTCAAGCTCTAAGTTCATCTGCCTTACCTGTCATACTCCTCACATTAAAATAAATATACCTCAGATCATCAGTCTTGCCAATAGCCTCTCCATGTCTGTGCTTCTTCTTAACCTTACTGGCCTTAGTCTCTGACTTCTCCTTGGTCATTTCATTTGCTGACCTATTGTTCTGGTTGCTACCCTCCACACCACAATAATTTAAACTCTCCCAAGTGACACTAGTAAACCTCCCTGCCAGGTATTGGTGCCCCTCCAGTTTAGGTAAAACCTTTCTTTCTTGTGCAGGTCCACCTGACTCAGAAGACATCCCAATGATCCACATACCTGAAGCTCTTCCTCTTATTGCTATTTTGCCATGTATTTAACTGTACTGTCTTCCTATTACGTGTCACAGGAGGTAATCCTGAGATTACAACCCTCAAGGTCCTGTTTTCCAGCTTTCAACCGAATTCCCTGAACTCCCTTTGTAGGGCCTCATCGCTCTTCCTGCTTACATTGTGTAACAATACTATGGCTTTACGAGTTGTATTTTGTCTTTTAATTAATGAAGAAAGGTTGAGACAGAGATATCAAGCAGTCTGCTCAGAGTCAATAAAGTAAAGAGCTTTTGAGGTCTGGGAGTTTTTTTTTAAAACATTGGAACTATAGAAGCAGCCTGAATGGGTGGAGGTCAAGCTCCCCCACAACCAGAATTCTTAGTTTTAGCTACTACTTGCTGGGGTCTTGAAACTAGATGTGGAAGCACTTATTCCTCCTTCTGTTACATCTAAATATTGGGGTTCTCTTCCTGCTGCAAGAATTGCATGTGGTACAATCTGTTTTACTGAATTTGCCTTTGCCAAGGGTGCGTTTCTGGGATGTTTCTATATTGGAACAGTTAAGTAGTAGCAGTTAATATACATTTTATTTTGTTAAAGATGTCAATACAGTTATAGTTAAGCCAATTCATTTCTTTGATTTTTATTTTTTCTGTGTTTTAAAATGTGTTTTGCTTAAAGTCAAATAGTTTAACCAATCAAATTGCATCTTGAACGTAACGTCTTACCTTTAAAATAAGAAAAAACTATGGTCGAGGCTATCTTCTTAATATATTTTGAGGGGGTTTGGACTGGTCTATAACAGTTGTTAGCACTAAAACATGTTTTAGTCTTGCTTTATTTTATGCCCTCAAACTAGTGCTTAATTTATCCCATTAAACAGAAGCCAAATTAATATTTCTCTCTCATTTTATGCCAATGATTTTGTGAAAATGATATGCAGGATGTGACAGATTCCACCAATTGGGAAAGCTTAATCAGACTGAAGCTTTTTAATAGAAGACCTCTTTAGACCTGTTAGAGGTCTTTGATTATGAAAAGTTTTGATAAAGTATATGCTGAGAAAATGCGTCCAGTTACTGGAGACATCAGAACACAGGATCATAAAAGATAGCCACCAGTGTTCCCCTAGTTTTGTTACCGGCTGTTCAGATGCCCGTACACAGTGGCAATTTCAAGAACTCGAAGTCAATGCTGCGGCAGGTGTGCCAATGCCAGTCACTGGGCATCAACCGCACAGCCTAAAGAGACCATTAGTAGCCACTAGTAAACCCGCTGGGGAATAGAGGTAACAAGGTGTAGAGCTGGATGAACACAGCAGGCCAAGCAGCATCAGAGGAGCAGGAAAGCTGACGTTTCGGACCTAGACCCTTCTTCAGAAAATAGAGGTGAAATTTTTTCACAGTGATTACTGTGTGAAACATTCTATAACAAGGAGTAGCTGAGGTGAACAGCATAGATGCATTCAAGGGAAATCTAGATCCACGCATGAGGGAGTAAAGAAATAGGGGATATGTGGGTAATATTAGATGGAGGACGGGTTTGGAGGCTATCATGGCTCGTGGCTAAATTGCCTATTTTGTGCTGAAAATACTTTATAACTTACTAACTTTATAAATAGTGTTACTAACTCTGTCACTGCCCTCAAACTTTGTTGAGAAATGATGTTCAAAATGGCAGTGTTGTTAAAAATATTACATGGCAAGTAAGTGCTTCAACATAGAGTCATAAAATCATACAGCATAGAAGCAGGCCCCTCGGCCCATCATGTCTATTCTGACCAACAAACACCAAATGAAATTAATCCCATTTACCTACACTTCATTCATAGCCTTTTATGCACTCGCATTTTAAATGCTCATCCAGATGCTTCTTAAATGTTATGAGAGTACCTGCCTCCACCATTCTCTCAGGCAGCACTTTACATATCTCTACCAGCTTCTCATTTCCTCAGATCCTCTTTAAACCATCTGTTCCTCACCTCAAAATTGTGCTTTCTGGTCTGAGGCAAGACAGCCACGGGAAAAGATTCTCACGATCTACTCTGCCCATTCCTCTTCATAATTTAGCTTACCTCAATTGGATCCCTCCTCAGTCTCCTCCACTATAAGCATAGAAACATAGAAAACAGATGCAGGAGTAGGCCATTCAGTCCTGCGAACCTGCACCACCATTCATTACGATCATGGCTGATCATGCAATCTCAGTATCCCATTCCTAACCTCTCCCCATACCCCTTGATCCCTTTAGCCACAAGGGCCATGTCCAGCTCCCTCTTGAATATATCTAATGAACTGGCCACAACAGTTTCCTCTTTCCACAGGTTCACAACTCTCTGAGTGAAGAAATTCTTCCTCCTCTCAGTCCTGAATGGCTTACCCCTTATACTTAGACTGTTTTGGACTTCCCCAACATCGGGAACATTCTTCCCACATTTAGCCTGTCCTGTCCCATCAGGATTTTATATATTTCTATGTGATCCCCCCCATTCTTCTAAATTCCAGTGAACACAAGCCCAGTCGACCCGGTCTTTCCTCATACGTCAGTCCTGCCATCCCAGGAATCAGTCTGGTGAACCATTGCTGGACTCCCTCAATAGCAAGTATGTCCCTCCTCAGACCAGGAGACCAAAACTGCACTCAAGGTATGTGTTCACCAAGGCTCTGTATAACTGCAGCAAGACATCCTTACTCTGACGCTTAAGCCCTCTCACTATGAAAGAGGGCATGTCATTTTCGTTCTTCACTGTCAGCTGCACCTGCATGCTAACCTTCAGCAACCATTCCACCTTGATACCCAGGTCTCATTGCACCTCACTTTTTCCTAAGGAAAACAAATCCAGCCTATCCAATCTCTCCACATAACTGAGACATTGCATCCTCTGTGACATTCTGGTGAATCTCCTCTGCACCCCCTCCAATGTAATAGTGTGGTAACCAGATCTGTGCACACACATCTGTATGGCCTAATCAATGTTTTATAAAGTTGTAGCAAGACTTCCTTTGCTCCAATATGCTATGCCCTGGCTATTGAAGGCAAACATCCTGTTTATCTTCCTCACCAGCCTGTCTACCTGTGCGGACACCTTCAGGGATCTATGAACTTCTACACCATGGTCCTTTTGTTCCTCAGTTCTGCCTAGGAACCTACCATTCATTATATATATTCTTCCCTTTTCAGGCATTGCAAAACGTATTACTTTGCACTTATCAGGATTAAATTAAATTTTTTTGATTCATTCACAGGATGAAGTCATTGCTTGCTTTTCCAATATTTATTGCCCAAACCCAGAGGGCAGTTAAGAGTCAACTACAATGTGGGTCTGGAGTCACGTGTAAGCCAGACCAGGTAAGGATGGCAGTTTCCTTCCTTCCAGGACATTAAGGAACTAGAGGAGCTTTTCCTGACAATCAACAATGGTTTCATGATCAACATTACATTCTTAATTCCAGATTTTTATTGAACTCAAATTCCACCATCTGCCATGCAGAGATAGTAAGAACTGCCGATGCTAGAGTCAGAGATAACACAGTGTGGAGCTGGAGGAAAACAGCAGGCCAGCAGCATCAGAGGAGCAAGAAAGTTGACATTTCAGGTTGGGATCCTTCTTCAGAAATAGGGAGGGAGAAAGGAGCTGGGAAATAAATAGAGAGAGGAGGGATTGGGCTGGGGAAGCTAGGTGATAGGTGAGTGCAGGCAGGAAGTGGTGGGGATTGGACAGTGAGGTGGGAGGGGTGGATAGGTGGGAGAAAAGATGGACAGGTTGGGTCAAGTCAAGGAGGGAGGGTTGGTCATGGGATGAGGCCGGGGGTGGGGAGATTTGGAAACTGATAAAATCCACATTTAGGCCATTGGGCTGTAGGCTCCCGAGGGGGAATATGAGGTGCTGCTCCTCCAGTTTGTGGGTGGCGTCATTGTGACCCTGGAGGAGGCCCAGGATGGACATGTCACCCAGGGAGTGGGAGGGGGAGTTAAAATTGTTCGCGACAAGAAGGTGTTGTCGTTTGTCACGAACCAAGCGCAGATGCTCTACAAAGCTGTCTCTGACCCTCAGCTTGGTCTCACCGATGTAAAGGAGACCACACTGAGAGCAGCGGATACAGTAGACTACATTGATGGATGTGCAGGTAGATCTCTGTCTGATGTGAAAGATTTGTTTTGGTCCTTGGATGGAGATGACGGGGCAGGTGTAGGGGCAGGTGTAGCACCTCCTGCGGTTGCAGGGAAAGGTGCTGGGTGTGGTGGGGTTAGTGGGGTGTGTGGAGTGGATAAGGGAGTCGTGGAGAGAGCAATCCCTACGAAAGGCAGATGGGAGTGGGGAGAGAAATATATCTTTGGTTGTGACGTCAGGTTGTAGGTGGCAAATGTGGCAGAGAATGATATGTTGGATGCAGAGGTTGGTGGGTGATATGTGAGGACAAGGGGGATCGTGTCTTTGTTTTTGTTGCGGGGAGGGGATGTGAGGGCAGAGGTTCGGGAAACGCAAGAGATGTGGTTGAGAGCATTTTCGGCCACCGAAGGATGGAAGTTGCGGTCCTTGAAATAGGAGGACATCTGGGATGTATGGGAGTGGAACGCCCCATCATGGGAGCAGACGCGATGGAGGAATTGGGAGTAGGGGATCACATTCTTGCCAGAAGTTGGGTGAGAGGAGGTGTAGTCCAGGTAGCTGTGGGAGTCGGTGGTCTTGAAATAGATATCAGTTTCGAGGCGGTCACCAGAGATGGAGACAGAGAGGTCCAGAAAGGAGAGGGAGGTATCAGAGATGGTCCAGGTGAATTTGAAGTTGGGGTGAAAGGTGTTAGTAAATTTGATGAGCTGTTCAAGCTCTACGTGGGAGCATTAGGCAGCGCCAATACAGTCATCGATGTAGTGGAGGAAGAGGTGGGGGATAGTGCCAGTGTAACAGCGGAAGAGGGACTGTTCCACATATTCTACAAAAAGGCAGGCATAGCTTGGTCCCATGCAGGTTCCCATGGCCACCCCTTAGTCTGTAAGTAGGAGGAGCTAAAGGAGAAGTTGTTAAAGGTAATGACGAGTTTCGTTAAGTGGATGAGGATGTCGGTGGACGGGGACTAGTCGGACCTGCGGGAGAGGAAGAAATGCAGGCCTTTTAGGCCATCCGGGTGGGGAATACAAGTATATAGGGATTGGACGTCCATAGTGAAAATGAGGTATTGAGGGCCAGGGAATTGGAAGTCTTGGAGGAGGTGGAGGGTGTGGGTGGTGTCCCGGACGTAGGTGGGGAGTTCCTGGACTGGGGGGAGAAAACAGAGTCAAGGTAAGCGGAGGTAAGTTCAGTGGGGCAGAAGCAGGCAGAGACAATGGGTTGGTCGGGATAGTCAGGGTTGTAGATTTTGAGAAGGAGTTAGAAATGGGTGGTGTGGGGTTGGGGAACGATAAGGTTGGAGGCAGTGGTGGGAGGCCACCTGAGGTGATGAGGTTGTGAATCGTTTAAGAGATGATGTTTTGGTGGTCAGGGGTGGGGTCATGATCGAGGGCGTGGTAGGAAGAGGCGTCAGAGAGTCGGCACCTGGCCTCGCGATGTAAAGGTCAGTGCGCCATATCACTACTGCAACCCCCCTTATCCGCGGATTTGATGGTGACGTTACGGTTGGAGCAGATGGAGCGGAGGGCTGCATGTTCTGTGGGGGAGAGTTTGGAGTGAGTGAGAGGGGTGGAGAGGTTGAGGTGATCGATGTTCAGTTGGAGATGAAGAGGGCGAGGGAGGGTAGGAGGCCTTGGGGTGGTGTCCAGGAGGATGAGGTTTGTTGGAGGTGGGAGAAGGGGTCTGTGGAGGGTGGGTTTGACTCACGGTTAAAGAAATAGGCATGGAGGCGGCAGAAAAACTGTTTGACATCCAAGCATGAATGGAATTCATTGATTTGTGGGCAGGGGGGAATGAAGGGGAGTCCTTTACTGAGGACTGACCATTCATCCTCAGTGAGGGGGAGGTCTGAGGGGGCATGGTGAATACCCGGCTGGGTGTTGGGTGTAGAACTGAGAGCTGGGTTGGAGCTGGCCGTGGAAGCGGAGTTAGTGACATCATCAGTAACATCAGTGGTGGGTGGGGCAACGTCAGCATCAGTGACATCGGCGGTAGGTGGGTGGGGTGACATCGCCATCAGTGGTATTGTCGTCAGTGTCATCAGAGAAAGTGATGTCGGCGGCTATGACAGGATTTGAACCTGGGTCCCCAGAACATTACCTGGGGCCTCTGGATTAACAATCCAGTGATAATACCATAACATCTCCCCCTAAATCTGCTATTGCTGTGCCCAATTTACCAGCTGATAAATATCATACCGTAACCTGAGACCATCCTTCTCACTATGAACAATACCATCAAGCCAATTTTGGATCCATGCTTCCCAACTTGCCTTGGATCCTTAGGGCTCTTATTTTTTGGAACAGCCTTCCATGTGGGACCTCATCAAAAGCTTGACTGCATTGTATGTAAACCAGCTCATCTGTACTATCCTCATCAATATATTTAATCTCCTTTTCAAACAAAAAACTGAATTAAATTAGATAGGTTCTCCCTCTAACAAATTTCTGCAGGCTATCCTTGATTAATCCCTGCCTTTCTACGTGTAGATTAATCCTGTCCCTCAAAGTTTTTTCCAATAATTTCCCTACCACCGATGTCAGACTAACTGATCTGTAATTACCTGGCCTATCTTGCTGACATTCATGAACAAAGGAACTTCATTAGTTATCATCCAGTTCGCTGGCACTTCGCCTATGGACAGCAAAATATTAAATATATATGGCAGGG
The DNA here is from genome assembly GCF_021869965.1 of Rhincodon typus. Lineage (NCBI taxonomy): Eukaryota > Metazoa > Chordata > Chondrichthyes > Orectolobiformes > Rhincodontidae > Rhincodon > Rhincodon typus. Next base: position 20,979,590 of record NC_063339.1, read on the forward strand.
CCCCAGAAATCTCTTCCTTTGCCTCCCATAACAACCTGGATACGTCTCATCAGACCCTGGGGATTTATGCACCTTTATGCCTTCTAAAACATTTAAGATCTTCTCCTTATTAATCTTAACATGTTCTAGAACTTCACAATTCCAACTGAAATCCTTGGCTACAATCTCTTTCTCCTCTGTGAATACAGATGAGAAATATTAATTTAAGATCTCACCCACATCCTCTGGCTCCAAGCACATATTGTTCCTTTGGTCTCTAATAGGCCCCACTCTTTCCCTGATAATTCTTTTCCTCTTAATATACTTATAAAATGCCTTGGAGTTTTACTTAATCCTATCCGACAAAGACATTTTCTGGCCCCTCTTCGTCTTCCTAATTTCTTTCTTAAGCAACCCCTATACTCTCAATAATTTTGAAGGGCCTCCCCTCCTGTTTTTAATGCTCTGTATCTGACACATGCTTCCTTCTTTTCCTTTATCGATATCCCTTGATATCCAGGGTTCCCTGGATTTGCTATCTTTGCCATTAACTCTTACAGGAGCATGCTGGCCCTGAATTCTATATTACTTTTAAAAGACTCTCACTTTCCAAAAAAATGAATCCCAAGTAGTTGCTCCCACGCTATGTTTGTCAGATCCTGTTCAATGATGTTGAAATTGATCTTCCCCCAATTTAAACACTTAACTTATGCCTAATCCTTACTCCTTCCCGTAATGATTTTGAAACTTACAGTTATGGTCACTATTCCCAAAACTCTTGCCTGCTGAAACTTCAACTATTTGATCCTGATTCACTTTAAAAATTCCCCCTTATCTAATCTTTTCACACCAAGCTGATCCCAGTTAATGTCAGCAAAGTTGAAGTCCCCTACAACTCTAACTCTGTTTCTCATATACCTTTGCCAACATATCTGCTCCTTTATCTCCCTCTGACGGTTGGGAGGCTTGTACTATAATCCTAGAAAAGTATTTCTAAGCTCTACCCAAATGACCTCATTTGAAGAGCCTCCTAGAATGTCCTCCCTCATTACTGCAATGATAATTTCCTTTATCAATAATGCAATGCCCCATCTCTCTTGCATCTCTCCCATCCCACCTGAAACTTCCATACCTTAGAATGTGGCACTGCCAATCCTGCTCTTTTTTCAACCATGTCTCAGTGATTGCAATGATATCATATTCTCATGTGCTGAGCAAGACTCTAAGTTCATCCACCTTACCAATCAAACTCCTTGTATTAAAATAGGTAAAATTTAGCTTTCCAGACCTCATATGGACTTATCATGCTTGTTATGTTGGCTCTTATTGTTTCTTTTCAATGGCTTTCTCTAGAACACAGTTAAGCACTGTCAGCCTTAAAACCATATGCAGTACTTCTATTTCCAAAAAGAACATCCACTTCATTGTTATCCCTCTCAGCTAACGTGCAATATACCTTTAAGGGACATGCTCATAATATCATCACCATATTATAGCTTAATTCCGGAGGGTATAAAGGTTATAGTTTCCATGTTATTGAGTCTTCTCTCTTGCGGAATGAAATGTGAAGGAAGCATGCACCAGCTTGCATCAACATAGTTTAGATTGAGCACAGAGACAAAGTGTCTGTGTTTTTAACGTGCACCTTTATTACAAGGTGCTGTAATAAAAGTAATTGTCATTTTAGAGAGCAAAAGTGTCCTTCAATTAAACTCACAAATAGATCCTTCTTGAAGGAATGAATGAGTGCATCCCTAGCCTTTCTTTTCTTCATGGATTTGGGTCTGCATTTCCATTATTTTGCGAGTAATAAGTTTCTTTTCATCTCAAGTATGATGAATTTTGATAAATTTAAATCTGTGTCTTCCAGCTGAGTGCTCACAGTTTAAATAAATAGCCTTCGCATGTATATAATTTATACCTCGTGTGTACCTTCTCTTCAATAAAAGCACATTTCTTTTTTTTCTGAATTATTTTGAACATATTTATTTTGTTCCTTTGAAAGGCAGGAACACAATTTAGCAGTTTTGAGACTTTGGGTAAGGTGGAGTCTTATTGCAATCATGTAAGCATTAATAATTGTATTAATTTATGAACTGAGGAATCTCTGCTTTGAAAATAACCAGATTATTCATTAAACCGAGATCTTTCCTTTCAAAAACAAAATCAAGTGACCATTTCTTTGAGATATAACTGATTTGTTTTTAACAGTTATGGTGATACATGCCATATCTAGCTGGGTCCAAGGCTACAATTGCACATCAACGTTATGTAACTGAATATGTGAAATTCAATAGGAAGGGACAGTGTAAAATCTTCCTACCCAGAGGTTCAGTAGAGCAAAACAATACATTTTAACATGTATCTGGACTGCAAATGAAATATAAAGCAAGAATGGGTGCCACAAATTGATCCTGATGGGAATGCCAATGACAGTTCTGCATAATTCTATTTATTAAATATATTGCCTTTCTTATGAATTTGTGATGTAATTTTGAGTGTGGCTGAAAGAAGACACATATAATCTATGTTTTTCATATTGCACTTATCTCAAGAAACAGTACAGTAAACAAAAAATAAATTTACACTGTATGCAATGTCTCTGCCAACCAGTATTCTCTTGCCAACTAATCATCACCCTCTTCATAGGCAGTACAAGCATTATTTTTCCTTAATTTTAATATTTCACGCAAATTGTTCCAACGAGTACAAGATAGAAAACTGAGAAAAAATATCTCTTTTCAGCAATACTCAAGTATTGTACTGCCTAATGACTATATACATATTTTCTCCATTTCTGATGAAGGTCTAGGCCCGAAACGTCAGCCTTTCTGCTCCTATGATGCTGCTTGGCCTGCTGTGTTCATCCAGCTCTGCACCTTGTTGTCTCGGATTCTCCAGCATCTGCAGTTCCTACTATCTCTGACTATATATATATATTCCCTGTCCTCTTTCCAACATTTGCAGAGCAAGTTTCTTGAGGGAAGACTTACAATTGGTTCAAAGAAGCTTCAATTACTCAGGCACAGAAGAAATTCTTTTAGCATATCTGTGTTAAGAAAGAAGAACAGTATGAAACTAATTCTGAAGGACTATAAGATATCAATTAGAATGTTGCTAAATCAAGGACAGGAAAGAAACAACATAATTGGGTCTGTTCCTCCAGTGTTTTCCTTCAATCGTATCAAAGATGTGATAGCTTGTGAACAACTGTGTCTTGAAAGCGAGCTCCTCATTAAAAGGTGACTGTTAGTCAATGCATGTAGTCTAACATTCCCAAAGAAAGTTATCAATCAAGTCTCATTCAGTTTCATCAGTACAATTTAATAGTTAGCAACATTCAATCAAAAATCGATTTGTATGCAAGATATTTTGCTTTTGTCTATATTTTTCAATCAATTCAATTAACTCCACATGGGATCAAGAAATATCCAAAGGCATTGGGAGCTGCAAATATTCAATGGGCCCTGACAGTATTCGCCAATAGTATTGAAAACTTTGTGCTGTGGAATGAGGCGTGCCACTGGTCAAGCTGTTCTAGCACAGCTACAACACTTCTTCCTAACTGACTATGTGAAAACTTTTCTGTGTATATGCTGCCCATAGAATGCAGAACAAATCTACCCTGCCAATACAGCTTTATCAGTCTATTCTGCATCTTCAGCCAAGGGATGGAAAAGCTCATTGACAAAAGTGAAAATGTCTGACCTGCACACTACATCTCAGTTTGTGTTCTGTCAAGGCCACTCAGCTCCTGACTTCACTACAGCCTTCATCCAAACTTGAACAAAAGAGCTGAACTCCAGAGATGAGATGAGTATGACTTCCTTTGATATCAAGGCTGCATTCAACTGAGAATGGCATCGAGGTGCCCTAGCAAAACTAAAGTCAATGAAAATCGGGGGTGGGGGGTGATCTCTCTGCTGGTTAGAGTTATAGCTGACACAAAGGAAGATGGTTATGGTTGTTGGAGGTCAACCATCTCACACTCAGGAATATCACTGCAGGAGTCCCACAATCCAATGCCCTAAACCCAACCATTTTCAGTTGCTTCAGCAGTAATGATCCCTCCATCCATAAGGTCAGAAGTTGGGAGGTTCATTGATGATCACGTAAATGTTCAGCACCATTCACCATTCTTCAGATACTGTAACAGTTTTTGTTCATATGGAGCAAGACCTGGACAGTATCAGATTTGAGCTGATAAGTGGCAAGTGACATTTATGTTGGACAAGTGCCAGACAGTGACCATCTCCAACAAGAGGCAATCTATCACTCCTCCTTGACATTCAATGACACAGCTATTATAATACCCTACTATCAAAATCCTGGGTGTTGCATTGGCCAGACACTGAAGTGGGCCAGCCATTAGCATACTATAGCTGCAAGAACAGAGCTGTAATGAGTAACTAATTTGCTGTCTGCCCAATGCCTGCCCATCATCTACAAGACAGAAGTCAGGAATATATTGTAGTACACTCCACTTGTCTGAATAGTATCAATTCCAAGAACACTCAAGAAGCTCAACACCTTCCAGAACAAAGCAGCCCACTTGACTGACACCCTATCAAACACCTTCAAATTTCATTCCCTTCACCAATGAAGCACAGTGACAGCAGCTTGTACCATCTACAAGACACACTGCAGTAGCTCCACCTTCCAAGCTTGCAAACTCAGTTGCTTAGAAGAACAAGTTCTAAGGCTGTGCAAAAATATCATCACCTGCAAGATCCCCTCCAGATCACACACCATCCTAACTTTGATTCATATCACCACTTGTTCATTGTCACTGGGTCAAAATCCTCGAACACCTTTCCCACCTGCACTCTTAGTGTACCTACACCCCCAAAGACTGCAGTGATTCAAGAAGGCACTTCTACTATCTCCAGGATAATTAGGAATGGGCAATAAATACTAGCCTAGACAACAATACCCACATCTAATGAATGAATGAAAAGAATGAAGATAGAAGTCCAACAAAAGTTGCTCAACTTCTACAGATAAAATTGCTTCAATTCAGATGTCCTCCCAAGACACTTTCTTTAATTCATAACACATGAGAAAACCTCTCCAGGTAAGCCTCCACTCATTGTAATCCGAACCTTATTTGTATATGTTCAGTACATTAAGAATAGCAAACAGCATGATGGAAAAAAATTCCCTCTTTTATTTTACTTGATAATGGGTTGAGTACCTATTTAAGGCTATTTTAGGAGAAGGCAATCCACAACATACATTTTGTAATGTATTAGACTATTAAAGAAGTTTCCCAATAATTGGAGTCATATACAGTCAAGGCAGATCTTGTGCAAGGATTCTAACGTTAAATTGAAACCAGTTAATCAAAGAAAACCATCAGACAACTCCCTTAAAATTGTTCTTGTAAACATTCTTTATTTTAAGTAGTAGAAGGAAGGCTTCTGGAGACATTTACGGGCCATTGTAATCTGTCATGCTAGGGATTGAGGATTACTTCTGGAAGAATGAGCTGAATGGGTCAAATTGTTTCGTGCAGATCGTATCTTTGTAATCTTTCAATGGAAGTACTTCTCAGAAGAAAATAAGCAATTTTGTTCTTCAGTGAAAACAGATGATAATCTTTGAGCAGCTTACCATAAGTACAAGTTTGAAGAACTTAATATTCCCAAGCATAATATGAAGTCATAGTTGGTAGTTCTTCAGATTACACATCCAAGATTCTACTTGGAGCTAAATATAGTTTGTTTTAGGTTGTTCTCAAGGACCCATCCCAATGAGATTGACAGTAAATCTATCAAAATAATGTGCAATATCAAGTTAACGATATGATCAGGATATGCTCCTGGAGGCATGAGTGATACAGGAGGCTAGGGAGATATCCCTCTCTCCCAGGGAGCAGAAAATTCTTGAGGACCACCTTAAGAGGAGTTTGAGAGTGTGTGGTCACGGTTGTGGGGTGTCAATTGTCAGATTGCGATCCTGAGGACTTGAACACAAAACTACAGGAATGTTAACGACCTTATGCAGGTACTTTGTGTCATTGAATGCATTTTTACATAATATCCCTACCCAGCAAAATACTGAGTTCACGTACTGCTCCATTCACACACCCATGACTCACTGCTTAGCACTCCCTGGCACTAAAGGCTCATGACTAACATCGAGATACTCTCCACCTCACCTTCACTTGCCTGGAAGGTGAGTGAAGGTGAGGTGGGGAGTATCTGAAGGTTAGTCATGTTTCTTGAGTGCCAGCCCCACACTGAGGCTATCCTCACTGCTTCCACATACCTCCAGCCATTCTGCTTTGGTACATACAGCACAGTCAGTCACATTCTGTCCTCACTGTTGGACAAGGGGCATGGAGTATGAGCAAACACAGCAAAGTCAATGGAGGACAAGGATTCACTGATCATTACTAGTTAGGTGACTCTCAACTCCCACTTTGCGCTCATCCTGCAAGGTACCTTCCTTTTGCATCCCATACCACCCATTTGCCCATGCCCAATCATCCCCTTCTAAGTACCAGCTTTCATTTGCCCAAGAGCTACCACCTGCACAGGTGACAACCACATCACACTTTGAAAGGACCTATCACTTGATCTGGCACTAACAGCCACCAGCTCAAATACTGCATTACATTCAGGAGGCTAGTGTAGAATTGGAATCAACACTTAGTAAGTAATTCAGGTACAAGAGGACTGTAGCTAAGACAGGGGTAAAGGTTGGTCTATTTGCCAGCTCTCTGGAGACAGAGATGAGCTCAGGTAAAAACTTCAGTGAGCTGATGCACAAGTCAGTACTGATGAGGATGCATAATGGAGTAGTTGGTGCTTTGGACAGCCTCCCAGCTGGCTTCCTGCCACTATTATAGGGGATGGAGAAATCTGGTTCCAACTTGATGATGGCATTGTGTAAGAGTTTTCTTTCTGTGTGGCCTCGACTCTATCTCACTCTCATGCTGCAGATCCAGAGGCATGGTACCTCCTTATTGCAACATTTTCTCCACCAGTCACCTAGTCTTCTGTCTTCCCTGTAAGGCTACAGCAACACACTGAGCAGGCTTGAGGGGCTAAATCTGCAAATTCTATTGCTTTTTTACATTTACCTAATGTACAACTCAGAAGCTAGAATTCCAGAGTAATTCTAGACCTGTTGCACTGGAAAAGATTGTGAAAAATGAGTTTACCTCCAATTGGTTTCTAGATCCTTTTCGAGCCCATCATGAACCTCATACTGGCTCTTCAAAGTGTGAAGAATATCTTTGCAAAATTTGTATGATTGAAGTTAGGAGTCTCAACATCACATTAACCAGTCTGGAGCTGGAGGAACACAGCAGGCCAGGCAGTATTTGAGGAGCAGGAAAGTTGATGTTTTGAAGACCCTTCTTCAGAAAAATTGACAAGTCTGCCTTGTTATGCTAGGTTAGTGCTGATTCAAAACCTTCTGGTGGACACAGGAGATGTTTTCCCCCTTTATAATGCTGTGCAACCTGTGTAGGAATAAGCCAGAAACTGTATGTGTTCTCAGGAATCAGTGGTAGATGCCTGTATTTCCACTTCAGAGACAGAGATACCCAATTGAATTTGGAGACTAATGTCTCCGAAGTGGTCCTGAAAATGACTCAGTGGGATAAATAATTTCCAGTGAAGATGAAAGCCTATTCTCCTTGCCTCAATAAATTCAGTTGGTGACCATACTTAGGAATAGTTAAAGAAGTGTCTTGCGGATTCATTCAATAAGCAGCACTTGCAATTCATGCCTCTTGTACCAATCCAGCAATCAAAAAATTAACTCAAAATATTGTGTACCCTTCATGGAGAATATATGGCAGCTGAACAGTATTCGCAGCAAACATTTTAACAACAGTGTGACTTGCATTTTTAGTGCAATGCCCAAAACAAATGTTTGAAAACCAGGCAAAAACAAAAGGGACCATATTTTTCTCATGATGCCTGCATTTACAGGAATAAGAACTGAAAGCTGACACATTTTGCAAGCCCAACAGGTTAATTTTATTGCTCAGTGAGTTTTGATAGCATAGTGAGGTAGTTATGAGCCCATTAAGGCTCTCAAGCAAAAATGGGCCACACTGATGTATCATGTATTCTTTGCAATCAGCTACTTTCTGCGGGTAAGATTAATCAGGTTTAGAACAGCCGAATTCTCCAAATCAGGTAGAAAATACAGCAAGGTTGGGAGAATATGATTAAAATGCAGTATTGATAAGAAAGAAGTGAAGAATTTTAAGAGAATGTTTGGACTTTCTGAGTTGTTCTGTAAAAGGAAACAAGATAAATGGGATAGCGATAAAAAGCCATATAATGAGGTGAATAACCTTTTGCTGTGCAACTTTCTTGAATGTCCTACTTTTATCATGAAAATGCATTTCACACAACAAATACATTGAGCAATAATTTTCTGTGACAGGACACCTAATGGGATCTGCTTCTAGCTAGACTGGCATAATTAGGTTTTGTTCTTTTTATTATTCATTCATGGATAATGGGCTTTACTGGTTGAGACAGCGAAGATTGCTCAACGCAATTGCCCTTGAGAAGCTGGTGGTCAACTTCATTCTTGGATATTGCAGTCCATAGGCAGTGTGGTGGCTCACTGGTCAGCACTGCTGCCTCACAGCTCCAGGGTCATGGGTTTGAGTCCAGCCTCAGATGGCCATCTGTGTGGAGACTGTACATTCTCCCTTTGTCTGTGCAGGTTTCCTCAGGGTGCTCCAGTTTCCGCCCACAGCCCAAAGATTGAAAATGAAGGGTGGGAGTGGGTCTGGGTAGAAGTGGCGGTGTGCACTTAATGGGCTGAATGGCTTGCTCCCACACTGTAGGAATTCTATGAATCCATTGTCAATTGTTGGAAAAATCCATCTGGTTCACAAATGTCCTTTAGGGAAGGAAACTGCCATCCTTACCTGATCTGGCCTATATGTGACTCCAGAGCCACAGCACTGTGGTTGACTCTTAACTGCCTCCTGGGCAATTATGGATGGGAAATAAATGCTGCCTGGCCAGTGAATAAAAAGAAAACTTCGATTATACGTACACGCACAATGCTGTTATACTGGGAGCGCCAGCATTTTGACCCAGATTTCACTTGGGAATTGAGAAGGTGCAGCAAGGAATAAAAAGACATCCAGGACCTGAGTGAACAGATCTTTTTTGCTATTCATGAGATATGGGCATTACTGACAGCGTTTATTGCCTGTCCCTAGTTACCCTTCAGAATGTGCTGGTGAGTTGCCACCTTGAACCGCTGCAGTTAATTTTGTGTAGGTACATCCAGAATGGTGCTAGGGAGGGAATTTTCATGACGAAATGACACTGAAAAATGCTGACATATTTCCAAGTCAGGATGGTGAGTGGCGTTCCCATGTATCTGCTTCCCAATTGAAGAGTTGTGAAATGAAATAGTGCAAGGACATCGAAGGATATATGATTGTTTGATTGACTTATTGCCACTTGTACCGAAATACTGTGAAAAGCTTTGTTTACAAGCAGTACAGGCAGATTACAGCAAGCAAAGTATGTACAGATCACAAAAGACTAAGAGGCATACAGGTTACATTGCAGGTTACATTATTTGAGGCTACAGTCTATTCAACAGTCTGATAATGGCCGGAAAGAAGCCGTTCCTGAACTTTCTTGCATGTGTGTTCAGGCTTCTGTATCTTCTGGCTGACGGCAGAGGTTGAAGGACGTCATTTCCAGGATGCGATGGGTCTTTGGTGATGTTGGCCATCTTTCTGCAGCAGTGAGCCGTGTAAATGGAGTCCATGGATGGAAGGTTGGCTTCTGTGATGGTCTGGGCTGTGCACACCACCTTCTGTAGTTTCTGACGGTCCTGGGCAGAGCAGTTGCCATACCAGGCCGTTATGCACCCGGACAGTATGCTTTCAATGGAGCATCTGTAGAAGTTGGTGAGGGACCTTATGGACATGCCAAATTTTCTGAGCCACCTGAGGAAGAAGAGGCGTTGTTGTGCCTTCTTAACTGTCGCATCTACATGGGAAGTCCAAGACAGGTTGTTGGTTATCGTCACTCTGAGGAACTTGATGCTCTTCACTCTCTTCCAAACTCAGCTCTGTTGATGTAGCTGGGGGCATTCTCCTCCTTTCTTTCTGAAGTTGACGATATAAATTGGAGTTGGAGAATTTAATGCCAAATCAAGCATGGAATGAGAACTAAATATCAAATTGAGAGATAAAAGCACGGGGTGAGGGAAACTTTCTTTTTGAAGTTTCTAACAATTAAAACCCATATGAATAAGAACTCAAACTTGAGATAGTTATTTTTCAGTGCAGAAAATGAGGTGAACTGGCAAAGCTAATAATTATCTCATCACTCTAAGTGTATTTAGATTGAAATGGCATGTCGTGAAATTTAGCCTGAATTTTGCGAAAATCTCCTCATTCGAAACCTTTCATTGAAGGTTAAAATAGTGAGATGCTATATCCAGGAAACATTTGTGGAATCACGTATTTGCTGTGACTTGATGTTGTCCTAATATTTGAGCATCAATAATAGCATGTACCATCAGCTTTATTGATTTTTAAACTGCAAATGATGACACAAATAGAATATTATTTTTCAGTTGTACAATGCATCCAACACATAGAACTTTTCACCAAGCAGTTTTACAAGAATTTCCTTGATTGAGTTTCAGAGAAAATACTATGCCTGTGGAGTGATAGAGACAGGTTCAGTTAAAGCATTCAAGACTGTCTTGAATGATTATTTAAGCAGAAACAATGTAGAAGGTTACAGGGGACAGGCAGAAGATTGGCCTGAAGTTAAAATGCTCAAAGAGCCAGTATTGGCTTGACAGGCCAAATAGCCCCCCTCTACAGTGTCACATTTCTGTGCCATCTATGATTTTGTAGTACAAGTTTAACACGTGGTGTGGAATGTGAAGTTCATGAACTCGTCCTCAAATTAGGAAAATGGGAAGCTAAAACTATTTCTTCAAAATACTTTGTACTGGAATGCATTGAAATTTTAGTGTTGTCACTAACATTTTACATGAAATCATTGGCAAGGATATGTTCCAAGGCCAAAAAAGTAGTCAGGAATGCTTTTAGCAAAGAAATTCAGAACCAATAGCAGAATATTTACGTGGATATAGTAAGAACTGCCAATGCTGGAGTCAGAGCTAACACAGTGTTAGGCTGGAGGAACACAGCAGGCCAGGCAGCATCAGAGGAGCAGGAAAGTTGATGTTTCGGGTCAGGATGCTTCTTCAGAAATGACCTGACCTGAAACGTCAATTTTCCTGCTCCTCAGATGCTGCCTGGCCTGCTGTGTTCCTCCAGCCTAACACTGTGTTATCTCTTATATTTACAACTCCTTTCATAACTTCAGAACATTCCAATGTTCCTTTTCAACCAGTTAAGTAGCTTTGATGTGTGCTTACTCTTGTAATGTAGGGAATATGACAGCATATTTGCAAACTTCAAAGTCTCAAAAACAGCAAGTAAGTAAATAGCCAGACATTGGATCTTAGCAGTGATGGTGAGAAATATAATTGGCGAGAATGTAGTGATCAAGTATTCAGTATTTGATTATGTGAGCCTGCATACTGTTGATGTTCACTGTACTTAACTAGTTAAGCTTGAGCGTGGAATCAGAGAAAAGTAAACAAAGCTGCAGAAAGTGCTGGAAGCCAGAGCTGTAGCATGGAGCTGATATTTGATAACACTTGTAAATGAAACCTGTTACACACATAGAAACTATTCTCATTTCTGCATGGATCCATGATGTAAAATATACAATACAGGATATATGAAGACTTTTGTTGCAGTTCAGGAACTAATGTCACCGTCACTGTCCACACAAGAGGGTGCATGAGGCCTGATTTCATATTTCATCCAGAAAAAAGACATTATGGCTAAACTTTTTCTCCTGAAATTAGGGTTCTAGCAAAAGGCCTGAAAACAGGGCACAGGCCCACATTTGTCAGTCTTAAGGCCACAGAGGGGCATGCTTCACGGGTTAAGCAACTAATTTGTTGCTGCCAAGGTGGTAGTTCCTATTAAAGTCAATCACCCACCACCAGAAGCTATCAGTCAGTCCATAAAGCCAACAGCTTAGTAGATTCTGCAACACTGCTGGAAGCAGTGGCACTTCTGGGACTGCACTTGGAAGTAGAGGATGCATTGGCTGGGACACTGCCCTCCCAACCAGATGTGCATTCTAGGAGCAGCAAGACCAGTCAGGTAGACCTTTGTGTTGGAGAGGCCAGGGGTAGATGGTGATTTTTATGATAGTGGACAATGCCATTGCTGCAGGGACAGCCATTACCACCAGAGGCTGAGCCAATGCAAATACCACACCCACTTCCCCAAGCAGTCTGAGATATTGAGATGTTTGCCAGGGCTCAAAGAGCAGTTTCCCCTCTGGACAGAGGATTCAATCCACCACAGGTAAAATGTTAATGACAATAAGTAGAGCTCTATAGACCAACAACGTGAGTTGATTAGCTTCTGGTAGAGCCATCTTCCATCTTCTCCGATGCTAGCAAGCTGGCATGGCATCAGGAAAACAATGGGCACCTTGGCTTTCCTACCCATTTTATGAGTTCCATCTTTCAGCCCATTCCCAGCAAACTTTGACTTAAGGAAACTTGTTCACATTTTCATTGAGGGATACAGAGAAGGCAACAATAATGGTAAATTAGCAACCACAGATCATTCAAGCAATATATATCCTTTTTCTCTTTATTCCTTCATATAATGTGGGCGTCACTCCTAGGGTCAGCATTTTTAAAAGTTTATTCATAGGGTATGGGCATGTTTGGCTCAGCCAGCATTTATTGCCCATCCTTAATTGCCCATCAAGCTGTTAAGAGTCAACCTATGACAGTGTTAGAATTAAGGTTACTGGTCTAGAGACACATGTAGGTAAAGGTGGCAGATCTCCTTCCCTACAGAAAGTTGGTAAACAAGATGGAGTTTTACAGGCATCAACAGTGGTTACCAATGGCTCTTTTATATTGAATTCAAATTTTTCCTTCTGCAATGGTGGGTTTTGAAACCACATACCCAGAACATCAGCATGGAGTTTGGATTACTGCTATGCCATCTCCTTTCACCAAGTTGCCCATGTGTTGCTCATCTCTAATTGCCGTTGAACTGAATGGCTTGCTAGGGCCATTTCAGAGGACAGTTAACAGATAACAACGTTGCTATGTGCCTGAATCTCATGTCGGCCAAATCAGGTTAGTCATAGTGGCATAGAATTTTAAAGCATAGGTATGGTTCCATTGGCCCATTGTTTCTGCACCTGTCATCAAGCACTTATCAAATCTGGTCCATGTTCTAGCATTTGGCCTTTAGCCTTCTATGCTATGGTGCTTCAAATGATCATCGAAATGCTTCTTAAATGTTGTGATGGTTCTTGCCTGTATCAGCCATTCAGGCAATGAGTCCAGATACCCACCACCGTCTGAGTAAAACAAAAAAATCTTCTTCACATCTCCACTCAACCTCCTGCCCTCTATCTTAAATCTATGCTCCAAGCTATTTATTGTATTAAAGGAAAAGTTTCTTCCTATCTACATTTTCTATGCCCTTTGTAATTTCTACAACTCAATCAGATAGCCCCCCTGCCTTCTCTGCTCTAAGAAGAACAACACCAGCCTGTCTAGACTCATTGATGAAATGCTCCAGAACAGGCCACATCTTGGTGAATCTCCTCTGCATCCTCTTGAGCAGAACCAGATGCAGTTCTTTTGTTTCAACAATCGGCGATGGTTGTCACAATTACTGAAATTAGCTACTTCCACATCACATTTTATTCATTGAATTTAAATTTCAGATCTAACGTGATTTGAATCAGTGTCTCCAACGCATTACCCTGAGCTTCTGGATTACCTATTTAGTGATGTTATCACCACTCCTTGGTTTGTTTTCCATTGATATTAAGTTTACTCCAGTGTAATATAAAACTATTCCACCCAAAACCTTACACAATGAAAACATCTGGCTCCCAAAGAATGGTAATGAGAAACTCTTGAAACTCAAAAATCAGACGTGTCTGATTTATGACAGCACTGGAAGGTTTTCATCTCTAATGGGCAATGGTCCTTCATAGACCGTGTATCACTTTGTTGGACATCACACTGTTCAAACTCTGTCCTCTAGTTAGGTAGAAAATATGTAGCTTTATGATGTTAGAGCAATCCTTTGATTATGACCCAAACAATTTCCCATAGTTCATGCTGTCTTTCTACTGTTTCTGCACCTGTATTTGGGAACATGGACAGGAAGTAGAAACTTTCTACATGGCCTTAAAAATTGTCACCTTTTAGAGAAAAACATTTCTGAATAGAAGCTGTTCTGCACTGTGCCTGTATTTTACTTAGCATAGGACAGATGCAAAGCATACCAACTGAGTGGTAAGATATCTTGCGCCCACACTATCTAAACATTGACCCTGAGGCAAACTCACTTTATTAAGGCCCTTGTATAAGTTAACTGGGAGAAAAATGCCAGGTTGTGAACACTTTGTGACCAATGAGCAGACAAGATGCCAGTTCTGCCCTGCTCAGAGTTGCTGTATGCTGCCAGCTACATGTAAGTTTTTTTTAATCCCTTTTGCAGAGCCAAGATGAACAAGAAAACTCCTCAGATTCCAACAGTCTTGGTGATTAAATGTCCACACCCTCTGGTCTGCACCAACACTGGAGCCCCCTCTGTGCCCATTGCCTGATCCAATTCCCTTCCCAAAATCTACCTGAGGATTGTGGCCAGTAAGTTCAACATTTTCTGTGTGAGCATGCTGCAGAGGTGAACATGCATGGCTGCTCACGCTGGGTATGTAGATGATGTCTGTTCCAATATCTGGCGATTATTTGTCCTCTTGGTTTGGATACTGGAAGATGTGAGTCTTCCATTTTAAGTTTAAATCTTCAAAATCAAGTTAATAACAATGAACCAGTGTACTTTTATCAAATGGTCAATCAGGAATGGCCAGTTTCCTTTCTAAGATTGTCTTTTCTCCTGAAGCATTATTGACCTCAAAACTATGGGATTCAAATTAGGTAACATTACTTCTGATTATTACAATTACTGAGGCAATCATCACTTCATGGATTAAATTTTGTCCAACTGCATACAATACATTGTTTAAAATCTTGTGACACATATAAAGTGTATGGATTGAAAATGTTTCCGCCTGTGAAAAAAAAAGTTGCCACCTTGACAAAAAAAGTGTTGACGAAATATCAGGAATGTTTTAGAAATTCCCTTTAAGTAGACATTAATTTGTCCCAGATTCAGATTCTTAGATCCCAGGCATTTGCTTCTGTCCTTTTCTCAGGCTGGTAATTTCTAATACCAAAACTGTCCTTTATTGAAATGATTCAGCTTCCTTTTAGCTCCTCATGAGTTTGGTCTTTTCAGTTTGAATGCAAGTTTCGACTAGCACTTCTGCATGGTGAACTGAAGAGATGTTTGGCCTCTAACTGCTTTCTCTCTTTCTTGGATCCTGGCAAAATAATTTTGATATTCAGTGATATCTTAGGAAAGCCTGTAATCCAAATTCTATAATGGTTCTTTTGGTACACTTCCCTATGTCAATGGGAATCATATGGGTCTTTTATCCAGGTAGTAATCACTGTTAACTGTTTGTTAGTTCCTAACTTTTTCTTTTCATAGTGTCAAATGGAGAGTGTAAAGAAAAATCTTTCACAAGTGACACTCTTAATACTTCCTTGGACTTGGATACTCACAGTCTATTAGTCCCAAACTTGTTGTCAGGCAGTCTTCTGCATGGATCACACATCCTCTTCATTTTAGCTTAATTTAATGTCACCTTCAGAAAATGTGATAATTCCATAAAGCTCATAATTGTAACAATATAGAGAGAAATTGTGCACTTAAATATTTGTGCATATTTAACCTTTTTGGATTGACAAATCTCGTTGACTTTCAGATTACCTAGTTATTTCTGCAAATGACATAAGTTTAAGGATCTAATAGCCTCTACAGTATTTGCTGGGGTTACTAATTCTGTTTTGATTCCTCTGCTGCTTCTGCCTGTCCTACATGCAGTTCTGGTTGAACTGAAATATCCTCCTTTAAACAGCTAAAGGTAAAAATCATTGGGTGGAATCTTATAGAGTTCTGAGTAACATAGGATATGGCAGGATCAGGCAAGAAATATGGCAAGGTTAAAAAGACTAGGATTGTTTTCACTGGAAAGACGGTGGCTGAGAGGAGACCTGATAGAGGTCTACAAAATTATGAGAGGCGTAGTTAGGGTGGATAGACAGAGGCTTTTTCCCAGTGTTGAAGTTTCAATTACATGGGGGCACAGATTCAAGGTGAGAGCGCCAAAGTCTGAGGGAGATGTGTGAGGAAAGCTTTTCACGGAGAGAGTGGTAGGAGCCTGGAATGCACTGCCAGAGGAAGTGGTGGAAGCAATTGGCAACATTTAAGAGACGTCTGGATGGTTATTTGAATAGGGAGGGAACAGAGGGATATGGACCGAATAAGGACAGAAGGCTTGTTTTTTAGTTTAGTCGGGGCATGATGATCGGCACAGGCTTGGAGGGCCGAAGGTCTTGTTCCTGTGCTGTACTTCTCTTTTGTTCTTTTTGTTCTTTGTTCATCTCAATGCTGGGAGGCTCTCATAGCAGCTTTTCAACTTTGTCATGGCAAGATTCTTGCTTGGCAGTGGTAAGTTGTGGGCAGTGTGGTCAACCAACTCATCTTATTAATATTCAGATTTTTATCTTATCAAATTCGCCAAACAAGCTGCACGTTGATAAACTTGGAAATCAGAGCATGCAGTTGGCAAATTCAGCTCACAGCTTGTTCAAGATGACCTCTAAGTTGGACACCGGGCACCAGTATCTCAGGGTACACTCATGCGCACATCATTAGACATTGGCATCAGATGTGTGTCAGCCTCTGAGAAGTCTCATGGCAACTCTCTGATCCATTTACAGGATGTGTGGGTATTTCAATGCTGCACCTCATAGAATCATAGATTTGTAGAATTCCTACAGTGTGAAAGCAGGCCATTCGGCCCATCAAGTCCAAGCTGACTCGACAAAGAGCATCCCACCCAGACCAACACCCCCTACCCTATCCCGGTAACTCTATATTTCCCGTGGCTAATCCATCTAGCCTGCACATCCCTGGACACTATAGCACAATATTGCCCAGCCAATCCACCTAACCAACACATCTTTGGACTATGAGAGGAAACTGGAGGTCCCAGAGGAAACCCATGCAGACACGTGGAGAACATGCAACTCCGCACAGTCACCGCAGGGTGGAATCGAATCCAGGTCCTGGTGCAGTGAGGCAGCAGTGCTAACCACTGAGCTACTGTGCTGCCCCAGTGCAATCTTGGTCTGCACTGACAACTCTCACTGTAATGTTGCAGCAAGATCACTGTGTATTCAGTAACATACATCCAGTTCATTGACTGGAGCAGGCCATATTACTGAGCTCCTCAATCTCTCTGTTAATGCTTACTAACTCTGAACTTACAAAGATGCTGACAGCATCCCTGCCAGGCATTGCCTTGCTTTTTTGCATTTTACCCCCTTAGCAACAGATACCATGCTCATATTATTGTTGTCTTGCCTTGCCATTTAGTGCAGAAACAAAGCTAAGGAGCATTACATATCTGTCACCGGGCCTTCAAGGGTGATAGACCTCACTCAGGAGGTCGTGGGAGAGTAAGTCAAAGGCAGTCTCCAATGCAGGACCACAGACTGCTTGGGGCAGTCAGAGTTAGGAGCTTTTCCACATAAGAGGTGAGGAACCAAACATTGGGCAGCCCAGCACCCACCTTGACTCTTTCTGCCCTATCGTGGTATATTTACCTATCACAATGAGAGAAACGGTAAGGTGGCTCAGTGGTCAGCACTGCTGCCTCAGAGTGCCAGGGACCTGGGTTCAATTCCAGCCTCGGGCAATTGTCTGTGTGCAGTTTGCACATTTTTCCCGTGTCTGCGTGGGTTTCCTCCGGGTGCTCCGGTTTCCTCCCACAGTCCAAAGATGTGCAGGCTACGTGGATTGGCCATGCTAAATTACCCATAGTGCTCAGGGATGAGTGGTGTAGTGGGGACAGGTTCTGGGTGGGATGCGTTGAGGGTCGGTGTGGATTTGTTGGGCCAAAGGGCCTGTTTCCACACTGTAGTGATTCTAAACAAAAAATTCTAAACAGGTGTTACAGGAGATGAAATTGGGTAGCGTAACTGTTACTGTTTCTGCAAGTTGTGGGGGTATGTGCTGGGCAAGCAGTGTTTGAGATATCAATGATTCTGGTGGGTGACAACAAGGGAGGGAAGCATTGCATGTGATGGTGAGAATGGTACAGGATGACCCCTGGTGTAGATGGCTGGAGTGAATGTCAGCTAGCAGAGAGAAGATGATGGGCATCATATCCTGGAGGAGTGGAGAAGGTCATTGACCTTCTTCCCACATTGATGGCCATTCCTCTAGACTGCTGAGACTGCTTTGACCTGGGTGGAAAACTCCGACTGTGCTTCCATGATCTGGTGTTGTAGCCTCCACTGCTGGCTCTGGGGGAATAGGAAGAGCCATGTTTGTATGAAGCCATCCAGCAGGACTTCCAGGACCCTGCTCACAATGTAGGATGCAGATTGCACCCTGTCTGCAATGTCTAAGTAAAATGTCAAGAACTGTGCAGGGAAGTTTCAGACTGACAGTGCTTGTCCAGGTGCACAACGGGCTTTTATATATGGCACAAAATAACAATTAAAATGAAAGCTTAGTAAGTTACGGTGAGAAAACTGGCTTGGTCTTAAAGTGGGAATCACTCCACCAAACTTACCATGACTCACACCAAACCAAAAAAGTGTAAGATTCTACCTTTTCTTTTCTATTGGACTCTGAGCCGAGGTCTGACCTCATCCTCATCATTGCTAAAAGTTTATTCATAATATCGTCTGTCTATACCCTTATTCTGGTTGCTGCCAAAACCCTCATTCACGGTCGCATTACCACCAAACCTGACCATTTCAACGATCTACAATTGTTAAATAAAACAAAGAACTGCTGATGCTGGAAATCTGAAACAAAAACAGAAATTGCTGGAGAAGTTCAGCAGTTAGGCTAAATTTATTTCTTAAGTTTTTGAATTTGCACTTTATACTGCTCAGCTTTTCCAAAGCACTTTCCTATTAAAATCTATCTTTAAAAACTGATCCTTGACTAAGCCTTTGATCACCTTTGTTTTTACTCTACTGTTAGGTTTTATCTGACTTTGCTGGTGGGAACATTTTACTGCATTAACAGAGCTGTACAAATTCAACATGATATTGATAACATTTTTCCTACAAAGTCACAGATGTTTCAAAGTCATTGCAAGTGTACTGAAAATAGCTGCTAGCCTGTTTGCTGTGATTCCATATGTGTTACACTTTCTGCGTTAGCATTTCGAAAATCTGTTCTTTATGACTAAGTTCAGCAGCAGTCCATTAATATTTCCTATACAAAGCTGTGTCTTGATGTATTGTTTACTGTATCATTGACAGTTAATGAACGTACTTTCTGTAGAAATAGCCTCGCCACTGTAACATCTCAGTAATAAGTGGTGCCATAGTACGATCAGGGGCAGCTTTTAAATGTTATTTTAAGAAATGCCTCTGCCCTTATTTTTTTGGACCAAAGCTCCTCACATTAAATTGGAACATATGATTGATTTCAGAGGAAATAGTAAGAATCTGAGCCAGTTAGGAACATAAAATGACTGGAGTATTTAGTTCACAAAGTGTAATTCCACTAACCTGAAGGGAAGATTCCAACTTAATGTTAATCTGAAACACATTCCCAAACCTCAAGGAGAAATTTGTGCGTTTTCCTCTATTTTCCCTTCATCTTTTTGGCCTGCTGGGTTGACTTTGACCAGACTCAAAACTTTGGGTTGTCATTCTATAGCAAACCTCTTTAAAACTCTTGCCAAACCCATTATAATCTGACAATTGCCCTTTATCATTAATCCTCTGGGATCTATTGAATCACAAGAATTCCCTATTGCTTTGAGTAACTGGTTAAAGAACTGAAAACAAACCAAGGCATAGATCTCAGTTTTTATTGCCTGTGTGTTAGGCTTCACTCAGATTGACTGCAGCAAGAAGCAGCTGGAGGTAAGGGTCACTTGCTAGAAAAGGTACCTTCTGATCGTTTTCGTCACAGACATTAATAGAAGAAAACCAGCAAGTTCTGGAGGGCGTGCATTGGACCTCCCTGCTCGATATTTAGTTGCAGATCTGCTGAGGTAATGCTTTTCAAAGCAAAAAAATGATAATTTAGTGCCTGAGTATTATATTTGCTTTTCTTTCTCTTTTATTCCCTCCTTCATCGAAGGTATTGACTCACATTGGGATTCAACATGTGGCCAGACCTCCAGCATTTCAATCATTTTACATGGCAGAGCATGAACTGTGAATGTGAGCAGGATATTTGATAGTCTGGGGATAAGGCCACCAGAGGCAGCTCGGATCCCGTTCCCATTTCATACGTTTATCCAGTGCACTAGACTAGCGAGCAGACACAAGCAGAAACCCGAGGTGGCTTTTCCTGCGCACGGTCTTGGGCATTAAGGACGACTTCTGTGCCCTAACAGAAGTCAGGAATTATACAACTATGAGTCGGCCACAGGGTGCTTATCACCGGACCAGCAGAGGACCTTAAAATGTATTTTTTCATCAGAATTCAGGTTTGGCAAGCCTGAAGTAAATAAATGCATGAAGCCAGATCCAAACCAATTGCAAAAACGAAATGCTGTGAAATACAACTTTGATGAAAGTCCAGCTAAGGAGTGGGTCATAAACCATAGCTCCAGTACCATCAACCAGTCATCCTTGATTGAATGAGGCCATTTATGGTGATAGGAGACAGGATTAGGCAACAGGACTGTGGTCATTCTCAGATTTGATCGTCTCCAGCCTCAGGAACCAGCCCATTCTCCTTAAGTGGATGGGAAACTTAAATGTGGCCTCCAAATTTGCTGGCTGCAGGGAGATCACCCAAGCAGATAATGTCAGGTCACGCCTCACTTATTTTTAAAAATGCACTAGATTCGTAACTTCTTAGGTAATCCAGTTTCCCCCACGACTGTGCTTGTTTGCACGGCCGATCCACATGTATACTAATTGTAAAGGATTGCTGAGCTCCCTATCTCTGAAATGCTGATCAATTCACTTTGTAAATATGACTGATGCATTTGAATAAAGGAGCTATGGTATCCGCTGGAAAAAGCGGAGAAAGCAATTTGAAATGACAACTTAAGCATTTGTAAAAGAAAAATTCCACAATTAAATTCCAAACGAATGGGCGATTTTAGTGAGTTTGTGCCTTGGTGGGCATACCACTTTAGAATCAGAGATGGGAAAATAAAAGTTAGGAACATCAGGAACAAAAACAGAAGTTGCTGGAAAAGCTCAGCAGGTGTGGCAGCATCTGTGAAGGAAAAAATCAGAGTTGACCGTTTTGGATCCGGTGACCCTTCCTCAGAACTGATGGTAGCTGGAAAAACATTGGTTTATATGCAGAAAAGAGGGAGGGGGTTGTGGTAGGGAGTAAGTGACAGGATAGAGCCTGAAGAGAGGGAAGAGCAGTTGGATAGACAAAGGAATTGATAACGATCTGGTTATGGGGGTGGATAGCTGTTAATGGGGACTGTTAGTGACTAACAATAGATAGTATGTAATGGCAGGCTATGTGATAACAAGGCCTGGTGTGTGGGGTAGCGGGCTGGGACATGAGAGAGTTTAGGCCCTAAAATTATTGAACTCAATTGAGTCTGGAGGGCTGCAGGTTGGGCTGAGGACATTACCCTGAGGAACTCCTGCAAAGATGTGCCAGAGCTGAGATGACTGACCTTTAACAATCACAATCATCTCTGCATATGCCAGGTATGACTCCAAACAGCAGAGAGCTTTTCCCCTGATTCCCATTGATTCCAGCTTTAGTAGACAGTTGGACAAATCTGGCCTTTGTGTCAAGGTCTGTCACTTTCACCTCAACTCTGAAATTCAGTTCTTTTGTCCATGTTAGAACCAAGGCTGTAATGAGGTTAGGAGCTGTGTGGCCCTGGTGGAAACCAGACTGGGTATCACTGAGCAGATTATTGCTGAGCAGGTGCTGCTTGATAGCACTGTTGATGAGACCTTCCATCACTTTACTGATGATTGAGAGTAAACAGTAATTGGCTGAATTGGATTTGGCTTGGTTTTGTGTACAAGACATACCTGGCCAATTTTAAACATTGTTGGGTCGATGGCAGTGCTGTAACTGTACTGGAAGAGCTTGGCAAGGCGTGTGGCAATTTCTGGAGCACAAATCTTCAGTACTATTGCAGGAATAATGTTAGGGCCCATAGCCTTTGCAATATCCAACTGTTTCATTATAACACATGGAGTGCCTAGATAGAGAGAACATGGAGAAGATGTTTCCACAAGTAGACGAGATTAGGATCCAAGGTAACAGCCTCAGAGTGAAGGGACAACCTTTTAGACCTGAGATGAGGAGGAATTTCTTCAGCCAGAGGCTGGTTAATCTGTGGAACTCATTGCTACAGAGGATTATGGAGCCAAGTCATTAAGTGTATTTAAGGCAGAGATAGAATAGAATAGCAATTTATTGTCACGTGTATTGTTACAAAACAAAACAGTGAAACATTTTATAAGTTGTCACACCACGGCAGCTAAATTAATGACAGAAGTCATAAACAGGAAAAAAAAAGTTCATCACCATTCAGTTAACGGCTCCTAGATTTGGGGAATGCTGGAAAACTGGGTCAAAACCGTCACACAGTGCCAGGCTGAGAGCATAACACTGGGCTGAGACAGCCCCGCCACACCAAGACAAGACCTCTATGCAGGGCTTTTGGAAGACCCGGAAGCCACTTCTGAAGCGAGGATGAGACTTCCATGCCAGACTGCTGGAATACCTAGCAACCACCGAAGACAACCACCAATACAGGGCAAGATTTCCGTGCCAGGAGACCACCTCTCCTGGATAAGACTACCACACTGGGAGACCACCCCGCTACACACCAGGCCTATACTGCCAGTCTGGGACATTGGAAGGCATCTTGTTGCTGGGCCTCAGCCAGGAGAAACCACCTTCTGCTGAAGTCGTTAAAAGATGATAAGGTGCCATAATAAATAGAAACATTAAAGAAAAAGCATAGAAAAAATAAAAAGTAATGTGGATGGAGTAGACGAGTTCCAGTCTCCTGGGCTGAGGAGCCTGGACATTGCACTACCACTCTGCCACCGTCTTGTGGAATCAAGGGTTACAGGGAGAAGGCAGGAGAAGAGAACCATATCAGCCATGGTCAAATGGTGGAGCAGACTCGATGGTTGCATGACCTAATTCTGCTCCTATTCCTTATGGTCTTTCAGTCCTCATGTGGTTATAACAAACATATAAATCATGAAATTAGATATTTACTCAATAACCCAAATTTCTCAGTGATGACATGCAGTTAGTGGAGATTGTTTTTGTTCTCTCTATCCTTTCGTGGGCTGTTGCCATTAGTGTCAATGGCACTATTTGTCTCCCATTCCTGACTGCCTTTGTACCAAATAGTCTATTTTGCCATTTCAGAGAGCAGTTAATAATCAAGCACATTACCATGGGTCTGGAGTCACAAGTAGGCCAAACCAGGCAGGGATACCAGTCTTCCCTCCTTAATGGAACTTTGTAAACCCGATGGTTTTTTACAACAATTGATGTTAGTTTAACGGTCTTCATTACGGAGACTAGTTTTTAATTCTAGATTTATTAATTGAATTCAAATTCTACCAGCTGCTATGGTGAGATTTTAATCCATGTTCCCCGTGACGTTACCACTATGCACCACCTCCCCTTGGCTTGGAATGTAGTCTGATTTGTGGATGTGAATTGCTTCAGGTGAATGGGCTTTTGAGCCAGTGTAACACTGATACTGCAGCACAACCCATCTATTTTTAACATTTCATCACCTTTAGCACTATTCCATTTGATTCTGCCTAGCTTTCACTGATAGTTGAGAACACATCATACTGAAGTTGAATATTGAAGAGCATGTGATTATAAAAGCTTTTCAATTTTGATGATTCAGATTGATGCCTTTGAAGGAAACAGAAAATACAGTGCTAGTCTCTCTGAAGGTAAAGGGCTTTGTAAAAAAAAAACTTGAGGAAATGGCAAGTATATACCAGAAAAATGGCTGTTACCCACCTCCCCTCAGATTTGGGTGTACTTTTTATACCTCTTATGAGCCCATTAATTTTACAACTTTGTACATATTGCCCTTAATCTACAAATGAGAGCCATTATAATAAGCCAAGTTACACCAATTTGTAGCAATCAATACAAGAAAGTAAAAGACCAAGGCATTTTGGGCATATTGCCTTTACAGGCTTTCTTGATATTTTCTTCTGCCAAGGACTTGTTGTATCTCAAACATGTATCTCAAACACCAGAAATTTCTCCCATGTTAATTCATGCTAATGAGACCTGAAATTTGACCTCTTCTATATTTTAGATCTATCCCCATGAGGAATTAGCTTCAGAATGTGCAGTCTTATTTTACTCACAATACTAAATGGAATTCCCTCCCTAATGACATTGTGGGTCAACCCACAGCAGGTGGACTGTAGCAGTTCAAGAAGGCAGCTCATCACCACCTTCTCAAAGGCAACCAGGGACAGCAATAAATGTTGGCCCCGCCAGTGATGCCCACCTCCCATAAATGAATACATTTTAAAAACAGTAGACAGAAGAATCATTCTGACAAGTTCTGTGTGCAATTCCTTGTTACACCATCCTTTCCAACATAAATGACCATAATAAGTTGATAGGTTTTATTTAAATAGGTGTTAACTTAATAAAAACAATTTATTTTCCCTCTTTACAGCCTTTGATCAATTCAGCTTTATTCAATAGTGTTTCAGGACTTGTGTTTGCACCATCACATTCAAAACAGTCAGCAGCACAAGTTGAATTCTCAGGGAAGGCTTGAAGCAAAAGCAATTAGCCACTTTCAGGTTTAACTGATGCTGTGGTTGGAATGGTTGAGGACACTTGTTCTATACTGTACATAGAATAATCACCAATCTGTCAGTATGCAGTCGAAGATCAACATGACAGAATGCTATGCTTTGGGCTAAAAAAAGGTGACAAGCTGAAGCACGATCGAAAAGATCCTATTCAGTGATGAACACATGTGCTTCCTTAAGGACAAAATACATGTATAGCATTAGTACAAGGTAAGTCCTTAGCTCTAGCATAGCTTTTGTATCATGAGGCCCATACAGGCCAGGCTTCTCAGTTAAAGGTGGCATCAATGGTATACCCAATACTGTACTATCTCAGATGTTCCTTCCAAATCTGCGAAAGACCAGTTTTATGTGATTTTATACACCAGTGGTAACATGTTGTTCTAGTTTTTGTCCAAGTTCAGATAGATTTAATTAAGGCTCTTATCACCTAGTTCAGTTGAAGTTGCTTCTTGGTTATCAGTTACATTCGGGTTCCAACAGCATTGCCAGGAACCAGGCATGTGTATCATTTCTTTCATAAATAACCTCTATTCTTTAGCAGATCACCATAAACATGGGACTTTGTGAGATCAGTTTATCAGTTTATATCCTGGGTGGTGCTCTGTTTGATCTTTTACACTCCAGGGAAGGTCTCACATTGTCCAAAGATGCTCAAATAGTCCAGTAGGTTGAAATCTATAAACAGAATAATCTCTCCTGAATTATGACAAAGATTTTCCCTGAAGCCCTCAGCTGAACCTGTCCAGTTTGTCAACTGCAAGCCAATTAAGTCAATCAGAAATGGAAAGAGGGTACACTTCCATCATTGCTCCTTGTTCATGGCATGGTGAGAAACACTCCCATTGGCGGGTAAATTACCCAACCATTAATGTGCTGTGTCATCCCTGTAGCAAAAGGGACCTTTTCAGACCTATCTGCAGGATCAGCAGAGCTGTCTGAGTGTTGGTACAAAACAGCGAGAATAATACACCACAACCTATTCCTGTTCAAGAAATTGATTTCATGGACATCACATTGTAGCTTTTTTTGGGAAAAATTATAGATCCTCAAAATGATTCCTGATATGCAGATGTTTTTGTCAATGACAAGAAAACACATTTTAAATTTGTTACTGAAGCTGTTATATCCATTCTTTCTGATTCTGTACTATAGAATGAGCTGTACTTTCCACAACCATTAAACATCTGATTTGTGAGGAACACAAGGTACTAAAATGAAAGCCAATGACAGTTTCATGGCACATTTTGTATAATTTACATGAGTTTACAGATATTCTGCAAGTCATTTGTAATCACCAGTATTTTTCACTGGATGGTGAGGTTGCCTTGCTCTGAAACTTCTTCAATCAGTGGCAGTTGATGGCTATAATTTACTGACCTTCCATTCCCAAGATAACTGGTGAGTTTTCTAAGACTTCCATTCTCTACAGGACAGGACATGTGCAGTGGAACACAAATGTACTGGACATGAAGTCGCCAAGCTATATATTGCAACGTTATACCTGCTCTTTGCCAACAAAATATGCAAGTTGAAAAACGCCATCCATCATTTTGGTGGTTTGATTGAGGAAGAGATCTAGCCATGCTTGTTCAACACAGTGCACTGCGTAACAAACTCAGTTGTGCATCAGACCTGCCCTCATTACAATGATAGAATTGTACCAGTGTTATACAATTCCAACATCCTGCTCCTGTCATCACATGATATATCCTGCCTAGACATTCATCCTTCAGCCAAAATTGTTTATGTGGAAAAAATCCTTAATTTTTAAAATTATTTGTTCATGGGACATGGACATTGGACATGGACATGATGTCCATGTCCCATTTGTTGTCTAGGTTCCTTGGAGAAAGTGGTAGTGAGCTGCCTTTGAGCCATTGCAGTCCTTGGATTATAGAGATATGCACATTCATAATTGGAACTGAGTTCCAGGAATTTGATCCAGCAACAGTGAAGAATTGATTGATTAGTTCCAAGTCAGGTTGTTCTGTGGCTTAGAAGGGAACATTCAGGTGCTGGTGTTCTCACAATGCACTTCTTTTACCCTTCTGGACAGTACAGGTTGCAGATTTAAAACGTGCGGTCAGTAGTGGAGAACAGTTCACTGGTCCATTCTGCTTACAAGGTGGCTGGCTAAACAATGGGCTTTTCTCAGTCTCTTACTATATCTATGAGTCATTATACCCCATCAGTTTTTCAAACAGATACCATTGAAGTTCTTATTTCTCCAAACCAGCAGATGAGAGTACTGCCATGATAGCTCTTTGACAACCAAGTCATCCTTTTAGCTTGAAACCTTCTTCCCTATAAAACATGTTAACAGATTAATACAGAACCTTTCTATAGATCGATTTCCTTCTTATCCTCAGTAGAATTCTCTGTATTCACCTTTCTATCTCTAGATTTTTTTTTACCTTTTTTCCACATCTACGCATTGATTAACTTCACCCTCCAGATCCTCTGCTCATAGCTTTTCTTGCGCTTGCAAAGCATACAGTATCTGGCTTTAACTTCCTTCCTGTTGGTAGTGCTTCCTGTTTAAGACCCACCGTGTCATATCGATCAGCATTTCTAACATCTAAGAAAATTAAAGTTGATCCTTTTATAACTGGTCAAACCTCTTAAAAGCTTTTTTTGAACATTATCAGGAATAAATATAGATTCCACAGGCATTTTAAAGAAACAACAACTGTTCTTTCAGTACTGCTTCCAGGTCAAAGATCAACACAATGTATCAATTCATGAGCATAAAAAGGATAAACTCAGTTCAGATTTTACCCACTGGCAGCAGACTATTTTTTTTCCTCTTGATTACATGTAATATTTTATAACTACTTAAAAGTTATCAGACAGGACTCACAAAAGTATACAAGAAAAACCTTTCTGTTTTTATTATAGCTTAAGGAAAAGTATAACACTTTCAAGGGAGATAAAGAACATCTGTTGCCAGCAATGCTATTGTTTCCAGTTTTATTTCCCGAGTATGACAGTCAGCAGTTTCTGCAATTTGATCCAGGCAATTTATGAGTTGCGAGAATTCCAACAGTCCTGAATATTTCAGGCATGCTATCTGCAACTTAGATCACTGGCAGAAGAACCTTTCCAGCACTAGAAACTCGGTCTGACATGAACTTTGAACTTCCAATGTTGGGACTCCTGTTATTTACTTGTGTTAGAATAAGATTCTTTGAAACTATTTTCCAAAGCAACAAAATGTAAAGACAATGCTGTACAAAATTGGACTCCTGAGGAATGTAGATAAACCTGAGTAAATTGTCAAAATATTGGGTTTGATACTGTCTGTCACACAGTTTGATTATCCATCGATATTGCTAATGTGAAGGGATTAAACAGACAATCCCATATTTTATGGGATAATTCATAAATATATAATTAAAGTGTTTTATCATTATACTTTAATTCATGCTAGAGAGAATGAATACTAAAAGATGTACTTTCTCTGGCATTGCACTAGTTGATGCTTTTAGTTAAAAATATCTTTGCGTGTTATTTTAACATAGTCACTGACCCTCATTAGAATAAGGCTAATGACTGAGCTAAAATAGCAAACAAAGGAATTTTACTCAAATGTGCTAGCTCATACACTTTTGGAGGAAGCCAAACCCCGTGGTTACGAACAATGTATAGTGCAATTGTGAGGGCTTAACCTGCTCTGATGTTTTGAATGGATTTGAAAGGAAACAACAGGAGCCATTTGCACTATTGTGTTTACTTGTGGGTGCCTCATGCAGTCTTGGTCAGGCTTAGTCTGATATCCCTTCAAGCTATTTGTGTAATGTTGACTAGGCAGATATTGGCTGTAAGGTACCGATACTGACTAGAAAATTTCTGTCAGTGTTAAACATTATGTTATTAGCAACTATGTAGTCAGAGGACATATGCTCCAGTGTTCTGCAATTCAAATGTTTTGCACCTAGTCAACACTTGCATCTAAATGACCTCAAGATGTTCAGCTTCAGGAGCCAGACAGTGCATGTTATTGATACTCAAGGATGGAGCTTTCAAAATTGACATCTTTACACACCACACATGTGGTAATTTTGCCCAACTGAAATGGGCATGAAAGCTCAGCCATGTTGCCACAGCGCCAATTGTGTCAGTCTGTGTTTCCTGGCAGACATAACACAGTTATTGCTTTCAGTGCACCTCAGTTATTTTAGTTAATTAGAGAGTATGAGCCAGAGCAGAGAGGATTTGTCAAGAATATCCAGGTAGCACCTGAAGCACACTGACTGCATGTTATGGCATAAATCCCTGTAAAATGCTCGATGAAAGCTGATTCCAGAATCTCAGCTTTAGAAATGAGCCATTTGTAAAGCCGTTTCTTCTGCTTCAGGAGGTCTGAAGCCAATCCTCAGCAGAGAGATAGCTTACTCAATGATCTTTAACCTTCGATCTTTCCAGCAGTTTCAACAAATGTCAGTGTAATAAACTGGTAAACCCAATAACTTGTTCAAAATAGTACTATAACAGAACTGATAAATTTCACTGGATTGCTAGCTTTACATCCACCTGATTTAACTCTCCACCAAAGTGTAAAACCAGAATTCCCTAGCTTTCTCACCTGGAAAATTATTTTAAAATTACTCCTCAAAGATTTCTATGTTGCCCTTTGATCATTTGTGTGAGATTTCAGTGAGGAAATGGTCACTGAGAGATCTGCTCAAAATATCACTGGAGTTGCCATATGTGTTCATAAGAATATAGAGTATGTCATAGTTAAGGTACCTAATTGAGTTATTAATGGAAATAATTAAAGTAGGAGCCAGGAGAATGTCAAAAGATTTAATATATATGGACTCCCAGAGGCATTCAATTACTTTTCACAAATGAGAGTATTAGCTCTTGGAATTGAAGCCAGTTTTTCACAAAATTAAAAGATGGGTAAAGTAGTAAAAGACAGGAAGGAGGAATAATGAGTGTCTACACAGATTGGAAGGAACTAATCAGAGGTAGCACACGATTATCAATGCTGAGATGTCAGCGATCTAAAATATTTACCAGTGGATTGCATAACACATTATAAGGCATACATGCCTGTTGTTTAAATCTCAACATTTATTTACCGTCATCTGTAGATTTAGGCACGTTGTGTCTGTTACAAGTTCCAAATCAGGTCTATGATGGCTTATCATAATGGTCCACACAGATGTAGCAAGTTGATTCCTCCACAATCCTAACCAAATTTCATGACGTATTTTATGTGGACTGCAGCAATTCATAAAGATAATTACATTCAGAGTAAGTTCTGCTTTTATAAGTAGGTCAAGTCATGCAGAAAGAGACTAGGATTAATCTCTAATCAGGTTATTCATCAAAGGCATCAGACAATCTGACAAACCCTTAATCGCAAACCTTGACTTCTCATCAGGGACCCATCTGGGACTTATTAGCCAATATATATTGAGAAGTTTATGATGCCCAAATTTACTTCATGGCACTCCCTTGTTTCATCCAGTTCAAGTCATATTAACATTTTTACAAGCTAACTTTCCATCAAGATCACACAAACAACTGAGTGAATAAATTCTTCCTCTTAACTCTTAAGTTCTTAACTCCTTTCTAAGAATTATTTGACAGTTGGACAACAGTATTATGGACTAAGATATATTTATCAAGTTTGAGCTTAAACATCAATTATTTATAGTTAGAATTAAGTAACAAAACAAAGGAAAGTTTGCAAAGGCAGCTCATTTAAATTACAATAGTTCACTATTAATGCTGTTTTCTTTTTAAATTTACAATCAAGATTAATCAAAATTAATTATGATTGGTAGTGAGATTAATTTAGAATTAAAATCCTTCTATAATTGACAAGGGAATGGCAAGAGATAGCCAGGATATAGCTCATTTTCAAATGAACAATGTTCCCAGAATTCAAATAACCTCAGCTTTAATAACTGAAATGAGCAAATTGATTGTCTCATATTTCTTCAGGAGGATAATGTTAGTTTTCTGAAACTTCACAGTGATGAAACATTGCAAGGAGATCTCCAATGCTCATCTCCTGAAGGAAGTTTCTTTCCATGTTGGTAGCTTCAATTTGACTAACTGATATAAATTCCACCTCCTTATATATCTCTTACCCTGCAAAACGTTATATGTTGACATGACATACCATTATCTGCCTGATTCTGGTTGGATTGTATGCTTAATTACAATCTTGATGTTTGTAACCTCTTTCCCACTCTTTCAATCACACACACTCTCTCTGAGACATATTTCCTGTTTTTACAGAGACAATATCCATCAGGACAATGTCTTACATGAACGTTGACAAGAATTGAACTGGATCAGCATTAAAAAAATACTCGGGTCAAATGCTGGATCTTGAGGCACTTCTTGTCTTCCCAGAGCTTGTTCAACAACTACAAGACACAAGACAGAAGTGGGATGAAATGCTCCCCACCTGCTTGGATGGCTGCAACACCAACAATAATTAAAAAACTTATCAGGACAAAGCAAGCCGTTTGATTGGCACTCCATCTAACACTCATACATTCAACATTCATTCTTTCCATCACTGATGCACAGTGGCAGTGGTGTGTACTACCTACAAAATGCATTGCAACAACTCACCAAGGTTCATTTGAAACCACCTTCTTAATCTGTGACCTCTACCACCAAGAAGGACAAGGGCAGCAGTTGCATGGGAGCACAACTACCTGCAGGTTTCTAAATCATGTACAGAAATTGAAACAAGAGAAGGAAAGAAAAAAAATATAATTAATGGTGAAATGCAAAATGAATGAAAGATAAAGCTACAATACCCAACAATAATTAAAATCTGAAGAAATGATATTCAGGGGCACATAGGATGTTTAGCAGTCTTTAAGACTTAGCATTGCTGCTTCATGACCTTCTACGCCTTTCAATACTGATTATTAGTGCGATATTTTATGGCACACCTTATGGAGATAGCCAGGAAGGATAATAGCTACATGAATTATGTGTTTAACTGTGCACATGCAGTTAGTGAAAAGTTCCAACAAACTGTTCTGAGAAAGGGTCACTGGACCCAAAACGTTAACTCTGAATTTTTCCTTCACAGATGCTGCCGGACCTGCTGAGCTTTTCCAGCAACTTTGTTTTTGTTTTACAAACTTAATCCTTAATAACAGAAAGCATTAGCCTATCAACGATTAATTCTATTACAAAATTAAAGAAAAGAAATCCAGATTTCCCACACCTTCAGTTAATCCATTACCACCATTTTGTGCATATGTTTGGGTTTTGCTGCACAATCTGTTGCTATCAAAATCACAGAATTGTAGTGGTGCAGAAGAAGACACTCAGTCTGTGTCTGCACCAGCTCTCTGAGCATTTTGACTTATTGCCAATCTCCTGTCTTTTCCCCATAATGTAGAACATTATTTCGCTTTAAATATTAAACTAGTGCCCTCTTGAATACCTCAATTGAACCAGCACTCAATACAGCACTCTTCCATGTGGCATGCACATGAAGAATGATCATGCAGGAAAAATATCAGAACACCATCATTGCATATATTGTATTAAAAATCAGCAGCTAAGAGAGAAGACATTTAGAAAAGAGAGGAAAAAAAACATAACCTTTCACTAGTTTCTAGATTTGCCTTTTCATTTTCAGCAGCTTTCAAGTAATATTGTATTTTTAATCCTTTGAAAACTAATAGCAATTCCACTACTCCAATGTGAAATTACTATAACCATAAATTTTGAAATGAAATTGATTTATATCTTTTTAATATTCTTTTGAATATGGTCATGTTATTTCAACCTGATTATTTAACTGCAACTTCTGAATTAAGCCAAAGCATTTTTAATTCCACTTTAGTGCACCATTTGGCATTCTACAACACTGGCAATGTTGCCATGTTCTATTAATCAAAGTTAATTGAGGTAATATCAACCTCTTGTGCCTGGTTTTCACTGAATACAATTTATGCAACTGGAGGCATTAATCAGCAGGCTTGTAGGGAAAAAAAGTATTTTACCATGTATTGCTAATTTGATAGATTAATTGCAGATTTTCCTGCTGATTTAGCATTGCTGTTGGATAAAGGAAGTTGTTGGTAATTAAAATAGACCAACTCTCTGGATCTCATGTGCTGCTCAACCAAAAAGAAAATATAATTTGGTGACTAATCAGTCACTTGTGTAAAATTGCAAACTTGTGCCTGAAAGCCATCACAAGGGATTTTTTTTTTGTCAACTGGTATATTCAGTCCTGTAATTTTCCAATTCCAAAGGCATAAATTCCTGAATCTGACACTTTGACAGATTAAGACTAATGCATCTGCAATTTCCTCACCAATTTTACCCTCATGCAGACACCATCTGCATAGATAGAGATTATTTTTACATTAAGTCCCATTGTTTCATCCATTATCATTATTTTGACTTTATATTTTAAAAAATGTGACCCTCTCTTTGATTTTTTTTAAAATTAGCATAGTTATTCTGTTGCCATCCATCACTGGCAAAACAATTAGAAATTGCCAATTTTATGTATCTGCCAATTTTTAAACATTTGTTGTATCACTGTTGATCGTAGCTCTTAATCAGTCTTGTTAGCATTTCTGCTGCTGGTCACTTGACCACACCACCTATATTAATATTTAATGGATTTGTAGACAGTGAGACTCCTGAATTTAAGAATGTTA
The DNA here is from genome assembly GCF_021869965.1 of Rhincodon typus. Classification (NCBI taxonomy): domain Eukaryota; kingdom Metazoa; phylum Chordata; class Chondrichthyes; order Orectolobiformes; family Rhincodontidae; genus Rhincodon; species Rhincodon typus. The sequence continues at coordinate 21,013,261 of NC_063339.1, forward strand.
TGTGATCCATCTTCCCTGACTTATTTATAGCCAAGGAAATCCAGAATATCCTCCTCAAAAATTACCAAAAGCTTGTAATTTCCTACCCCTCTTCCAAATAATTTCACTTGTGTTATGTGCCATCTGTCCTGCAAGCCAGGAATAACATTTTTTGAGATAATGTATTATAAAATACAATGATAGAAAGGTGACAACCTGTAGTAATTCAGTTTATGTCCAAGCATTAAGCAATTGAACTATTTTACAATGATTTTCATGTGGAACCATTGAATACTATAAAATACATGTATTAAGTTTTAATCTGGATATCTGTTATGCTACAATATGAGACAAGCACAGCACATAATGAGTTATAAATTTATTTAAGTACTTGGTAGGACAACCAATAATTTTTGGCACACACTGTGAGGTATATATTTTGCCGACTTATTTGATACTGAGAAGTGTTAATTGTGTCTAGAAAGTTCTTAAGGACTTCGTCATTTGCAGCTGGCCCCAGATTCCATGCATATTTTTCAAAAGTTTTATTCGGACCATGTTTGTCCACTTGGGGAAAATGTTCAGGTTAGATCCTCTTGAAGGACTTCAATTGATTATCTATTACACAGGAGTGTTGGTGATGTGCTGTTCTATTCAGATACACACTTTGCCAATTTTGCTTAGCTATCATTAACTGCTTGTTTTGAATGGATTCTGCATTGCTATGTCAGGTCTATGCAGGTTCTGTTACTACTATTGGGCTATCTGGTCATCATTTAGTCAGCACTTTAGGAAGATGAAATCTTATCCAACCGTTGTTCAATCAATACATCATCCCTGACGTTACCAACTGCATAGCGCAATGTACTGACCAGAAGTCGCCCACAAGTGATCCCTCTGTGTCCTGTCTTGCCCTGATATTCCTGAAATCACCATAAAACCACAAGATATGGAGCATAATTAGGCCATTCAGCTCATTGGGTTTGGTCCACCATTCGATCATGGCTGATATGTTTCTCAACCGCATTCTCTTGCCTTGTCCCCATAATCCGTGATCCCTTTACTAATCAAAAACCTATCTATCTTGGTCTTAAATACACTCAATAACTTTGCCTCCACATTCTTCTGCAACAGTGAGTTCCACAGATTCACATAAGACCCCTTCCCCTCAGATCCCTTTTAGCTTGTGGAAACAGTTCCCACGCAATGGGCCATGATTCTCTCCTGCCTTATGGCATTGATTTCATATTCAGACGGGATTCAAGCCGGGTCTTCTTTTATTATTTTCACGTCGCTTCCATCAGGTCACTTATAATTCTTCTCCTATCCAAGAAGAATCTCAACTTATTCAATCTTTTCCAATTGTTGTATCTTCACAGGTCTGGTAACATCTTTTCAGTTTCTTTTACACTTCTTCCAGTGTATTTCTTGTTTATTGCAATGTGTAGAACAGACCATGGTACTACAAGTGTGGTCTAACCAAAACAACTGCTTTTGAAATCTCATTGCTTCCGTGCACCACCATTGTATTCTTTTAGGCTCCTTCATATTAAACCCTAATTTTCTTGTTCTCAGATTAGGTAAATATAGGTACGTTGTAGTGAACTTCATACTGAATGTCTTGAGGTGTTGTGTAATTGTTTCTACCTTGTCTGGCTAACAATAATTGGGAAGCCACTATAAGGATGCTTGCAGCTAAGGCTCTTAACATGATGCATCAGTTGACTTTGCCTTTCCTATTCAATCTATCCTGTTGATCATAGCTAAAACATTTGCAACTACCCAACAGTGAGGAAAATACCTGGATACTGCTGTTTTGTACGCATCCAATCCATTGTCTACTCTCAATCATCAGTAAAAAGACAGAAGGTATTATTAACAGGACAACCAATTGGCTCTTAGCAATAATTTGCTCACTAAAGCTCAGTTTGGGATCTGAAAGGACTACTCAGCTCATGACATTATTACAGCCGTGATCCAAACACTGGCAGAACAGAATTCCCAACGTGAGGTGAGACCGACTTCCCTTGGCATCAAAGCAGCTTTTAACCAAATATAGCCTCAAGAAAACTAATAAAATTGAAGTCAATGAACATCAAAACTTTCACCTCATTGGAGTCATTCTTAGAACAATGATTTGTTGGAGTCTAATATGCTGCTGGAAAAGTTCCTAAAGGCAGTGACCCGTGTCAAACAGTCTTCAGTTGCTTTATCAATTGCCTTGCCTGAATCCTAAAGTCATAAGTTTTCCAAAGTATAATTCCATCTGCATCTCTTTAGATAAGAAGCCACTGAATCTCCTACAACAATATGTTAAGGGCTACCATTGACTAGAAACCTAATTAGGCCACTCAGACAAAAACTGTGGCTACGACAGAAGGTCGAAGGCTGAGAATTCAGCAGCATGTAAGTCAACTCGTGACTTCCCAAAGCCTGTCCTACTTCCACAGTGCACAAGTTAACGATGTGATTTTCCACCTTCCCCAATTCAAACAGCTTTCAGAACAAAGCAGGCCACTTGGTTAGCGCTGAAACACCACAATAACTATGGACTCCCTCCACTCCATGTGCATAGTGTCTGCATTGTGTATCATTGATGAGATTACTGCAGCAACTCACCAATATTCCTACAGTATCATCCAAATCTATGACCTTTACCACTTAAAAGAAAAGAAGCATCATATACATTGAGACGCCAGCGCCAAGTGCCCCTCCAAACAGTATAACATTCTGACTTGTAAGTATATCACAATGGAGGTGGAGTAGGACAGCTCCTCTGCTCCTTCTGTTTCCTTCTCTTTTTTCTCACTTCCTTCCACTTCTGGTGATTTTGGTCTCCTGGTGGCTCATGGTGGGTCTCGGCCTGGTCTCTCGGTGGCTCGTGGTGGGTCCTGACCTGGTCTCTCGCCAGCTCGTGGCAAGTCCTGACCTGGTCTCTCGGCAACTCATGATGGGTCCCAGCCTGGTCTTTTCAGTGGCTTGTGGTGAGTCCCAGCCTGGTCTTTCGGCAGCTCCTGGTGGGTCCTGACCTGGTCTCTCGGTAGCTCGTAGTGGGTCCCAGTCTGGTCTCTCAGTAGCTTGTGGTGGGTCTCAGCCTGGTCTCTGGGTTGTATGTCAGCTGGTCTCTCAGTGACTAATGGTGGTGTTTCGGCTCGGTGTGCAAGTGGATCCCGCCCAGGCATATTGCCCAGGCACTGGGATATATCAGAGAGGTGGCAGTTTCAACAACAGTGATGACATCTGTGGCAGCAGCATCAAGAACAGACAGCTGAGGTCCCCCTGGAGAGCAAGATCCGTGGAGTACTCATCAAAAACTTTTAACTTATTCCTTTTGTTTTCCTAGCTTAAAGTATGAAAGACTTTAATGTAGACTCTTACCTGTTTATTTTTCTACTATTCTCTGAAGTAATGCATAATTTTTTTTGTTTCTCTTACTACTTTGTACGTAAGTTTTTTTTGTACTTAGATACATTGGTACCTAAGAAGTTGCCATGTGTGGAGACATTATACATTTTTCAATGTACTTCTGTACTTCAGTACACATGACAATAAAATCTAAAATACATTCCTTCACTGTCAATCTGGAACTCCATCCTTATCAGCTCTGTGGTTGTACCTACACCGACCCTACATGGGTTGGAGTTGTTCAATAAGATGGCTCATGACCATTTTCTCAAAGGCAACTTAGAATGGGTGATGAACACTAGCATTACCAGCAACACACACCTTCCATTAATGAATGAAATAGGCCACTATAGAAAGTAACTTATCTTTCGTCTTCCTGAGATTCACACTATGTAAAACAAAATCAACCTCAGAGAAATTAACAAATAAAGTGAAAACATTAATAAAAAGAAAATATTGCCCAGATGGCCTGACATTCACAATTCATATTTTTTAAATCAATCTGTTCAGACATGTTATTACACACCTCTAGAGCAGGTGGGGCTTGAACCTAAGCCTCCTGACTCAGAGGTAGGGTCACTACCACTACACTAAAAGACACCGTCACAATTTGTTTTATTATTGTTTGTAATATATATAAAAGATGTTGAGGTTGGTTGGCTCGCTGAGGTGGTTTTTTGTGACGCAGACGTTTCGTTACCATGCTGGGTAACATCCTCAGTGCAGCCTCCGATGAAGCGTCGGTGTGTTTTCCCGCCTGGTTTTTAAACTCTGGGGTCTGTTGAGCTGGATTGCCTCACTTCCGGTTTTCCGTCGTAGTGGAATGTATATGGGGCCGAGTTCTATGTGTTTATTAATAGCATGTTTCTGGATGGATTAAAGAAGGACAAGAATATCACAATACTACACGCAGACAAAGGATGCATGACAGTGATACTGAATAAAGGGAACTACATCTCCAAGGCACAAGCACTGCTAGCCGACAAGAACACATACCGGCCAAAGCAAACTGACCCGACACCGCAACTAGGCAACAAAATCCTCTACACGCTACAAACAGTTAAACAAACAGGACAGATCAACAAAGCAGGCTTCTTAAGAATGAAACCCGAAGTAATCAACACACCCCGATTCTACAGCCTCCTGGAAGTGCACAAGCTGGAAGTACCCCTTAGACCCATAGTCTCCCTGCCAGGCACTCCATCACATAGATTAGCCAAGGAACTACAAAGGAGACTCAGGCACCTAGTCAACAAGTCACCCCACTCTATCCACTCAGCCCAAGAATTCCTCAACTCCATCAAAGACCATGATATTGTTCGATGTCACTGCCCTATTTACATCAATAGACATACCACTAGCAAGGGAAACAATGACAGCACTACTGGAACAAGAACAAGACCCCAGTGAAACCATCTCCACAGACAACATGCTCAAACTACTGGACCTATGCCTCACCACCCACTTCACTTTCAACGCCCAAACATACGAGCAAATCAACGGGACACCCATGGGATCACCTATCTCTGGACTCGTAGCAGAGGCAGTGATGCAAAGAGTAGAAAGGACGACCCTTCCGCAAGTCCAACCAAAACTATGGATATGCTATGTGGACGACACCTTTGTCATCATTAAACGGACCAAATTAGAGGAAACACACAAACTTATAAACAACACCCTCATCAGAATAAAATTCACCAGAGAGGAAGAGAAGAACAAACAGCTCCCATTCCTGGATGTCATGGTAGAGTGCAAGACAAATGGGGAACTGCAAACGAAAGTACACAGAAAAGGCACACACACAGACCAGATACTGAAATTCAACAGTAACCATCCCAGCACACACAAACGAAGCTGCGTGCGAACACTGTTTAATAGGGCAACAACGCACTGCAGCAACACGGAACTACGCCAAGAGGAAGAAGAATACCTCTTCCAGGTTTCCAGGGATAATGGATATCCAAAATACTGGGTCAGAAGATGCCTACATGAACAGCATCAGGAAGATACTACATGCCCCATCACACTCATCACACTACCCTACATCAGGAACACATCGGAAACTCACCGCAAGACTCCTATGACCACTGGGCATCAGAGTGGCACACAAGCCCACGTCAACCCTACGACAACTGCTCAACCGAACTAAAGACCCACTCCGCGCCATGGACAAGACCAATGTCATCTACAAAATCCCCAGCAGAGACTGCGAGAAACACTACATCGGACAAACAGGAAGGAAACTAACAACACGGGTACATGAACACCAACTGGCTACAAAAAGACACGACCAATACTCACGCATCTCAATCCACATGGACAAGGAGAACCACCATTTCGACTGGGACAACACCAAGATCCTGGGACAGGCCAGGCAGAGACAAGCACGAGAATTCCTGGAAGGATGGCACTCCACGAAGCATGCTATTAATAAACACATTGAACTCGACCCCATGTACATTCCACTACGAAGGAAAACCGGAAGTGAGGCAATCCAGCTCAACGGACTCCAGAGTTTAAAAACCAGGCGGAAAAACACACCGACGCTTCATCGGAGGCTGCACTGAGGATGTTACCCAGCATGGTAACGAAACGTCTGCGACACCAGAAACCAGCTCGGCGAGCTAACCAACCTCAACACCCACAACCCGAGCTACAAATCTACTCCAAAACCTTATACATAAATGATCTGGAAGAAAATGTAGGTGGTCTGATTAGGAAGTTTGCGGATAGTACCAAAATTGGCGGAGTTACAGATAGTGAGGAGGATTGTGAAATGATATGGCAGGATATAGGCAGATTGCAGATTTGGGCAGAGAAATGGCAGATATAGTTTAATCCGGACAAATGCGAGGTAATGCATTTTGGAAAATCAGATTCAGGTGCAAATTATACAATAAATGGCAGAATCTTTAGGGGCATTGACAAACAGAAGGATCTGGGCGTATAAGTCCACAGATCCCTGAAAGTGGCAACACAGACAGGTAGACTATCAAGAAGGCATACAGCACGCTTGCCTTCATTGGCAAGGGCATTGAATATAAATGTTGACAAGTTATGTTACATCTGTATAAAACTTTAGTTCGCCTACATTTAGAATATTGCATACAGTTCTGGTCGCCAGACTATTAGAAGAGTGTGGATTCTTTGTTAACAGTGTAGAGAAAGTTTATCAGAATGTTGCCTGGCTTGGAGAGTTTTAGTTATGAGGAGAGGTTGGATAAACTCAGAGTGTTTTGACTGAACAGACGGAGGCTGAGGGGCGACCTGGATAGAGGTCCACAGAATTATGAGAGGTTATATAGGGTGGATAGCCAGAGGCCTTTTCCCAGAATGGAAAGGTCAAATACAAGAGGGCACAGGTTCAAGGTTAGGGGGGAATGTTTAGTGGAGAAGTGTGGGGAAAATTTTTCACACAAAGTGTGGTGGGTATTTAGAACGCATTGCCAGTGGAGGTGGTGGGAGCAGTCATGTGAACAATGTTTAATGCATATTTTGATAGACACATGAACAGGAGATGAACAGAGGGATAAAAACTGCGCATGGACAATAGCTAGTGGGTCTCAATAAGGAACAGGAATCGACACAGGATTGGTGGGCCAGAGGGCCTATTGCTGTGCTATGTTGTGCATTATTGTATTGTATATTTTTTGTTTTTTCTCCTTTTTTATATATCCAGGAGTGCATCTTACACACAATGGAACAGTTTTCTTTCCCATCACCAAATCTTCTGTAGTATTTTTTCATCCATTAACCACCATCAGTAAATCATTTGTGACTTTCAATTGATTATTTTACATGCAAAGCCCATTAAGAGCACATCACCATTTATTTTTTAATAAGTTTTTTTCTAATGCTATCACTATTTATTTGCAAATTCTTAACTCATAAAACCTGTTAAATGTTTCAGAGTTCATCAAGTATTTATGCATGTTGGATGTTGAAATGGTCAAAGTCAAAAGGAAAACTATTTCATGACTGAATATGTGAAGACAATAATAATCATCACCTAGTGATAACATTATATTTTTTACATAAGTATCACGTTATTGCAAATACTGTACTTCTATCACCAAACATGTTGGGTCTCCTGCTGCCTGGAATGCATAATGTAAATTTCATGGCTGCACTTCACGACATTGTAATTTCCTAACTACTAACAGGGGAAAATAATGGGCAGAGAGCAGGCACTCATTGCTACAGAAATGGATAAAATCCTTGCTGCTTAATTTGCTCTGGTGTTAGTACAAATGTGAATCACTTGTCTGTTTGAATAGATGAAAATGTATTGAGTAGGAAATCACAGAATTGTCATGGAGCAGAAGATGGCCATTTGGTCCAGTGCGAACACACTGGCCACCTGAGCATTTTGAAATGGTGTTGATCTCTTGTCTTTTCCCTGCACAATATTTATATACAAATCATCACTCAATGCCCTTTTGAACACTTCAGTTAAACCTGCCTCCACCACACTTCCAGGCAGTGTATTCCAAACTTAACCAACTTGCTGCGATTTTTTTTACATTACTGTACATTTGTTTTTCTCACAAAATTGTTTAAGTCTATGCTCTTGGGTTCTCAATACTCTTACAAGCAGGAACAGTTTCTCCATATCTACTACTTTTAGGAAACCTACAACTGGATTTTGAATTTAGCAGTTAAGTACTTGAGAAGGATTACACACAAAGTATAGATTTTATTTTCTAAGTATGGATTTACTTTCAAAGTATGGATTGCAGCCTTTCTCCTAAGATTGTTGAAATAACTCCTCAGAGGCTGGTATCCCGTCACCAAGTCACCATTTATTTACATGTGCATAGTACTTGACACTTGTCTGTCTTCCTTAGAGCCAGCTCCCAGGGTGAGCAGAACCTCTGACACTAAAAGAACTGTGGATGCTGTAAATCAGGAACAAAAACAGAAGTTGCTGGAAAAGCTCAGCAGGTCTAGAAGCAGTTGTGAAGAAAAAATCAGAGTTAACCCTTCCTCAAGTCACCAGACCCGAACGTTAACTCTGATTTTTTTTCTTCACCGATGCTGCCAGGCCTGCTGAGCTTTTCCAGCAACTTCTAATTAGAACCTCTGACATTCCTGTTTATATCTGTCAGCCAGAGCTTCCTGAATGGACCAGATTAACAGCCCCAGTCAGGGAATTCATATTCTATGAGGTCCACCTGGTTGACCTTGTTACAATCATGACAGTTGTAATGTCCAGGTTGTTTTCAGTGCCACATGATATTGAATATAGAAATAGGTTAGACGAACGGGTGGCTAAAGGGATGGTACAGAGGGAGGCCTTTACATTTTTAGATCATTGGGACAGCTTCTGGTGTAAGTGGGACCTGTACAAGCCGAACAGGTTAAAGCCGCAACGGAATGAGTCCAATATCACTGCTGGGAGGTTTGCTGATGCTGTTGGGGAAGTGTTAAACTGATTGGCAGATGGATGGGGCACAGAGTAGATATAAAATCGGAAGCAAGGTCCAATCAGAGATAGAAGGAATGCTACGACAGTTGAGTAGATGGAGCAGCACATGGGAGGTCTAGAAAGTTACATTGTATCTATTTTAATATAAGCAGTTTGACTGGTAAAGTGGATGAACTTAGAGCAAGGATCAGCACAAGGGAATATAATATTGTTGCAATCAGTGAGATAGGTTGAAGGAAGGACAGGACTGGCAGCTCAACATTCCAGAGTATAGAAGTTTCAAGTGCAATGAGGTGGCACAGTAAGAGAGGTGGGACTGTTGCATTATTGATAAAGAAAATCCCCACAGTTGTGATGAGAAGGAAGTCTAAGTGGGTCTTCAAATCAGGCAATCTGGGTTGAGTTTAGAAATAAAAGAATGGTGTGACTACCTTGCTGAGATTATACTGCAGACCTCCTAATGGTCAGAGGGAGATCGAGTAGCAGATATGTAGGCAAATCACAGAAAGATATGAGAGAACTGGATATGGTGGTAGAGGGGTCTTCAACTTTTCTAATATTGACTGGGATCACCTTAGTGTGAAAGGATTAGGTGGCGTAGAATTTTAGGAGAGCTTTTATGCCAGTGCATAGATAGTCCTACTAGAGATGGGGTAGTGCTGAACCTAATCTGAGGGAATGAAGCCAATCAAGTGGTTGAAGTTTTAGTGGGTGAGCCAATTTCAATATCATTAGTCAGGATCTGGCAAACATAGACTGGGACCAGCAACTTGTAAGTCAGTCTACATTTGGAAAGTGGGTGTCTTTTAAAAGTAGTATTGCGAGAATTTAGGGCCAGTGTGTTCCTGTAAGAGTGAAGGGCAAGGGCAGCAAATCCAAGGAACCCTAGATGTCAAGAGATATCAGGACTTTGATAGAGAGAAAGAAGGAAGCCCATGTCAGGTACATTGCTTTAAAAGCAGGAGAAGCCTTTCAAAAGTATTGAGTATAGGTGGTTGCGTGAGAAAGGAATTAGGAGAAGAAACAGGGGCCAGAAAATGTCTTTCCCAGATAGGGTTAAGGAAGACCTCAAGGCATTTTGTAAGCATATTAAGAGTAAGAGGATTACCAGAGAAAGAATGGGGCCTATCAGAGACCAAAGTGGCAACCTACGTGTGGAGCCAGAGGACGTGGATCTTAACTGAATAGATTTCATCTCTATCCACAGAGGAGAAAGACATAGTAGTAGGGATTTCAGTGGGAATTATGAGGTTCTAGAACATGTTGAGATTAATAAGAGGGAGATATTAAGATGTTTTAGCAGACATAAAGGTGTATAAATCCCCAGGGTCTGATGAGATGTATCCCAGGCTGCTATGAGAGGCAAGAGAAGAGATAGCTAGGGCCCTGGCAGAGATATTTAATTTTATTTTTGGCCACAGGCAAAGTGCCAGATGACTGGAGGATAGCTAATGGCAGCAGGGACAGATTAGGTAATTATGAATCAGTTGGTCTGACATCAGTGGTAGTGTAATCATTGGAAAATATACTGAAGGATAGGATTAATCAATACTTGGAAAGGCAGAGATTGTTCAGGGATCATCAGCATGGTTTTATTAGATCGTGATCCGGTCTGACTAATTTAATTCTGAAAAGGTGACTAAATATATTGTTGAGTGTGCAGTTGATGTGGTTTACATGAAATTCAGTAAGGTCTTTGATAAGGTCCCACATGGAAAGCTTGTCCAAGAGGGAAAGAGCCCTTGGGATCCAAGGCAAGGTGGCAAACTGGATTCAAAACTGGCTTTAAAATAGGAGTGATGGTTCAGGGTTGTTTTTGTGATTAGAATCCTTTGACCAGCAGTTTACCACAGTGATTGGTGCTGGGACCCTTGCTGTTTGTTATGTACATTATAATCTGGATGTGAATGTAGAGGTATAATTAGTAAGTTTGCAGATGACACAAAAATTGGTGGTGTTGTTGATTGTGAGGAGGATAGTTTCAGGCTTCAGTCTGATATTGATCAGTTGGTAAATTGGGCAGAACAACGGCGGATGGGATTTAACCGCGATAAGTATGAGGTGATGCATTTTGGCGTGGTCTAATAAGGGAAGCATATACACACAATGAATAGTAGGTCCTTAGGAAGTACTGAGGAAAACAAAGGGACCTTGGTGTATAAATCCATAGATTCCTGAAGGTGTCAGCACATGTAGACAAGGTGGTGAAGAAGGCATACAGAATTCTTGCTTTCATCAGCTGGGGCACAGAAGACAGGAGCAAAGAAGTCTTGTTACAACTTTATAAAACATTGAGTAGGTCACAGATGGAATTCTGTTTGCAGTTCTGGTCGCCACACTATTGAAAGGATGTGAATGGACTGGAGTAGTGATGGCCTAGTGGTATTATTTATGGGCTGTTAGACCCATGTAATTTCCTGGGGACCTGGGTTTGAATCCCACCATGGCACATGGTGGAACATGAATTCAACAAATATCTGGATATAAGAATCTAATGATGACCATGAAATAATTGTCATAAAACCCATCTGGTTCACTAATATCCTTTAGATACCCGATCTGGCTGACGTGTGACTCCAGACCCACAACAATATGGTTGACACTTAAATCACCTTGAGCAATGAGAGATAGGCAATAAATATTGACCTGGCTGGCGACACCCTTATCCTGCACACGAATAAAAAAAAACTCCTCTAAGTCCTGAAAATCAATAACTTAACACCCCAACTCATTTTTGAACCCACAAACTAAACCTTCCTAACCCCTGACACCTCCAAAACTTTGATACACCATCAACCAAACCCTACACCTTGATCCTACATTTAACGTAATCCATCTTTGATGTAACACCTCAATCCACAAGCACCTATTCAGTTAGCTCGCATTGTACTTTCCTAGCATCCTAACTGCCTCAGACATCTGGTACTTCACTCACTTGACACACTGCCCATTTTACCCAGCTAGCACCCAACTCACCTCACCCCTCTGTCACTCTACTCACCTCATCAACCTGGTCCCCCAAATCCTCACACAAAGTGCTCTACATTCTACTGCCACATTTATATTACATACTTTATCCTTTCACAAGAACTATTAAAGTGGTTGGTGCTGCTGCTGGATATTTAAGTCACAGAACAAGGCTCAGTGTCTGATGCAGAAGGGAGATCGTTGAAAGATGGATGATCCCAGGGAATGATGGTCCACTGGAAGACCCCCACTAAGCAGCAAGTTCCTTCATGAATGGCGCATGGTAAGATGGGATATAAACAGGATTGGATTCTCGCTGCGAGGGGTCAGTTGACAATTAAAGCAGCAAGTTCGGTAAGATGCTGTGAGAAACCTCACATGGCCTCTTGGTGAGAATCATTCCACCCAACTTGACGTGATTCACACTAAGCCAAAAAAAATTCTGTCAAAAGATTTTGAATGAATGGAAATCATGAAGCAAGTCAGGTTGACTCTCATTAAATGACAGTAATATGATTTTGTAAAGAAATGTGTTTTTGTTAGGTTATTTTATAGTTATAGCGTTGTCACATAAATGTAGAACTCCTTGGTTTTGGAAGAAATGATATTACATCTGTAGCTATTTAATAATGTTCGATAAATGTGCAGGAAGCCTGAGAAAATATCTTACTCTATTAATCAATGATGAGTTGATTTGTAGGCCAATGTTCCTGCAATTAGTGTGAACCAAGTCGGTTGCTTGCTCCCAAATTAGTATCTGCGAAACAGAAAATATGATCAAATTTATAAGATGATTAAAGTGCTGACTTCATGCTTTTTTGAACATCATTGTAATTGATAATTTAGATTTATTTATTCGTCACATGTACTAAGTATAGGAATACAGAAGTATAGCAAAAAGTGCTTAAAGTTGCCATTCACTGGCGTCGACTTGGTTACAAAAACCAGAAATAAAAGATTTAACAGAGGCAACAGGTAAGCAAGGAAAGAAGGAAAAATCCAGATCTCAGAGTCCCAAGTTCCATACAGGGGCTGCTCCAATTGCGAGGACACCCAGGAGGCTGCCACCACCACCACTGCCATGCGAAAGGCCCCCTCTTGTTGCCATCACTGCTGACTGCTGCTGCCTCACCAGCCCGTTCTCACCATCGCTGCCTCACCAGCCTGTTCTCACAATCGCTGCCTCACCGGCCTGTTCTCACTATCGCTGCCTCACCGGCCCTTTCTCACCATCGCTGCCTCACCGGCCC
>NC_063339.1:21026299-21236036 GCF_021869965.1 Rhincodon typus
TCATCATTGCTGCCTCACCGGCCCTTTCTCACCATCGCTGCCTCACCGGCCCATCTCATCATTGCTACCTCACCGGCCCATTCTCGCCATCACTGCATCACTGACCCTTTCTCACCACCGCTGCCTCACCAGCCCATTCCCGCCATCGCTGCCTCACCGGCCCTTTCTCACCACCGCTGCCTCACCGGCCCTTTCTCACCATTGCTGCCTCACCGGACCTTTCTCGCCATCGCTGCCTCACCGGACCTTTCTCGCCATCACTGCCTCACCAGCCCTTTCTCACCATCGCTGCCTCACGGGTCCTTTCTCGCCATCGCTGCCTCACCGGCCTTTTCTCACAATCACTGCCTCACGGGCCTTTTCGTGCCATCGCTGCCTCCCCGGTCTTTTCTCACCATCACTGCCTCACCAGCCCGTTCTCACCACCACTGACTCACCGGCCCTTTCTCACCACCGCTGCCTCACCGGCCCATTCTCACCACCGCTGCCTCACCGGCCCATTCTCACCACCGCTGCCTCACTGGCCCATTCTCACCATCACTGCCTCACTAGCCCGTTCTCACCACCGCTGCCTCACCGGCCCATTCTCACCATCGCTGCCTCACCAGCCCGTTCTCACCATCGCTGCCTCACCGGCCTTTTCTCGCCACCGCTGCCTCACTGGCCCGTTTTCTCCACCAGCACCTCACCAGCCTGTTCTCCCAACTGCTGCCCCGTTGGCCTGCTCTCACTGCCAAACCGGCCTACTCTTGATTCGCCACCATTACTGCAGACACAACCTGTGTGTTCAGCTCCTGCCGCGCAGTTCCCGGTCCAAATGGAGCCCCAGATAGAGCGACTCACTCTGCCGCCATCTTGCCAGCATGCAAGATATTTGAAATAAAACATATTATAATCCTTTGCTGAATCACAGTAACATTTAACCAAAAGACAAGTTGTGCACAATGCTTTGCTACTGCACCCGTGGACTGTATTCAATTAAAAATCATTGCCCGAACTAATAAGCATTTTTATTACACTCAGTAAGTGACACGTAAACTGTGGCAAAAAATACTTTGATGAAAAATAAACTGTTAGAACTATATAACAGTACCAATGTCATTCAATTACTAATCTTTCATTAAAAACAATTCTTGTGCTTGTTGTTCCTTATCCTAACATCTCTATTCTTTATACCACTCTACACGGCATCAAAAATGTTCAAATTATATTGCATTGAAATCAAATATTCTTAAATTGCTTATTTACTGTTGACCAGAGTCTAAGGCACTCTGAAGCTTTCAATCATTCACTAGTGGGAGTGAAAATAATGCGTGTGACTAATTATGTGAAACTAATTTACCTCCGGAGTTTTCTTGCCCACAGCGATTCAGACATCAATGAGAGATTGTTTTAAGCATTCATGTAGATACATTAGAATGCCTAGATCAGCAACAAGCTTGCAGTTGAGAGTAGCAATCTTCGTCAACATGAATGAGACTGCAGGCTGGGATGTGAACCTCAGGTAACACTCTAGAGGTTAAGGGTTTTATCAATCATTCTATTATTCTCCTTGGTTGAAGTGTAGATATTAGCTTCAAAATGGCAGGTATAAGCAGGAAACGCTGAATCTTCTGATATCATTCCTAGGTGTGGGAAAGATCTATTATTTCTAAAAGCACCGCATGTTTCAAATTCTTGAGAAAGTAATGCCATTACATTAAGATTTCAAAATGGAATAACTTTTACTACACAGTGCAATGTTTCTTCAGCTGCTCGTGGGTAGCTCACGTAAAAAAGCTACATTTGCTGGTTTTCATTTATGCTTGTAACTCGTCAAAAACATTTGTCTGCCAAAGCGACTTTGAATATTTTGTTCTCATTCGTATGTCAATGTGGGCTTTATCTAATCTAATGAGATGATCAGTTTTGATAATAATGACAGATGAGTGAATGGAACTGATGCACTTGTAGAATGATTAGTTCAATCTAAAAAAAAAGTCAAGTCAGTTATTGTTAGTTAGAACATTATAGCAGCAATTTAAACTTTGTAAAATGGGTGATATTAAATTAGCCGTTAATTATATACAATATCTAACTTTCCTTTATGTTAGGTTTGTGAAAGGGGAAATTGGACAGGCTATATAGTGATAACTAATTACCCATTCTATACTATTACTCAATATTATAATGAATCTTTTACCAGTTATCATACTTCAGCAATATTCCTAGTTGCACTAGATATTACCTGTTGAATTATATTTTAATAGTGCTTGAATAATGAGAAAAGTTATGGCAGAATTTTATAGGATCTACAATGATGTGGATTTTGGCGAGAAATGTCGGAAAATCACAAGAAGTCAAGCAAAGTTGTTCTTAATGTCGGGAGCAGCACATTGCATTTTCTAATTATGTTCCAAATGTTTTTGCTTGAGAGTGGTGAGATGCCTATGAAACATAGATTACTGCTGTTATCACCTTCATTATCTGCAAATCTCACTTCACCTTCCTGTCATGAATGTCAAAAGGCGTTTCCAGTTTACTGCTCTGGACCTCCATGATGGACAGTTGGCACCAACACCTCAGGATAAGCCCATGGGCAGGAACTGCACTAGCCCCACGCAAATAGACTCTGGCATTCAACACATGCCAGTCTCACTTTGTCATTGTGGCATACCTCCAATCCACTTACAATACACCTCTGCATTTCAGGGCTGCACCTCAGAGTGCATTGGCAACTATCAATGTAATGCTGCAGCAAGGACACAATACAAAGGGACACACATTCAGCTCATGGTTTGAATCAGGCTGTATCTGAGGGCTGCTCACCTGCTTTCCTAGTGCATGCTCACTTTGAGTATAAAAACTGAAAGAACTGTGGATGCTGTAAATCAGGAACAAAAACAGAAGTTGCTGGAAAAGTTCAGCAGGTCTGGCAGCATCTGTGGAGAAAAAGTCAGAGTTAACGTTTTGGCTCTGGTGACCCTTGTACCTGGATACTCACAGGATCAATGCCTTGCCTTCCCTACCCTTCTTTTGTGATATGCCCCCTCAGTCAGAGTTATCAGGCTCACAACACTGGACTATATTGCCTTTCCAATAGTGCAGACATGAAGCCGAAGCTTGTCAAGGTTGTCAGAAGTCCTCAGTCAAGTTCAGGGTGTCCTGGCTCTGTGAACTAAGGGCAGCTTCCGATTGTAATCCAGGGCCTTAGATGGAGACAGTCAGCTGCTCAGAGTAGTCAGGATCAGGCAGCTCTCCTCCTAGGGTGTGAGAAGCTGAAAGAGGGGCAGCCTGCTACCTATCTTGGTTCTTCCTGCCCTATTGAGGGCTATTTTCTCCTGGAATAAGAGAAAGCAAGGTATTAAGTGAGATGAAAGTGAGCAACATAGCTGTTAGCGCTACTTTCAGTAGTAAGAGATCCCGGGTGAGCGAGTAGACTACACGCAGCACACGAAAGGTTAGAAGAGGAGGCATTGAGCTGGGTGAAAGCAAGTGAGGGAAGTTTTCAAATGCGGTGAGATTAGTAGAATGTGAGCCACTAGTAACTTCAGTTTGAAATATCACTAAAAGATCCTGAAGTATAATCAATGAGTTGAAATGATAACAGTTCAAGGGAACATAATGATATATTATAGATAAAAGAGATCTGAGGACATAGGGATGTTCAAGTTATAATAGAAAGTGCAGCAGAGATTAGGAAAGTAATAACTGATGGCATGGGGAATCAGGAGAGGTTTTATGGTTGATATGATGGAAATAGGAAGAACACATTTTTGTATTATAAGGACTCAAATCTTTACTTGACATTTGGTGTAGATAAATAATTTATTCGAACTTCAAGCTAATCTTTGGTGAGACATCTATCTTTCTTTTGCTATTCTCCAATGAGTGACTTGCTGACTTTTCCAGCATTTTTTGTTTCTATGCACAAATCTCTCACAATTATTGATACATTTCAATAGTTTATAAGGCCTTTGATTTTATTATTAATATATAAGCAGATATAGGAGCAGTAGCATTACTGAAAAAAATCTTTTCATTTATTCATGTCAGTTCTGCCCCACCATTCCCCAAAGCCTCCTACCATTTTGGGAAACATTAATATCCGAGCACCACCTAATATCTTGGCCTAGGAATTTCTTGTGATCTCAGGAAAACATGTCCTGAGTAATTTTGCCTGTTCTGAAACCATTGCTGGCCTATATGTGGCTTTGCCAGGACTTCTGTCGTTTCATACATCACTTGGCATCACTTTACAATCCCTGAAGAGGTGTGAGACAAGAGAGGTGGGGATATGTATTGGTCAGAAAGCTGGCTCACTACAGCCCTGCTGCCATGACACTCATACCCACTAAGATCCCTTATGCCACTGCCATGACTACTCAGGTCATCCATGCCACCCCAAGACCATTCATATCATCACTTTCAGCCTGCATTCTCAGGTCACCCATGCCAACATATGTTACATCCATGCTGCCAATGTGTAAAATCCTCTTGAACCATGCAATAGAGATGGCAATTGTTTTAAAGTCATTGAGAAAAATTAGCCTCTAGCAATCTAACAAAAAAACTAAATTCAAACATGTAATTGAGTGAAAGCTACTTTAATGACAAAGAAAATCACCCTTTATGTACCTATTATCTTTGCAACCAAACAAGAAACCACAACAAGACCAACTATTTTTTTAATTACAGCCTCCATCTTAAAAGATTTTGTAATTCTTGAATCAATAAACCATTTGCTGAGCTGAAGTTATTCACAGCAATTGAAATCCAGCAAAGCATTCAAATGTCTACAGCTGTCATTTAAAAAAAAAATCTTCCAGCAACATTTTCTCAAATGGATGGAAAGGAACAGTGAAACAAAAACAGAAATTGCTGGGGAAACTCAGCAGCTCTGGCAGCATCTGTAAAAAGAAAGCAGGGTTAATATTTTGGGTCCAGTCACCCTTCCTCAGAACTGACTGTAGGTAGGAAAAGAGTGGTATACATAGAATAGGATCCCTACAGTGTGGAAGCAGGCCATCTGGCCCATCAAGTCCACACTGATCTTACAAAGAGCATCCAACCTTGACCTAACCCCTACCCTATTGCTGTAGGCCTGCATTTACTGTGACTAATCCACCTAGCCTGCACATCCCGGGACTCTACGGGCAATTTACCATGGCCAATCCACCTAGCCTGCACCTCTTTGGAATGTGGGAGGAAGCAAGAGCACCCAGAGGAAACACACAGGGAGAATGTGCAAACTCCACACAGAGAGTTGCTTGAGCCTGGAATTGAACCCAAGTCCCTGGTGCTGTGAGTCTGTGGTGCTAACCACTGAGCCACCGTGCCATAAGACAGGTGGGGGGAGGAGTCAACAATAGATGGACATGCAGCCCAGGAGTTGGGCAGCCAAAGGAATGGGTAAGTGTCAGCCTGGGAGAATCAATAGCTACTAATGGGGACCATTAGTTGGTTGTGGTATCAGCCCATGTGATGACAAAACTTGGTGTCTAGGGGTTGAATGAAGGCGCTCAGGTCCTTAAATTATTGAACCTGATATTGAGCCCTGAAGGCTGCCAGGTTCCCAAGCAGAAAAGGAGATGCTGATTGAATGTTGCTCCTTTTCAATTTCACAGCATTGCACATGTCAAGCAAATGAATGGAACTGGTGCTGTGTGTACAGATGGGCTGAAGGGCTAAACTTGTTGTTGATATTTGGCAGCTGCATGACTTTGAATAAGTCCTGTAAACATTCCTTTACGTGACAAAGATGGCACGATCAATGTGTTTTTCTATAGTTGTTTTCTCTGTGCCTGGCTGTTTGTTACACTGTGTAAAAGAGAGTTTCATTCCAAGTCGCTGGACTTTGCCTTGGACCGGGATTGCGAACGGTGCCAGGAACAACCTCAGCCTCCAGACCAGCCATCGGTCAAGGGGTCCCTGACAGGCTAAGAGCATAAGGCTTATTGTTTCTATTCTGTCTTTGTCATTCTTTTTATTTACTTAGAAATTGTTGTTCTCTTAACTACATTTAACCAAATCCAAAAAGAACCGCTTGGATGTACTCTGTGATTTGAGACACAGTCTTTGTTTATCAGTAGCAATACCTGTCAGTTAACTTAAATAACTGCGCAAAACAGGATTTTCTTTAACTATTTTTAATGCATTAGGATGCTTTTGACCTTTGGATAAGTACCACAATGTGTGACAATAACTATACAATGCTGCAATCTGAGGGCCAAATCACCATTGTAGGACAGAGGCCTATACTATATCACTACCTCAGAATACATCTACACTACAAAATAGCTTCCGATAATGACATTTGATGGTGTTGTAACAGCTAATGCTTATATTTCACAATGTTTCCAAGTTATTAGCAATCTTCCCCGAATAATCATGAACTGTGCAAGCAGGGGTGTGTGTGTGGTTTTTAGGGTGTCCAGAGTTGACAGCAGTACATGTAAATGGCAGGTAGGAGGAAATACAATTTGTTTCCCCTGTCAAATTGGGGACCACGTCCCCCCATAAAGGTGCACTCACATTTTGGACTCAAGGTTTTCCTAATTCACCAACAGGCTGTACAAAAATTATTTTTGGCTCAGGAAGGCAGAAGGGCAATGTTCTGCCAACAAAGAAAGACTAACTTCATTATTTCATGAGCCAATTTGTGCCGTCATGGTGAGACTGAAATCCAACTCCTTGTCTGTGTCACTATTCATCATTTGTTAAGTCTGAACAGTGAGGCACCTTTGAATCTTTGGGTGGATAAATACCCTCCTGCTAGAAGTACAACATCAGTAAGCTGGAAAGGCTGGGAATGAGGCCATCATGATGATAGCCTTGAAGCAATGGCGCACATTGCTTAACTAGTAGTGAAGCATTGAATAAATCATTGTTATTCACACATTAGGGACAGAACTGTGGTCCATTGGGAGGCCAAGCTAGCAGTGATGCCTTGACATCAGAAAAAGGAAACTTTCTTACTTTTTTTTCCTTATTCATTCATTCATGGGATGTGGGCATTACTGGCTAGGCAGCATTGATTGCCCAACCCTAATTGCCCAGAGGACAGTTAAAGTACATTAGTGAACCAGATGGGTTTTTCCAACAATTGACAATGGATTCATGGTCATCATTAGACTCTTCATTCCAGATATTTATTGGATTCAAATTACACCATCTGTCATGGCAGGATTCAAACCCAGGTCCCCAGAACATTATCTAGTTCTCTGGATTAACAGTCCGGCGATAATACCACGCGGCCATCACTTCCCCTTATAGGATGTGGTCGCTGCTCGCCAGACCAACATTTCTTACTCCTCCCTAATTGGCCTTGAGGAGATCGTAAACCACTTTCTTGAATCACTGAAGTCCATCCAATGTAGGAGCATCCATAGTGCTGTTATGAAGAGTTCCAAGATTTTCACCCAATGACAGTGAAGGAATGGTGATATGATTTCAATAGTCAGAATGTTGTGTGGCTTGGAAGAGAAATTAAAGGTGATGATGCATCAGCTGCTATTGTCCTCCTTGGTAGAAGACATCACAAGTTTGGAAGGGTCTGTTGAAATTAATTCTTGTAGTTCTTCTCATATATGGTACATATTGCTGCTGATGTGCATCATTGTGAAGGAATTAATGTTTAAGCAAGTGGATAAGATGCTAATTGAGTAGATTGTTTGTCTTGGATGGTGTTGAGTGTTGTTAAAACTGCATTCACCATACAAATACAATTCCATTGTACTCCTGACATGTGACTTGCAGATAGTAGAGAAACGTTCGGGAATCAAGAGATGAGTTATTCACCTCTGACCTGTTCATGTAGCCACTGTATTTATGTGGCTGGTCAAATTGAGGTTCTAGTTAATGGTAATTTCCAGGATTATCCCTGTCACTCTTCTTAAACAATGGGACAACATTAGCCATTCTCCAGTCTGCTGGGACCTCACCTGTGGCCAAAGAGTACACAAAGATGTCTGTCAATGCCCCAGCAATTTGTTCTCTTGCCTCCCTCAATATTCTGAGATAACTCCCATCAGGACCCAGGGACTTATCTACCTTAGTACTTTTTAAGACGCACAACACCTCTTCCTTTTTAATAATAGCTTAGAAACGCGACACTCCCTTCCCTGAGATCATCCTCCACCACTTCCTTCTCTTTGGTGGATACCGACACAAAGTATTCATTTAGGACCTTACCTACCTCTTCTGGCTCCATACATAGATTCCCTCCTTTGTCTTCAAGTGTGCCAACCCTTTCCCTGGCTACCTTCTTGACATTATCTTGATATGTGACTTCCCACAGATTTTTTTTATGGTTAGTCTATCACATGTATATCATAATCCACCTGAGTGTGTCCTAACTTGGGACTATTGTTATTGGATGGCAGTGTGAATCCAATTGGCCTCACTTTCGGCCTGGCATCCATTATGACATCCTCACAGTCAACTCATCTGAGCAGTCAGTTCACTGCAGATCAGTCATTAATCCTGAGAGCCACCAGAATTGACATGTTAAGTCCAGACAATGTCAAGTTGATCATTATGTTCCAATAGTTGCAGGTTTGCCCTGAAAATCTGTGGATGCCATTCATACCTTAACATAACCTCTCACTGCACTAATGCATCACGGCAATGGCTCGAAACAAGGCTGGGACTTGGGTATACTGGGTGCTGACTCTAATTTTCCATATAGTAATAGTCACATGGTATTGGAGACTTGGCTAAGCCAAGGGAGAATTCATCTTTGTTTTTAAAGTAATGCATCATGGTATCTTTTACATCTATTTGTTCATAGCTTCAGTTTAACAGCTCATGCACAAAGTCCCTCAGTATTGCATTGAAGTGCCAGCCAAGCTTCTGTGCCAGATTCTGCTAGATTCTCTGCTATTGTTGAGCTTGAAACTAAAGTCACAAGAACATAAATTGCTGTAAAAACTCAGGAAATCTAGCAGCATCTGTGGAGAGAAAGCATAGTTAATGTTTCCGGTCCAGTGACCCTCCTTCAGAACCCAAGGACTTTTTTGAACATAGAGCCTTTTGGCCCAGGAGAAAGTGCTGCTGATTCAGGAATAGTAGCAAACAAATGAGACGGAAAGTGTCCCCCGCATTTCCAACTTATGCTCATGCTAGGAGTAGCAAAGTTAGGAAACGACTCCAACATTATTTTCTTTGAGATGCTTTGATGTACAAAAACTAATAGGTAATATTTCTGCAATAATATTTCTAAAAATAATAAAAATTGCAGGGCTTTAGCAACAATGTAATATAAAAGATAAAAGATGCAAAAAACATAGGAATGGCACAAATCCAGTCATCTGATGATATGTTACTTAGCTTTCATTATTCATGGACTGTTTTACTAAATGGATCAAATAATGCCGTTTTAATGTAATCTTCTGAACTGATGGTAATGCAATTTTTATTGATAGTGTAGCCTGAACTGCCTGCAATTTGTATTACTATGAAAATTATATCCTAGAATTGCTGTACTTCTAAAGTACATTCCCTTTCATTTGAACATTGCTATTTGAGACAATGTTTATCACATTAATAGTTTCTTTAGATTAATGCCTGATAAATTGTCCATGGACCATGCAATTCTTTCGAATTACATTTTAAAATGTTTAAATGTTACACAATCATCTGAACTAGAGTTACATATTGATTTACAACGAACATAGTTACTGGTATACATTTGAAAAGAGAATTCTTGTGTTTTATAAATCCTAGTTTTCAGGTCAATCATTAGCTAACATCAAGGAAAGAAATTTTCAACATGGGAAGCAATTCTCTGCATGACTTATAAAACTAGAATTCCAAGGGCACAATTTTCTCAGTCACCAAATGACATGGATTAAGGTGAGAAGGTTGGGAAAATCACAGGGGATGGTCTGCAAGAAAATTCTCAACACTGAGAGCAAAAAGGAACCTATTATCCGACAAGTGTTTAACAGCAAGACAAGATTCTCGACAGTGGCAAGAGGCCTATATGCAGGCGTTAAAATTTAATTCCATCTCATGAAAATGCAATTTCCCAAACCCCCACATGCTGGATAGAAACTAGATGGCAATAATTCCCAACATGAAAGTCAGGCCAGGTACAAGTCAACTCCAGCTCACTGCTTGATCCTCTAGAAATGTCACTCAGCTGGTAATGCAACGGCCCAGGCTCATGTTCTGGGGACACGGGTTTGAATCCTGCAATGGCAGATTCATAACGTTTGATTTCATATGATCTGGAATTAAAAGCTATTCTCTAATGATGTCTGCGGTGGAATCTTACAGGGTTCTGAGCGAAGTGGATTATGTGAAATGTGTGGCAGAATCAGGCAAGGCCCATTTCAACATCGGGAGCAAATCCTTTATTCATTCACTCACGGGATGAGGGCATCGCTGACCAGGCAGCATTTGTTGTCCATCCATAATTGCCCAGAAGGCAGTTAAGAATCAACCACATTGCTTAGGTCTGGAGTCACCTGTAGGCCAGACCAGGTAAGGTTGGCAGCTTCCTTCCCTAAAGGACATTAGTGAACCAGATGGGTTTTTCCTGACAATCGACAATGAATTCACAGTTATTATTAGACTCTTAATTCCAGATATTTATTGAATTCAAATTCCACCATCTGCCGTGGCGGGATTTCAACCTAGGTCCCCAGAACATTATCTGGATCTCTGGGTTAACAATCCACCAGGCCATTGCCTCCCCTAAATGCTGCTCTCTTTTATTCTTCTCACAAGTGGTAGGTGTTGTGAGTTTCTCATTAGTCAGCAGCAAGCAGCAAGTTGATGATGATTATTGTTTGTTAACTCAACTCATCAATCTTCAGCCTGCCATCTTACTAAACTTACAATATAAAGTGACAATAAAGTCTAAATCTAAAAATCTAAATATAAACTTAACATTGGAAAAACTCAAGGAAACCAGAGCAAGTGCCTGGTAGATTCAACTAACCATGTGTCCTGAACAACTTCCAGTTTGGAAACAAGGCACTGACATCACAGGGCACACTTCATAGGTGCCAGCCACATGCCCCATGTCCACCAACATTGGCATCCAACAGCTAAGAACCTTCAAGGCTTATCTCTGATCCATTTATGGGTGCTTCTGCACTTCAATGTTGCACCTCAAACTGCACCAGCAACTATTATAATAATATTGTGGAAAGAACATTTTACACTCAGGGACACATTGCATCTCCAGGGTTTAGCTAGCTCTCAATGCACTTACTCAGTTTCAGCCTACCTGGATGCCCACAGCATCCCAACTTTGCTTTGCCTTTCCTTTAAGCATTCTGCTAGAGATATTAAGCTTACAGTAAGTCAAGGGCAGCCTCTGATACCAGCCCAGGCCAATCTAGGGGCAGTCAGAGTCAGGATCCTCTCCACACAACAGGTGATCACGTGAACGATGAGCAAGAATGTCACCCATCTTGACTCTTTCTGCCCTGGGCTGTTTTCCTTCTGGAATGAGAAAGAGGCAGGTACTATAGGAGATGGAAGTGGGTGGCACTGCTGTTACTGTTGGTGCAGATGGGAAAGTTTCCCCATACGCCATTTCTGAGGCAAATGTCAGCAACTGTGTAGAACAGCACTGGATTGCTAATGCTTGTGCACAATATGCTTAAAAAGATGGGGCAGGTACAAGGAATCCTGGTGAATTCTGGGATATCCACATAATGATAGGTTGTTCTGAGAACAGTCCGTGGTAAGACAAAGTGGAAATTGAATGTGAGAGTTGCCATAAGGAATGCGGTAGTAGATTAATGAGGTGAGTTTAGTAAGATAAGATGAGAGAGCTCACTAGGCCATGTAGCAAGAAACTCCAAAAAAGCTCGACACAATTTGTCTTAGCTCAACAAAAAGTATGATTCAGCTGTGTGTAGCCATTGTTGATTGTTGTAAAATCCCATCTGGTTCACTAATTACCTTTTGGTACCATCTTTCCCTGAACCGGCCTTCAGGTGACTCCAGACCCACAGCAATGTGGTTTATTTTTAACTGGCCTAGAGTGAGAAATTATTCAAGGACAGTCGGGGATGGATAATGAATGCCTGCTCTGCCAGCAATTCTTAGATCATGTGCAAAAAGAAAACAAGCATTTCCCAAGTTCCCATGCCGAGAATATGATGCAGAAGCTGCTGACTTCACACTTTGGACTTTAGAACGTCACGAAATGATAAGGATGACTAAGATCTGCACCAGCTGCAGCTGGACAGACATTCGCTCACAGACCTGATGGTATAAAGTGAACAGATATAAGTCATTAGACTTCTTCCTACACTGCTAGACGTTTCTTCAGTGCCCGTGTGGCACCCTCAGATCAGGCTGGCAGTGTCTAATGTCATGGCCTCCCCTGCCAGGCCTCGGCGAAGATGATGCCCCCTCTTCTGCACTATCCAGTACACCAGCCCAAAAAGCATGGCACTAATTTCCCCTTATATGCCATCCGTCGGGCAAGTTAAATTGAACTCTACAGTACAGCTCTGATCTGTCGGGGCTTCACTGGGTGCTCAAAAGTCTTTTAAGTTGGCACGGGTACCAGGAATCCTGGGATGTCCCAGGAATTTCAGGGTGTCCAGCAGTGGCGAGAACTTCTGCCTACAGTGAGTGGGAGAATATGATGGATGGGGTGCCAGAGGGGCTTGGTGTATAGGTAATGAGATGAATTTGTAGTCAACTGCATGAATAACTCACTAGGCCTTGCAAAAAGAATTCATAGAATCCTCATAAAGAGGCCATTTGGCCTATTGAGTCTGCACCGACGAGCAGAAGAGCATCCCACCCAGACTCAACCCCTACCCTCTCCCTGTAACCCTGCACTTCCCATGGCTAGCCCACCTAGCTTGCACATCCATGGGGCAATTTAGCATGGCCAATCCACTTAACCTGTGCCTCTTTGGATTGTGTGAGGAAGCTGGAGCACCTGGAGGAAACCCACACAGACAGGGCGACAATGTGTAAAATCCCACACAGATAGTCATCCAAGGCTGGGATCAAACCCAGGTTCCTGGCCCTGTGAAGCAGCGTGCTAACCACTGAGCCACTGTGCTACCCTTCAAGAAATTTGCCAAAAACTGACATTTAGCCACTTTCTGATTGGATTCAGCCCAGGGCACTACGTTTCTACTGAATTGTTCCATTCTTGGATTTTTTTTTGAAATGTCTCTCAATCACTAGGAGCAGTTGATCAATTGCTTTTCAACTGAGCACTCGGGGTATACCTATCAATTAACCTAAATCTGAAGTTTGAGTATTCACCAGCTATTATTGCCCTGACTGAATCTTTGAAACACTCAAGCAATGGTAAACATAGAGAGATAATTATTTTGGTCATTAGTCTACAATTGCTCATATCATCTACTAAGAGGGACTGAATTACCAGTAGAAATGCATTATAATTGAAATACCAAGATACTTAAATGGGTCATTACAATGTGTTCTGGAAAATGAATGAGAATCAGCCAGTACCTAATACAAGCTAAATTAGAGTGAGCCAAAGTAAGTGCCATAAATGAGAAAAAATGTTGTTGTCATTTAGACTGAACAAACCATTAATCTACCAAACATACCTAGTGTAAGTAGTATCTTAGTGTGTTTCATTTTATTGTTAATTTGCTCTTTTGAAGAAATACTCATTCAAACTTGTAAACTTGCAGAGTTATAATTGGGCCACCAGATGTCTAGCCGCACATTTGTCATTCACTTAAACAGAAACATCTATGATATAGTAGCAGATGTCGGTTTAATCAAAATTAACTTATAATGCAGAATTCCTCTTACGTATTTTTTTTCTGAGATATTCCATGCAGAACATATGCAAAGAAGTTATTTGATTTAATGCTGATGCTTTGTTATCTCAAGTAATAGGACTTAAATTGTTCTGGTCTGGGGACTGTACAATTTTCTTGTTTGATCAAGCTAATGTTATATGTAGTTCTGATTTGACAGTTTGGTGTTTGTTATTGGCCACCTAGTTTTTTTTATATTATACATTAATTTTATATTTATACATTAAAACATTTACAACTCTCAAAGAATTAGTATACTTTGGGTTGTTACGCATAGAAATATCTGGGTCTATACTATATGGAGTTTAGAGGAATGAGGGGGGATCTAATTGAAATTTACAGAATACTTCGTGGCCTGGACAGAGTGGATGTTGGAAAAATGTTTCCATTTGTAGGAGAGACTAGGACCAGAGGGCACAACCGAAGAGTAAAGGAAAGACCTTTTAGGACGGAGATAAGGAGAAACCTCTTCAACCAGAGAGTGGTGAATCGATGGAATTCACTGCCACAGAAGGCTGTGGAGGCCAGGTCATTGAGTCTATTTAAGACGGAGATAGATAGGTTCTTGATTGTCAAGGGGATCAAGGGGTATGGGGCGAAAGCGAGAGAATGGGGTTGAGAAACTTATCAGTCATGATTGAATGGCAGAGCAGACTCGATGGGCTGAATGGCCTAACTTCTGCTCCAATGTCTTATGGTCTGATGGTCTTAAATATCTATTTGTAGGTTTGTTATATTATGGTAATGGCCTTTTACTGTTGCTGCTCAGGCTATGTTAAGCACGTGGAATCAATACAAAACCAGATTGCAGTATTTGTCAATAATTACATGATTATGCAATACAGATACAAAATGAATCATCTACTATAGCTGCTGTCCCCTCCACTAACTCTGCCTGCAATTTTTGATGACGCATCCTCGTCTTTACTCCCTCCCTCATCTTAGCTCAAAGTCAAAACAAATACTGAACTGAACAACCATGGAAATGCTGTGAAAATGGTGGCATTGTTTCTGATCTTCAAATTATCACGTTACATTCTCAGAAGTTTAAGGTTACTTAATGTTCATATTGACTGAGTTAGTTGAGAGACTACCACTGGGGCTTTGTCTAATTGAATATGGGAACTCACCACCAAGCGCTGTCAGCCTAACAAGAAGATCAGGCCTTAGCAGTGCCACTGCTACTGATGGCCATTGTTCAGGCTGCAACAAAAGCCAGTGGGAGCATCGATGGCCAGGTGCCATCAAAGCTGGGTCACCTTCTGCATTTGGAGCTAGTAGCAATTTTTCACCATTAATAGCAAGTAGCAAATCTGTATAAAGATGTCCAGGTTAGATGGATTGGCCATGCTAAATTGCTCATAGTGTGCAGGTTAGGTGGATTAGCCATGGAAATGTGGGTTTACAGGGATAGAATAGATTTAGACCTTATTATCACCTGTATTCAAAATACAGGAGTACAGTGTACCATGTTGCCACAGATGATGCCATGTTAGGTACAAAGGTATGTAGTTACAAATTCTTAGGCACAAAGTAGAAAAATAAAGAAATAAGGTAATAGTTAGCATTCAAGTCCTTCTCAATTAAACTAGAAAATAAATAAAGAAATAATGGTAAAAGTTCAACAGCCTTTCTTGAAAGCTTAGCCATAATTGGGCCCCAATCTCCTCCTCTTAGCTCACTCTCCGGTGGGCATCAGTTGCCTGTTCTTGCCACCACAGCTACAGATACCAGGGGACCTCCCTCACCGCTCTGCCCACGTTGGGCTCAATTCCGAATGACAAAGTCCACGCTTCGGACCCGAAGCTAAAGTTGCCACCTCCGGGTCTCCTCCTGCTGCATCCGGAACACACCCGGGCAGGACCCACTTGCAGCCTCTGATTGCCAGTTGTGCGCTGGGCCCCCGCTCTCACCGCCAGCTGTCTCAGGCTAGCTGCTCATGTTGTTCAATCTCTCTGCACTGAACAGGCTCACGTAATGTGAGTAGTGAAAGATAGAAAAGAAAATATGAAAAAGAACTAAAAGCAGATGGAGCAGGGATCTGAGCGGGAGCCTGCATGCTATGGTCCTTCTTCACTGCTATCTTGGTCTTTGATAGGGTAAGGAGCTGGGTCCGGTGGGATGCTCCTTTTCGGAAGGTTGGTGTGGACTCGCTGGGCTGAATGGCCTACTTCCACACTGTAGGGATCCAATGATGCTGTGACTGTTAAGGGCTCCTATAGCACAAAGCTAGTGTCCCAACATCTGAGTAGCAGATCTAGTTCAAGTCCTATATACTCCACAGGTACGTAATAACATCTCTGAGCAAGTTGTTTAGAAAATTTCCACCTGTACATTGCACTTTCTAGCTTATGGCTGTGTTGGTCTGAAATTGAATAATCTTATATGAGCTTGGAAGCTAAGCAGACTCAGGCCTGGTTAGCACTTGGGATGGAAGACTGCACATGGTATTCCCAGGCAATGGTAGTGCCTCTGTCAGACAGTCTCAGTTCAAGACACACTCCAGGATGTGATAGTTACATAGTGTGTGTGATAATATGTTAAAACGGATAGATTTAAAAATAAATTCTACCTATGGGGCTCTTGTGGTACTGTGATAGTGCCTACCTCTAAGTCAACAGACTCCAGTTAAAGTCTCACTGCTGCAGAGAGTATTGTATCATATCTGATCAGGTTCATTACGTTATGGACAAAGGACCTTTCCTGGGAAGTGGTAACCAGTACATTCTAATTCAGCTCCTGTTCAGTGCTAAGTCAATGTAGTCTACAGTAATGAGAGCTTACTTCTAACTGTAGCCTGAGATCTCACCAAGGACTGTCATGTAAATTAGATGAAATGTAACTAGCTCCTAAAAAATAAAGGTAAAGTTGACATTGTCTTATCAGAGCTGCTCTCTCAATGGAGGGGAATAGCCGATTGTGGTTTCATTTGAAGTTAGAAGAAGTTGAGAAGGAGAGTCCTTCATGGTAACCTCAGCCGATGTGAGAATTGAACCTCAGTTGTTGGCATCACTCTGCATTGCAAAATGGCCAACCAGCCAATCGAACTAACTGAGCCCCAACTAGTAACTAAGAACTATGTAATAAACCTATTTTGGTGGCAGTAATCTATCCAAAGAATTGCAGGTGGATCTGATGGACAAAAATACAACAGATACCAAGAACTAGTATCTGAAATATACCACATTAACAGTGCTATGGTTTTCATCATATGTACTAACTTTCAGCTTCAGTTTTTATTAATTGATTGAATTTTATTAATTGAAGGGGTGACACGGTGGCATAGGTGGTTAGCATTTCTGCCTCACAGTGTCAGGAACCACGGTTTGATTCCACCCTCAGATGACTGTCTATGTGGAGTTTGCACATTCTCCCCATGTCTGCCTGGATTTCCTCTGATTGCTCTGCTTTTCTCCCACAGTCCAAATATGTGCAGGTTTATGTGGATTGGCCATGCTAAATTGCCCCATAGTGTCCAGGGTTGTGTAGGCTAGGTGGATCATCAATGGTAAATGTCAGGTTCGGAGAATGGGTGGGATGCTATCCAGAGTGTTGGTGCAGACTCGATGGGCTGAATGGCTTCTATCTGCACTGCTGGGATTCTATGAATGTAATTGAGCCTGAATTTAAATTCCACCAACTACTATGGTGGAATTTGAACTCATACTCCCAGAGAATTAACCAAGACTACTGGATTACAAATCCAATGACATTATCCCTGGCTTTTGCTACTTGTTCTTCAACATTTATAAATAGAAATAGGAAGATCAATCCCCTTGTCTGAACTAACTCTTTGTTAATGCCTTTCACAGATAATTTTGCAAAGTCTGTGTAATCAGATAAAAGATCACTCATTTTGAACACTGAATCCTTTTCCTCTCTAATGCACTAGATTTCTCAATCTGGTACATAGCAATAAGCATTCTCTGACAGCAGATAAAATATGAAACAACTTATAATTATATAGATGTCACAAGTTATCTGTAACAATGCTGTCCAGCTGGCAAAGTTTCCTTGACCTTTTCTTTGACAGAATGGGGGCTGTTGACAACCGTCAAGAGACAGAAAAAATAACAAACCCTAAGATTGTGCACTTCGACCTGTTTGGGGTTTTTCTTGAAAGAAGAATCAATTCTTATCAAAAGCTTTGCAGAGACATGTTTAAGAATGTACGGTTCCTGTGAGCTCCAACGAATGACAACTTGAAATAGATTTAATAATAAAGACACTCTGGTTTTCCTTTTATTTAAATAGAAGTTTCGAGAAGCTGAGTTAATTGTATTTTGATCTTCCAGTTTATTTTTGTTTTACAAATCTAATAATGTTACCTTGGCAATCCCCAAATTGCTTTAGTTCGTCTGTAGCGCTTTATGATTACCAAACATTGGCAAATAATGCAGAGTTCCCAGCTGCAACAAAACATTGATTGTAATGCAAACGTGAAAACAATAAGCTTGTTTTATCTTTTCATGTACAATTTACATCATAATGAAAAGTGATTGTTCAAGCTGCAGATCTTTTTCAACAGCACAAAATTGCTCGTACAATCTCCAGCATCATTTTGGCTGCAGTAGTAATCATGAATTTTCCTACTGGCTGTCTGGATGTCACCCACAACATGGCAGAGAATGGAAGCTTGGGCTGCATGAGTAAAAGATAAAAGATTCTAAATGGCCATTTAATATTAGGGTCTGAGCACTCCATACATTCACAGACTATTATTTTTGCTGGTTTTTAAATGGATAGCCTCCATTAAAAAAAACCAAAGTCAGATTGTATAAATAAATGTAGTACCTCCTCATTGTCACAACTAGGCTAACATATCAGTATAACAGATTCCAGTAATGCATCTGGTTCTCGCAGTGTTGCCATTTTTTGGAATCAAGCACCAGGTTTAGGCATCTCTTTGTCTTCATGAAATTGGATGAGGTGCATGTTTAAGAAAACAAGTCTTCAAAGTGACAGATTTGAACTTTGTCAAAACAGCTTTGAACCTAATATCTAGATCTTTGATTTTAGTTCAAATTATCCAGGTGCATTTATTTTTAAAGACAATTGAATGTTGTCCCTAACTTATTCTAGATTATTTTACTAACCTGAGGCCCAGGCCTTGTTATATTGAAAAACCTTTCTGTTTTTGCACCACTGAATCTGCATTGAGGGGATATAATGCAATTGAAGTGGAATGGAACACAGGAGTTTGGAATAAGTAAAGGCCACTTGACCGCTCAAGCCAAATGGGATCATGGCTGATCAGATTGTAATCTCAACTCCATACTCCTGCCTACTCCTGATAACCTTTCTCCCCATGGTGAATGCAACCTTGATGATTGGTAACGGTGTATTTTATGCAACTTTCTGGCAGCCTCCTTCAACTTTCATAGATGGCTGAATATTACTTATTCGTTGGCTAATAGAGTTGCATTGAGTTTTTTTTTGGAGAGATTCTTTTCACATGGCCCAGCAGGATTTCTCAACATATCTTCCCAGACATGACTCATTAATTAGCCACTCCACCCTATGGTGTTCCTCATGTCCAATTCTGGCCCCATTTTACCACATGACATTCCCAGAGCAACATGCCATTCAGCACACATCCACCAAAAGATCTGCGTCCTTTGCACCCATGTCATCTATGTAAGCCCACTGTGCACTGTGACAAGTATCAGCAGTTCGGTGGGGCCCTTAAGGCAGCGTTATGGTACAGTATCCATGAAGCCATGTTATCCACAACACATGGCTGACACTGTATAGTCAGTGCAAACCCATTCTCAAACAATTAACTTTGCCAATTATCTACCACGCCCCACAGTTTGCCTGTCCTTAGATACATCCAGTCTGAAGACCGTCTCTGAGTCCCTGCTACTCTTTTGCAATGCACACTGGATACCCACATCATGTCATTGTCCAGTAGGAGAACATCAGATATAAGCAAGCAATCAGACAATTCCTATTGTGAGCTTTTATTGACAGCCAGCCAAAAAAAAGAGCACAAAGAAAATTAGTTAGGGTCAAGTTCACACTCATAATGGAAACAAAATGGTGGCATCTTAATCTTAACAATCGATAGTGGTCTTCTATGCCCAGTTCACAATTACTGGAACCGAGTGTTAATCAGACCCTGTCTGCATTACAATAGCTAATGCAGATGAATTATGTCATCCATGACATGAGCTTCCTCCAACTCCAAATCCTGATCCTTCTCCTCGGACAACTGCTTCCATTTCACACCCCCAACACCACCCTTCCCCGCCTACACGCTCCCCCCACCCTCACCACCGCACACCCCCACCCGCTCCATTGTTTCATTGCTTGCTCCAATTGTGCAGAGCTCAGCACACCATGAAGATGGGGCAAACTCTGTCTGGACTGTGGTGGAGGCCCTCTAGATTGCTCCAATCTGTGGTACTGTGCCTTCAACAGCCCCATTGTCTACTCCACCCTGGTCCTCATCGTAGCATGTGCACTGCACTGGCTGAGTGACCAACACATTCCATCAAAAAGGCAGTGTCTGCCAATACCTTATCCATCCAGATACACATCAACCACAAATCTCTCTGCTTTCTGTTGCAGCCTTGACTATCCCACCCTTTGGGCAGTAATACACCAGCTGTCCTTACAGAGCCCTTTGTATCAGCTTTAACAATTGACAGACTGACCCTTTGATCATATTTTCTGCTGACCAACTTTGACAAGCAAACACTTTACATAACTGACCAGAACAGAGTCGCGGTTTTCCTGACTAATGATATACCCTGATTGTTGGTGCTTGGTGTTTGGATTATTGTCTATTCCCTGACTGTAGTCAGACAAATCCTTTGATGGTGAGTGTCCCAAGTGGATGACTGTCCATGCCAAGACCATATGTGCAGACTATGCCCCTGACTGACTGTATTGGCACTGTCTGACTATCAGCAGCACTGCCTTGATTGAACTGAGGAGAACCCCCATCCAGTTTCTGATATGGCCATTTGTTTGAATAGATGTGAAGGGTGTTTGCTGTGGAGGGAACTATCACATGTTGTAGGTATTAAATTGATGCAAGATGTCCTCCACTTTCCCTCTGCAAGTTTCGCTACTGACAAGTGTGGCCAGCAGTCTGTGGCAGAAGAAATTTCTTTGCTTCTCAGATTTAAATAAGTGATGTATTCTTCTGCAACCATCTTTTCCCCCTCCCCCTGCCCCATTTTGAGATTCCCCCACTGGAAAACCTTCTCAATAATTGGATAGTATACTCCTTATTCACTACTAAATAATGTTACTATGAGGAGCACTGTATGTGGCACCAACAATGGTAGATAAGGGTGAGGAAACATTAGTGTCACAGTCAGAGTATTAGCAAAGAAAGAGGACCTTCAGTTCACCATGTCTATGCCAGTCATCAAGCACCAATCTACTCTCATCCCAATTCCAAACACTTGACTTGGGAACATAGGAACTGGAATAGGCCATTCAGCCCATTGAGTCTGTTCTACCATATAATGAGATCATGGCTGAGTTGTGGCCTAACTCCATATTCCTACCTTTGTCCTATATTGCTGAAATGTTTGTTAAGCAAAGATATTATCTCAAATTTAAATTAACAACTGACCCAGCATCCACTGCTGTTTGTAGAAGGGAGTTCCAAATATCTCCCACCCCGTCTATGTAGAAGTGGTTCCTAAAATCTCCCGAGAACAGTAAGGCCCAAATTCTCAGACTTTGTCCCCCTAGTTCCAGAATACCAATCAGTGGAAAGAGTTTCTTTAACTGCTCTGTCTTTTCCTGTTAATGTCTTGAAGACTTCAATCAGATCACCCCTTAACCTTCTCTATTCTCATGAAAACAGACCTAATTTGTATAATTTCCCCCCATAAGTTTTCCCAGCAAGCCCACGTATCATTCTTGTAAATCTTTATTGCACTCCCTTCAAGGACAGTATATCCTTCCTCAGATGTGGTACCCAGATCTGCTCACAGTATTACTTTTAGCCTTGTATGCTATTGTGTTTCAAGTGCTGATCTGAACACTTCTTAAATGATGTGTTGTTTTCCTTTGCTACCACCGAACTCTAACCCCAGGAAGTGAGTTCCAGATAATCACCTCCCTCTGGGTGAAAACACTTCTCCTCAAATACCCTTCTAAAGCTCCTGCCCTCTACCCTAAATCAATGGCCCTAGTAATTAGACCCTCTGCTAACGGAAAAGGTTAATTTCCATCAATCTTGTCTATTCTCCCCAATTTTGTAAATCTCATTTAGATCCTACTCATCCTGCTTAACTCAAAGGAAAAGAACACCAGCCTATTTCATCTCTCTTAATGGCGGAAAAGCCAATACAACGTCCTGGTGAATGTCCTGTAAACAAAACCTTCCTGTGGTGGTGACCAGAACTGCACACAATCCTCCAGCTGTGATGTAACTAACATCCTATACAGCTGCATCAAAACCTCCTTGATCTTGTATTCAAAGTTTTGTCTAATAAAGACAAGTATCTAATGTGTCTTATTAACCGTCTTGTCTAAATGTCCTGCTGCTTTCAAGGATCTGTGGACATGCGCTCCAAGGTTCCTCTGATCCTCTGTAATTTCCTCAGGTCCTACCATTCACCATGTAATCACTTGCCTTGTTAGTCCTCCCAAAAATGAATTACCTCAAACTTTTTATGATTAAATTCCATGCACTCCAATTCAGCTCATTTGATCAATTTGCCTTGTCGTCTGAAGATTTCTTTTTCTCTACATACCATTTAATGTTTTTATGTCGTCAGTGAACTTACAGAGTGATCATTGGAGGCATGCCTGAAAATGCTTTTAATAATCAGGAACAAAAAAGTAACATCAAGACATGCATGTGCAATTTCTCTTCATTCAACAGAGCTAGCAGCCATTTTCAGATAAGCAGCTCTCCTTTCGCTTGATTAACGAAAGGAGTTTCATTGATATCTCAGACGGCTGATGTGCTATTCGCCTTCAGATGTGACCCGTGCAATTCAGGAATTTTCAGTTTTTATTTCAGTCTAACCTTTGCCTTTTAAATCCCACTTCCTTTTATCCTTGTCAGCAGAGCAGAGTTCAAATGATTTTGTGCACCAGTCAATCAAAAGAAATTCTGCTTTTACTTTTCTGAGACAGCTGTGAATCAGTCACTGGGCCTCCGGATGTTTACCAGATTTTATCAGACAATTTGACAGTCTTACAGGAGTCTCAGGGGTTTGGACAATTCAATTAGAATCTGGTTCTAGACCCACTGAGTCATTTTTCATCTCTGCCGTAGTTATGCATAGGCTCGATAACCAGCTTGTCTGAAACAGAATACCACTGATGCTGTTACCCAGTGTGTTGTTTACTCAGATTCAATAATTTTATCACCAAGATCCAACATAACAAATTTCAATGCAAATTACTGTTTGACCACAGTTATTCATCTCATGGATACACTGTTTAATCTGTATTTCTAAGGCTTGCACTCTTGATGCTTGTTGCTCATAAAGTACAGCTATAGCTCACTTAGGGGACTGAGAGTTCATCACAGCTTAAAGAACAAAGATCAGTTGAGGTTTTTAAACTATAAGCTCTATGCCTTTCGACATTACCAAAAATTGAGTTACTCATTCAGGGCACTTTTTGTTTCAGTAATAGAATTCCAAACTCCAGAATTCGAAAACATTAATCTGGCTTTTGAATTTAATTTGTTTTGCTGACAACTCCTGTGGAAGGTTGTTGATTCATGCCAGAGTAGAGGCAGGTACTACACGTCGCCAAATAATTCTTACATAACAAACATTCAAACTAGGAGCAAAAGTAGGCCATTCGGCCAGTCAAGCCAATTCTACCATTCAAGATTATGGCTTGTGTTTCGAGTTCCACATTCTCATCTACCGTCCGATGACCTTAAATTCTCCTGCCTCAGAAGAATCCAGATGACTCTGCTGCCTGCTGATACTCAAGAGAGTTCCGAACTCACATAACCCTCTGGAGAGAAAAAAAAATTCTCCTTGTCTGTTTGTAAAAGACAACTCTTAGTTTTAAGAACAGTTCTTTCTGGTTCTAGATAGATTCACAACAAGAAATAGGATTTCCATGTTCACCTTATCAAGATCATTCAGGATTTTACACTTCAATTCAGGCACTTTCACTCTTCTCAACTCCAGTAGAAACAAGCCCAACATCTACAACCTCTCATACAACCACCCACTCATTCCAGCTATTTTTCTGAACGACCTCCAGATGCATTTACATCATTTCTTAAGTAACAAGACCAAAACTGAGCACAGTATTCAAGCCATGCTCTTATAACATATATGACGTCCTTACTTTTATACTCAACTCCTTTCACAATAGAAGGATGACATTCCATTAGACCTCCTGATTATTTACTATACTGGCATACTAATCTTCTGTGACCCATCCACTAGAGCACCAATATCCCTCACATCCCGTCTAATCCTTTTACCACGTAATTTGAATCTATGACCCCTAATTTTGGAATTCTCTGCCGAGGGAAACAGGTTCCTCTTGTCTACTGTAGCTCTACCCCTCACAATTTCTGTATATCTCAATCATGTCATCCTCAGCCTTCTCTGTCTCAAGGAAAACAACCCCAAACTGTCTAATCTCTCCTCATAGCTGCAATTCTCCAGCTTTGGCAACATTCTAGTAAAGTAGGTGGCATAGTGGATCAGTGATTAGCAATGCTGCCTTACAGGACCAGGGACCCATGTTCAGTTCCAGCCTTGGGTGACTGTGTGGAGTTTGCACGTTCTTCCTGTGTCCGTGTGCGTTTTTGCCGGGTGCTATTGTTTCCTCACACAGTCCAAAGATGTGCGTGTTAGGTGGATTGGCTGTGCTAAATTAACGATAGTGTTCATGAATGTGTAGGTTTGATGGTTAGCCATGAGAAATGCAGCGTTACAGGGAATGGGTCTGAATGGGATGTTCTTCAGAAGGTTGTAGTGGATTTGTTGGGACAAATGGCCTGTTTCCACAGTGTAGGGATTCTAAATCTTCTCCGTACACCCTCCAGAGCAATTACAAACTTCCTGTAATGTGCTGATCAGAACTGCACGCAAATCTCCAGTTGTGGCCTCATCAGTGTCTTTTGTAGTTTCATCACACATCTTCACTTTTGTATTCTATGCTTCTGCCAATGAAGGAGAGCACTCCACACGCCTCTTTACAACCTTATCTACCTCTACTGCTACCTTGAGGTACCTGTGCACTTCTCTCACTTCATCTACCCATCTCAGTAGAGTCCCATTTGTTATGTATTTCCTTTTACTGTTTGACCTCCCTAAATGCATTACCTCATACTTATCACTGTTGAACTCCATCTGCCAATCTACTGCACATTCCACCAACTCATTTACTTCATTGGAGTTTATAGCCATTCTCTGTACAATCTACTCCATTGTCAATTTTTGTGTTGTCTGCAAATTTCCCAGTTTTGCACACCCCTACGTCCACATTCAAGTTGTTATATTGTTAACATATAAAATAAACAGCAGGGGTCCCAACACCTCTTGGAACAGTTTCCCATTTGTAAGGGCAGCCATCGACCATTACCCTTTGCTTCCTGTTTCTAAGCCAACTTTGGATCCAATTCAACATGTGTTCCCATGGCTTTTACTTTTTTGTCTGCCATGTGGGACCTCGTCAAATGCCTTGCTAAAATCCATGTAGACAATATGAACTGCAATACCCTCATCGATCCTCCTTGTCACTTCATCAAAAAATTCAATTAAATTTGTAAGGCATGACCTTCCCGTAACAAAGCCATACTGACTACCCCGACTAGTCCATGCCTTTCGATAAGCAGGTCACCCAGAGTCTCAGTCTCTGAGTTCAGGACCAAATAGATGCGGTGAGATCTTAGAACAAAGAGGGAAGATAAAACCCAGGGGTTGGGGTGATGCGGAGGCCTAGGGTTGGGGGTGATACACCTTATGGTGGAAAGATATTCATAGAGGCACATCCCCTCCCTTCCCTGCCCAAGATCTGAGCATGCTATTTCAGGCATCCCCTGCTCTTGAGCTCCTCTCACTAAACTGAAAATTGAGGCCAGGCAGGAATTGGCCATGGGCCTCAAAAGGAGCATACATGAATGAGGCTAAGCTCTACCCATCCCATAGTAAAATTGTGGAAAACGTTCAGTCAGGTAGAATTTCACCAGCAACTGCCCCTCCATCCACCTCCCACCCGCAAAACCACTGGCAGAGGATCATAAAACTAGCCATTTTGTTTTAAGGAAAAACACAAACCAGGAAATGGAGGTGAAAGCAGTAATGGGTTAGGGACATATTTCGAAAGAGTGGACTGTAAACAGCTGAAGGAGCAGTCACCAACAGATGGGACAAAGCAGAGGCATACACAGTAGCTAGGGTCAGAGCAGTGAGAAACACAAGAGGTGAGCTATAGAGTTACAAGATTGTGGCTGACAAGGCCACAATGAGATTTGAAAACAAATAACAAATTCATAAAACATCAGCTATTGGTGACTCACTGCTGATCTGCCAGGTTTACGAAACTCTTTAAGGTGAATGGATATGACAGAATG
The DNA here is from genome assembly GCF_021869965.1 of Rhincodon typus. Taxonomy (NCBI): domain Eukaryota; kingdom Metazoa; phylum Chordata; class Chondrichthyes; order Orectolobiformes; family Rhincodontidae; genus Rhincodon; species Rhincodon typus. Next base: position 21,052,595 of record NC_063339.1, read on the forward strand.
GAGATCTGACAGTTTAGTACATCTGTCTTGTGATGTTACATTGACAATAGGGGAATCTGCTTTGTGTGGTGAATTTAATGTTCTCACTATCTAATCATTCATATTTGTCAGTCATTGACAAAAGTACAATATGTCTTCTTCTCAAGAGATCTCAGGCTGGATTCCTGAGCTACGATGCGTAGAAGCATTTGGAGATTAAAGTTGCACCAGCGAGGCAAGAAATGGATCTCACCTCAATAACTGAGTGAGAAAAACTAAGGGAAGGAGTGGCTCTCTCTCTAATTCTCAGCTTTTCCAAGACCTTTCATTATGCAGGCCTGTGGCAGGAATGAGTTTTGGTTTGGGCATGAGATCTTCCTTGTAAAAATGACCTACAACCTTCACTGCATTTAATTACATAGATGTTGGATGCTTGGTTGAGGCACTTGGAGATTTGTAAGCACACACACTAACAATTGTGACTTATAGAGTCATAGAGTTCTACAGCACAGAAGCAGACTCTTCAGTCCAACTCATCCCTGCTGACCAGATATCTGAAACTGATCTACTCCTATTTGCCAGCATTTGGCCAATATCCCTCTAAACCTTTCCTATTCATGTACCCATCCAGATACCTTTTAAATGTTGTAATTGTACCAGCCTCCACCAATTCCTCTGGCAGCTCATTCCATACACGCACCACCCTCTATGTGAAAAAGTTGCCCCTTAGTTCCCTTTTAAATCTTTCGTCTCTCACCTTAAACTTATGCCCTTTATTTTTGGTCTCCCCTCTCTGTGGAAAAGACTTTGGCTATTCACCCTATCCATGCCCCTCATGAATTTATAAACCTCTATAAGGTTACCCCTGAGCGTCTGACTCTCTAGAGAAAAAAGCCCCAGCTTATTCAGCCTCTGCCTATAGCTCAAACCTTCCAATCCTGGCAACATCCTTGTAAATCTTTTCTGCATCCTTCAAGTTTAACATCTTTCCTATGGCAGGGAGACCAGAATTGAACATAGTATTCTAAAAGGGAACTAACCAATGCTCTGTATAACCATAACATGAAATCCCAACTCCTATACTCAGTGCACTGACCAATAAAGGCAAGTGTACTAAATACTTCTTCACTACCCTGTTTACCTGCTACGCTACTTTCAAGGAACTATGCACCTATACCCCTAGGCTTCCTTGTTCAGCAACACTCCCAGGGCCCTACCACTAACTGTACAAGTCATGCCCTGGTTTATCCTACCAAAACGCAACACCTCACATTTATCTAAATTAAACTCCATCTACCATTGCTCGGCCCATTGGCCCATCTGATTCTCAGTCCCATTGTACTCTGAGATAACCTTCTTCACTGTCCATTACACCACCAATTTTCTGTTAGACTGAAGGTGGGCACTGGGAAGTAGGGGGAATAAGTAAGGCGAGATCTGTTCTTGTTATCATTATAGGTTCTCTGCACAGACTGGTACATAAGTATACAGAAGACAGTCCCTTCTATAAATCTGCCCACTGACAATCTTCACATGGTACAAATCTCCACCACTGAATGAAAACATCCATCAATCATGTACATTACCTTCTCAATAACATAGAAGCACATGTTATGTATATTTCCTAGTATTACCTTCTTTAAAATGTGCCAATTCTAGAAATACATCCGACACAAATCAATACACTCAATTAACCTGGCATCTTTAGTTTCAAGCAACAGTAAGTAATACTCATTGGTAAATGCAGGTGAATTTCTAGACTGTCTTACTTTTATTTAAACTTTTGATAACCAATTGGGTTATGCTGGAATGAAACAAGCCATTGAAATTGATTTCTGAAATTAAGCTGCTCGGGAGATTTATTTACCTACTGCTGTGAGGCAGGAGAGAGCTCTGTGAACAGCAAGAATTGGAATTCACTTGAAGGGCTCTGGCACGATGATGATACAGAATAACTGACTACATCCACTGCTGAAGCTTTCTTCTGAAGCCTGTCCTGACCATTAATCAGTAAAAGTGCTACTAAAAGAACTTTTGAGATCCCACACACATCTTGTCAAGACAGTAGTAAACTATCCTGAGTACTAAGATACTTCTTTAAACATCTTGATTGTACAGTGCTAACATTCGGGGCCTATATTCCATACGTGATGATGCGTTTACTGCAACATTATTGGTAGTTATCCCCTAAATAGCTGAGGCATTTTTAAACGACTTTTATTTGCTTCATAATTTGACTGCATTCTCCTTTATTAATAGCATTTTTCAGAAATAGTATTAGAAGTAGAATCAGGTTTTATTGTCACATGTATTCAACTATAGGTATACAGGAGTACAGTGAAAAGTGTACAGCCACCATATTGGTTACACACTTAATTGCAATTTAAAGAAAAACAGCAGAAGTAAAACAAACAAAGCTAAAAGGAATGAAAAATGCCCAAATATTAGAGTCTTATTTAATTTTTATCTCTATGCAGGCACCCAGGTCAAGGCATGGAAAGGACCTGGTGATTGGAGGATGTGAGATGGTCCTCTAATGTTCCAGGACCCAGCAGTCAGAGGCTGTGAGCTGGGCCCTGCAATGTTCCAGGACCCAGCAGTTGGAGACTGTGAGATGGGCCTTGCCCGAGTTTGTTCCAGAACCCGGTTTCAGCCAGTAGCTAAAATTGTAGTGGCATTTGATAGGGGAAGGCAATGGCCTCGTGGTATTATCGCTGGACTGTTAATCCAGAGACCCAGATAACATTCTGGGGACCCAGGTTCAAATCCTGCCATAGCAGATGGTGGAATTTGAATCCAATAAAATATCTGGAATTAGGAATCTAATGATGACCATGAATCCATTGCCAATTGTCAGGAAAAACCCATCTGGTTCACTAATGTCCCTTAAGGAAGGAACTGCCATCCTTACCTGGTCTGGCCTACATGTGACTTTAGACCCACAGCAATGTGGTTGACTCTTAACTGCCCTCTGGGTAATTAGGGATGGGCAATAAATGCTGCCTGGTCAGCCATGCCCTCATCCAATGAATGAATAAAAAAAATTCATTACAATGTCTCCTTTATTTCATGCCTAACATTGCCATCAATTTTTTTACACTCTAATGTACTATACCATTTTATGACATTTAAGAATGTAATGTTGATAGTTATGAAATATTCAAAACAATACAGACTTCGACGTTTTCATTTTAAGTTTCGAACAGCTGGCCTGGAGCAGCTATAATAATTACTGTAGAGAACATTGAGTTATTATAAATGGTAAATATAACTAAAGTTGATCAGTGTGTCATCTTTGTAATTCAGTGTTACCCACTTGGAAAGAATTAAGGGTGAGAATGTTCAATTAAAAGATTTACAAAGAACAAACTGCACCACTATCAATCGTCTAATCTTTCTGTCCTGAATGGATTGACTGCTTTTACTCCTGCTCCCTCCTTTTTAATCTCTTTTCATTGGCATGGCAGCACAATGGTTAGCACTGCTACCTCACAATAGTACAAGTGATAACAGCAGGCTGACTCCGCCAATAAACCCTTGGATTTCAACAGTTCTTTACCTCCTGCTCCCTGTATTCCCTGATTTCTTGAAGGACAAAAAAAACTCTGACAGACATACACAGATTAAAATATATTCCACAATGAAACATTCACAACCCCCTGGGGTTTAGAAGTCCAAAGATTTATATCCCTTTCATGGAGGAAATTTCTCCTCATCCCTGACCTAAATGGTCATCCAGTAATCCTAAAACTGTGCGCCCGTGTTTTAGATTCCCCAGCCAGCAAAACAAAAACTGCTCAGTTTCTACCTTGTCATGCCACTTCACGGTTATGTATGTTTCAGACGAAAATAGTCTTTTCCATTCACGAAATACTAACTTTCACAAAAACAGAAATATTATGAATGATGAGGTGATATTTCAAAGTATCAGAGGTAGTTGAAAGACATAGAATATTGAGATCCACCATGGACACACAACGTTCTTCACACACACACACACACACACACACACACACACACAGAGTTCTTGACCTTAGCTATAACTTTACGAACAGCACCAAGTTGAAGCCTGGATAGTGCACTGATGATTAACTTAGACGGCTGCTCATTCCTAAGTCATGTTCACACAACTTTTACCGTGTGGTTACACTGGCATTGACTCCAGCCTGTTTAATGTTAAAAGCAAGATTTTAGGAATGTAAAATAAAATAACAAAGGACTGAAGAATACAAAGGGCTGAGATTTTAAAAAGTGCATTCAAATTAGAGTTGCAGCTCTTCACAAACTGCTTAGGATTTATGCATGAAAAAGAGAGGGAAAAGGAATTTGTGGCTGGAGTCATGTTTAGCAATTGAAATTCAAAACTTGAACCTTTGTGAAAACAGATCTATGCTTTGTAACTTAATATTGTGTTCATGCAAACAGATTCAAGTTTAGAATTACTGTTGCCATAAAGTATGTATCTGCAGGTTTCAGAGTAAGGAAATGATGCATTGTGTATTGTTCATAGGTACATTTTTCTGTGTTGAGTGTGTTGCTTAACACAGTTCACTTTGAGTTAATTATAATTGGATTGCATTTGTAGCTGGAGCCAAATCCCTCCGTAGGACATGCTAACTTGCCAAAAAGTACAAAAGCAATCATCCGATAACAGTATAAACATATACCATGTCATTTAGTTAATGTGAAATGTATCAAGCACAGTTGGATTTAATGCCGTATTTTTTGTAAAGCTATGCTGCCAGCAAGGAGCTTTGCTTGGAACAAGAAAGGGTTTTTAGGAGCACAGGCTCATGCATGCTGCACTTCACAGGAAAGAAAGCTTTTAGGAAAATAAAAGCAACACTACTGCCAAGACAAGCTGCCTTTTGATATGTGAATGAACTTAAAAGGATTGAATGATCTTCAGAACTCTATCCTTACCACTCACCCTGCTCCTGTAAACTGGTCACCATGATAATTCTAAACTCACAGAAGTTGGATCATTAATGTCAGGCTTGACTTTGGTTGAAGAACAAGTTCTGAAATACAATTGTCAAAGGGGTGCCCTTGTTTGACAGATTACTGAGCATTTCTTCGATAACTTGCACCAAGAAGTGCCATTTCACCAGTCAGTGACATGTACAATATTAGGTCAGAAGCTAGGAATACTGTAGTGAGTGATTCACCTCCTGACTCCTCAAATCCTTTTCACATCTGTAAGAAACATGACAAACTGAACATTAGAATACTTTTCACTTGCATGAATGAATAAGTGAAGATTTGACAACACTTCAGAAGCTCAACCCTATCTACAGGAAAAACAATCCACTTGATCGACATCCAATCCACCACCTTAACCATAAATATACTCCAACTCGGTGAGTTTATGGTGCCCACCACTAGCAACTCAATCCATTTTTTTTTTCACAGCACCTTCCAAACCCATGAGATAACAAGGTGTAGAGCTAGATGAACACAGCAGGCCAAGTAGCATCAGAGGAGCAGGCCTATCTCCCTTCCAAACTCATGTTCCTCATCGTCTGGAAATACAGGAGGAGAAGACAGTTCATGAGAAAGCCATCACCTCCAAGGTCCTCTCCAAGTCAAATCATCATTCCTTTAACACAGGTCAAATTAATGTAACTTCCTCCCTAACAGCACTGTGGGAATACTTCCACCACATGACCTGCCATGGTCAAGGAGCTGGTTCAATATCATCTCCTCTGACATTTAAGAGTGGACAATAAATGCTGGTTTTATCAGTAATGAACACATTCTATGAATATATTTGAAACTGATAGTTCTCCCTATACCTTTGGATAATACAGTAGCTAATTTTCTGCTTAAGGTTGGGCAATCTCTTATTCACAAAATGCCCATATTATGTAAACAGTTCGAGTTGGTGGTCTTCCTACATGACCCGACTTTCAGGCAGCCAAATGCTTAATCAAAGAATTTCTGACTATTCTTTCTGAACAAAGATAGTACATTATATGGACAATTTAAAACAATTAATTTTGAAATAGGGTAGCCTTACAGTGTATATATATATATATAATTTATATGCAAATACAATAGTGCTGACAACAAAAATTGAAATACAGTGTGTCAAAAACCTGTACAGTAATGCATATTCAAATGCAATGCGCAACACATGGTGAAAATGAATGCTGAGTTCAGTAAGTGACCTTTTTCATTATTTTGTTTTTACAGATAAGAGATAGAAAATTAAGCAGGATTGGCATGAGTTCATAAAATGTCCAAAGGAATCTTCCTGAGCAAACAGGGTGAAGGTAACAAAGGAAGTTAAGTCAGTGTAGAGGAAGGGGAAGGGATATATGAGTACTCTGATAGAAAGGTCAAATTGGCAAGAGAAACTCTGGAATTGTGTGAGGCAAGAAGCCAAGCAAAAGGAGGAAAGTTTGGCACTGTTTGAAGTCTGACCAACAAGACTGTGTACCTCAAGAGACTTAGAGTCAATGTTGGATTAAATGAGGAAAACATGCATAAATTTATCAAGTATTCTGAAGTAATAGGTGATGCTTTGTTTAACATCCTGCCTAGCTAGATTATTGAATAAGGAGAATTTCTTTTCCCCCATCTGGATATTGCATAAAGCCAAGAAAGTAAGCTGTTGCAGGCTTAAGGAGTGACGACCAACAGATGAAGAAATGTGATCCTCAGTAAATTGTTAAACTAATAGACAGTATCTTGAAGAAAGCTTTAATTCTGGCTGAGAGAATTGAAATATTACTTCTTTCAGCAGAGCAAACCAAACAATGAAGGAGAGACCCACTTGAGGGGAAGGATGATACAATGATACACGGTTCAGAACAAAATGCTACAGCTAATTGCTAAATTGATTCAGAAAGTTATTCAAAACACACAGCATACAGTCTAATTGAAGCATAATCACAGGAGCATGTAAGAAATAGTTAAGGGAAACAAAAAGGCACCATTCTGTATTCTCTCCTCAGTGAAGCATATGTATCATTGTATGGAATGAAAAGAATGGTCCTTAAACTAACCACATATGTATGTCTGGTGTTGCACTGCTTGTAATGTGCATATCCTTCTTGGACAGTAACTACTACCTATAACTTTCTTAAAAAATTGAACAAACTATTCAGACCTCTGGAGCAAGTGGAATTTCAAACCAGAAATATTGTTGTCTTCAAACAATCTCAAGCCAAGTGTCATTTTAACAAAGTAAAGAATTCTTCCATACATGATGTGTAAAGGAAGATTTGATGACATTATGGTAATATTAAGCATGGTTGCAGCTCATTTCAGCTGTATTGCGATGGCAGAATCGAAGCTGAGCGCACATCACTTTATTTCAGATTTATTGCTTGGCTTGTTAAACTGGAAGTGAACATGGGAATCATTTTTTACTGGAGATCCTGTTCCTGCTCCAGCCCTAATTATGTCAGTGCAATTATGTTTTTCTATCTCAGTTCCAGGCCAAATTCTTCCAGTCTAGTACAAACTACAAAATATACTTCTGCAAATAAATAAAATAGCAGATGGTGACAAACATTGTACTTGTTCATGTTTTATTTAAACTCCAATTTGCATTGAGACATCTTTAATACAAGATCAAAAAGTATGGTTTTGTTAAAACACACACCAATGCTCAAAAGTAATTACAAGTATCCCGATTAATGAGCTGATTATCACACCTCTTGCCTCAGAAATAGATAAGGATATCAAGGAACAAATACTATCATCTTATCTGCAGTTATCCTATTTAATTACTTAACCTGTTGCTATTGTACTGTTTAATTCTCACTTCCAATTGCTCTGTATAGCCCTTGGTTGTGGGCACCTGTGATTTAAATTAGATCTCCAAGTCAATTTCCATCTTCTGGCTTCTGTGGTTGCTTTGCTTTTGCAAAATTTAGTTGCAGCTACCTTTTTGACCTGACATACCAGCAGTTCTGTGCTATTAGTGTATTCTGCAGTTTTGTGCAATCTTTTTGCAACCCAGCACTCCTTAGTACCGACAGGCATATGCATTACTTGACACTTTCAAAACTGACAGGCCAACAATTCCATTTCTTTTTCATGTCAAGTATAGTTACAGGATAAACAAGCTGTTGATGTTTCTGCGAATTATATTTTTGGCCAGTCAGAGTCTTAAATTTTTCACTGAAGGTAGACGAATTAATTCACAGAGCATGTAAAAATATGTTGTTTTTGCAAATTCATCTTGCTCTTAAGTAGAAAAGGTAAGGAACACAGAATTGAAATATTTAGGAATAAGAGCTTGTAAGGGAAGGATTGAGTTATAAGGAGAAGCTGGATAGGCTGGGACTTTTTTCACTGAAGTGAAGGAGGTTAAGAGATGACCTTATAGAGGTCTTTAAAATCATGAGGGAAATAAATAAAGTGAATATCAGGTGTCTTTTCCCTAGGGTGGGGAGTTCAAAACTGGGGGGCATATTTTTAAGGTGGGAGGAGAAAGATTTAGAAAGGAGATGAGGGGCAACTTTTTTTTTATACAGAGAATGGTTCATATGTGGAATAGATTTCAGAAGAAGTGTTGGATGTGAGTACAGTTACAACATTGAAAAGACATTTGGATAAGTACATGAATAAGAAAGGTTTGGAGGGATATAGGCCTAGTGCAGGCAGATGGGACTAGTTTAGTTTGAGATTATGGTCGGCATGAACTAGTTGGGCCAAAGGTTCTGTTTCCATGCTGTATGACTGTATGACAATATTGCAGTAAACCAGATCATGAAACAATTTTAAGCTGTGGCCCTCATTCATGTAAAAGATTCTTATGCGAGCAGTTTCATCACAGGCTTTAGGAATAACCTCTTCTAATTGGTTTGGTTACAAACAGAATGAAAGTTCACAGTTTTGGGACATTTCCTCGTTCAGTGCTTCAGTTCTGAAGATGGACAATGACAATTACAATTGCTTTCGACATAGACCAAACATCCTTTGTCAATGAAACAATGATGCATTATTTATCTTTATTGAGACCCATCTTCAGTCTTTGACACATGACGATACCATCTTCCTCCAATGTGTAACTCAGTCAGATTACCTTTTCATGGCTGAATATTAAACAACTCAATCATACCTAGTTTGCTGGCAGAAATTGTTTCTCTTCCCCTTCCCCACCTACATGCTGAACGTAAGTAATTTTTTTTTGTAAACAGATTATTATCCTCCACTTATACCCTGATGCCACCCAACTACATTTTTAATGTCTATCTCGACCTCTCATTCTTCTGTATTATCAGATTGCTAATCTTACCTAGACCATAAAGTGGTCGGTCTCCTACTGATCTCAGTAACCTCTTCAAACTCTAAAACACTTTAGGAAGTGCTTTGCTCCTCCTCCAAAACTTCCTTTCTCACCCTTTGGTAACCATGCCTTCAGCTACCTGGATCCCAAGTTCTAGATTCCCTTCTTGAGCACATCTATGTCCCCACTTCACACTCTTCTGCTCCACACACTTGGCCAAGGTTTTGATTATGCTCCTAATATCTCCTTGGTGTCTGATAATTGCACTAGGAAGCACAACTTCAGTAAAAAAAGACCGAAAGAACTGCAGATGCTGTTAATCAGGAAACAAAACAGAAATTGCTGGAAAAGCTCAGCAGGTCTGGCAGCATCTGTGAAGTAAAAATCAGAGTTAATGTTTCGGGTCCAGTTCTGAGGAAGTGTCACTGGACCTGAAACGTTAACTCTGTTTTTTCCCTTACAGATGCTGCAAGACCTGCTGTGCTTTTCCAGCAACTTTGTGTTTTTTTTTCAGTTAAAAAGATGCTTTCTATATGCTGGCTATTGCTGTTAAAATGTGATGGTCCAGGAATTACTTAACAGAGAAAAAAAAATCTTATAAGAGTTTCTGCAAAACAACAATAACAAGATTGTTTTTGCTAGCTGGATATTTTTACACCTGCTAAATTTCCAGTCATCACCAGTTTAATAATTCTATAGAGCCTTATTCAGAGGTACAATTTTTATATCTGGTTGATTCTGAACCTGCCCTCAAAGCTATCCAAAACAGATTAACTGGTCACTATCAGAGTGCTGTTTGTGGGACCTTACCGCTGTTTGTAACCTGCCTGCAACATTTGTCCTCAAAACTACAGTGACTTGATTTTCAAAGGTAACTTATTGGTTCCAAGTGCTTTGAGACGCTAATTGAAGTGCAACATAAATGCAAGTTTATTTTTCCCTCTTTCTCACCTGCTGCCTGACTGCTTTTTGTGCATGAAGAAACTACACAGGGAATATATTTCGTGAATCTCACATGCCTTAATTTGACACAGTCTCTATAAAAGTAGAAGCATGACTACTTTCTTCTGTAACTAGGGAATAAGCACCTCAGTTTTAAATTCTATCTCGCTGAGCAGGGAAGCTGAATTCATAGGACCTATTTTATTTCACTACTTCAAATTCAACTGGGGAGCCTGCCAACATCTATACTAGGGAAAACTCCAAACATATGAAGGCCTGCAATCTTTGATTTATTCAAAAACTTGCAGTCATGAATAGGAACCTTCATTGATTGGCTGTCTGTTTTCAAAGATTAACAAGGTGTAAGAGATACTTGAACTACTGATTCATGTATTTAAACAATTAAGAGAAGCCTCAGAGTTCTTTTGAATGTTGAGTACTTTCCTCTGTATTGAATAAATACATAATTACCCAATCTAGCAAATGGCCAATTTAAATTGTGCTCATTCTCCATTAATTGTCCTTGACTATAACACTTTAAACTACAATGCTCGATTTTGTATTCTTTAGTCAGTTGAAGGCTTGAAATATTTATGTTTTGGCTCTGGGGACTACTTCAGTGTATTAACATGCTATTCTACCTTTGAGACCTTCATATGAATCATACAGAATTTTGCATCTTCCAAACATACTTACAAGTATTCTTTGTAAATTTTATTGAGCTGAGAAATAACCACATCAAGGTAAAAAAAAACAAACATGCCAAAAACTACTAGTGCGTAATAGGGGAAATACCTCCATTGAGCTAGGTTTTGGATATTCTAACATTACATGTATGTTAAAACAGTCCTGGGATTCAAGATTGCCTCCCATTGGTTTGTAGCAATGTTCTGTTGCAGGATAAGACAACAGCATAGAGTGAGGAAGAAGCATGGGAACGTTAAGGAAAGTCTAGAGGCAATTGAAAATAATCATGAACTTTCAACTTGAGAACAATTTTAAGAATTATTCTGGTGTAGTGAAGAAAGAAAGAGCAGACAGCAACACAATCAACCCATCCGAAAATTTATTTTGTAATTATTTAATTAATTGCTTTTAACAAAAATGACAAAACATAGACTAGTTTTGTTCTAAATTTTTTGTAATAGAGCATTGGTACCATAGTTGGCTGTTTTCCTTACAGATGGCAGTGAGTAAAAGTATTTATTTTTCGCATCTTGGTCAGGTATTTGAAATAGTAAAGAACAAATGACTATCAAGTAGTGACCATAAATATCGAGTGACAATCCCAGAGTGGAGAGTGAAATTTGAATAAGTCTATTATTAAACGCTAGTCTAATTGTAACCATGAAAATATTGCCCCAAAAAATAATCCATCTTGTTCACTCTTTTTCTGTAGGGAAGGAAAATCTGTATCCTCATCCAGAATGGCCTACAGGTAACTCCAGACCCACAATAATGTGGTTAACTCTTAAATACCCTGTGAAATGGCCAAGCAAGCCATTATATCAAGCTGCTACAAAGTCTCATTAAAAGAATGAAAACAGGCAGACAACCTGGCATCAACCAAGGCAGTGGAAGACACAATGACACACAAAATCCGAAATAAAAAACGAAGAACTGTTAGAGATAGTAAGGACTGCAGATGCTGGAGGAACACAGCAGGCCAGGCAGCATCAGAGGAGCAGGAAAGTTGACATTTCAGGTCTGGACCTTCTTGTTGTGCTGGAAATCTGAAACAAAAACAGAAATCACTGGAGAACCTCAGCAGTTCTGGCAGCATCTGAGGATAGAAAGTAGAGTCAACATTGTCAGGCCCAGTCCTGAAGGAGGGTCACTGAACCCAGAATGTTAATTCTGTTTTCTCTCCATAGATGCTGCCAGACCTGTTGAGTTTCTCTAGCTATTTCTGTTTTTGTGGCACAAATAGCCTTGTTGGACAAAGTCTTCCTTCCTAACATCTGAGGGATTGTGTTAAAATTGCAAGATTTGTCCCACAAACTGGTTAAGCAACAGTCTGACATTCATTCATATGTAACAATATGGTTACAATGTCCAAGACACCACCATCACCATCCCTGAGTGTGTCCCATCTCATGCAATGATATACAGTTCAGATTGATCCTTGGAGAGCTCAACATTGACTCTAGATTCTATGAAGTCACATGGCATTAGGTTGTGCATAGGCAAGGAAACCACCAGATGATTACTGTTTTATGGGTATTTTGCCTTTAAGACAGCTCACTATTAAGGACTCCATGTGCCATGAAAGGATTATGTGCTAGGGTAGGCCAAAGACATATTGTCAGAATGTTCACAGAATCTCTAAGTTTAGATTGGGAAACAATAGGCCTCTTAACAGAAATTAAAATGTTGAACCAGCATTTAGAGCAATGGTTTCTAGTTTTGGGTGTGTTAAGCAAGTCATTAAGATTTGTTTTGACTTTATATTTTTCTGTATGTACAAAGACAGTATATTCCATTTTTCTGTATTTTTAATTGGGGACTTAAATGGAAAAGGGGTTATTTTAAAAATTAAGGATTGTGGAAAATATTATTGCATCGTTTTACAAGCAAGTTACCATGAACACATTGCAAGTATTGTTTGCTCTACTGTTTGTTCAAGCCACGGGGCACATTACGAGAGATGAGTTGCAGTCAGGGGCTGTGGAGATTAAAACTGGCAACAAGTAGCTGATTAGTTTGTGCACTGGTTAACAATTATCAATGACAAAGACCTTCTGCCTGCTGACAAATCTGTTGTTGGCCCCAAGGTAGTCAAATAGCTTAGCGTGTTAATGTTTGGTCAGAAGAAAGGAACTGTCCTTTCTTTGCAGTTAAACAAAAAAAAAACCTCGAGCATGAAGAAAGCCACTTTATTTCCCTCACAGTTACTGTAAGTTGTGACTTTTAACCAATAAGGTAGAAACTTTATTAGTGTGAATCAGTCAGCGGGTACCTTCTTCAAGGAAGTGAAAGTACCTGGAGAAGGAAGATCAAGGAGCATGTCCTGATAAGTTAAAAGAATAATCTCAATGAATCCTGTGGACCATTGAAGTTCCTTGCCTGCCTTTGCCTGTACGCACAACAACTATGAATTTTTTAAACTGTCTGAGTGTGTCACGGCAACTTTTTAAGTGGGTCATAGTTTTAACTAGTAGAGTTATATGTTGCTTGTAACTTTTATCTGTGGCTCAAAGCTATTATAATAAATTGTAATTCTTGTTAAGTACAGAAACCTGTCTGTTCTTTCTGTCACTCTTGACCAAAAAACAGTTAAATTGAGGAATTTTGCATAGTTTCTTTAAAAAAGTAGCTTTTGAGATGACTCCAGGAATAGTGGGGCTAGCTTTTGAGCATGTTATCCCAGTGCGGTTTTAGCAATTGAGAATAAATGTCTACATAGAATTAAGATGTCATATTTATCAGCTTAAAGTTAAAATAACATCAGAAGGAATGACGTAATTTAAGAACCTGCTGAAAGTGGATCCTTCTGAGTGAGTTAAATTGTCCATCTGCATTAGGAGTATATAAAACTAGCCAATTTAGTATGACTTAGCACTTGAGGGCAACTTACAATAAAGCTGGAGGTAGGGAAAAATATGTTCTAGTGTTTTTGCTCTCTTATAAACTTTTAAAGCCTCCAGTATTTGATTCTAATTGCACTACAGGAGAGAAATCTGTTTAATTGGTGAGATTCTAGATTAAGGTTTACTATATTTCAATTATTTCAAAATAATATAGCAACTCGTAGTAATGTTAATAAGACTCAAAAAAAACTAAATTTAATGTTGAGTACAATATTTAAGCAGTTCCTTAGAGCACATTAAGGATAGATAATGTGTGCAGTTGTAGCATGTAGGAATTTCTACAGTTGCAGCATGTGGGAGCTCCTGAATACCAGTTTGGTACAAGGCAAACTCATCTGCAATAAATGTTTGAAGTTCAAGCTGCTTTGCTTCAGAATTTATGAGCTGGTGCCTGGACTACAGATACTGAGTTGCATGAGAGAGCAGAGGGATAATACCTAGATTCATCATCCTAGGATACAGTCATACCTCTTAGGATTGGATTGCTTGATTATTTAGAGACAAGAAAGTGTACCAGCAAGTTACGCAGGCAAGGGGACCAAGAAGACAGGAGCACAGGACCCTCAGTGTTTTGGATTGTATAATGGGTCTGAGATTCTTTGGGCTGTCTGAATAAGAGTGAGAACTGCAGAGTGGATGAGCTAACAGACCATGGCATTACGGTACAGGAAGACACTGAAGGTGGTAGACTAATTTAGGACATAGTGTAAGTAGGAGATGGTATAGTGAAGGGGATTGAAACTGTTCTCTGCTTGAGTCCAGATAGCTGTGTTGACCCCCACCCCCAACCCTGGATTCAGAGTTCAGGGCATCTGCTGAGGCCTGGAAAGGAACTTGCAATGGGGCATGGGAGGATCCAGTTGTTGTCGTCTACATAACATACTATATAGGTCATATCTAGGCAGAACAAAGAGGGAGGTTCTGCATAATCAGTTTCAGAAGCTAGGTGCCAAATTAAGAAGCATAACTTCAAAGGTCATAATTTCTGCATGATTACCTGATCCACAGGGAAATTAGCAGCGTGCAAAACAGACAAGAGAGATGAATACATAGTTCAAATACTGAGAGAAGTGGGTTCATCGGCCAGTGGCACCAATACTAGGGAAAATGGAATTTATACCAATGGGATGGTATCCATCTGAACTATATGGCAATCAGTGTTCTTGCCAACTGCATAACTCGGGAAGTTGAGATGATTTTAAATGAAATAATGGGGGAAAGGGATCAAATTTAGAAAGATGGGGTTAATCAAAGAGAATAGTTGAGGTCTAAGGAAATATGTTAATATAAGAAATGGTAAACAGACCATTGCAGGAAGGGATAGAGAGCATGAATTTAAAAGTCAACCAACAAGTAAGAGTAGAATGGAAAAGGATTAAACTAAAGTCTCTGAATGCAATTGGACATAGCATTCAAAATAAATGCACTGAGAGTGCAAATAGAAATATATAAGTATGGCCTGTTAGCTATTACAGAGACACAGCTGCAGGATGACATGGAGTTGCACTGCAATCTTGGGTGTGGGGGTAGAGGGCATTTAGGAATAACAGGAAAGTAGGAAAAGGTGGAGGGATGCATTTTTTTTAGTTATTAATAAATAGTATTCAAATAATAGAAAGAGATGAAACTAAATGCGGAAACAGTTTGGGTAAAAATGAAAAAAGACGAAGGCAAGAAATCGCTGTGAGAGTGGTGTACAGGTCCAGTAACAGTAATCACACAGTACGGTGAGGCAGAAAGAAAACAAAATCAGAACTTGTCAGAAAGACATGATTTTAAATACGACATATTTTGTTTTATTGACTCTGGCTGAAGCGTTCACTGCAATCTTCAGCCAGAAGTGCTGAGTGGATGATCCATCTCGGTCTTCTCCAGTGCTCCAACCCCACCTCTTTGACCTGTCTGTCTCCTCTCCACCTATCTTCTCCTTTATCCATCTTCTATCCGCCTCCCCCTCTCTCCCTATTTATTTCAGAACCCCCTTCCCCTCCCCCATTTCTGAAGAAGGGTCTGGACCCAAAACGTCAGCTTTCCTGCTCCTCTGATGCTGCTTGGCCTGCTGTGTTTATCCAGCTCTACACCGTGTTATCCCAGAATTACAGATACCTGTCTTCAGTCGATTCAATTCACTCCACGTGATATCAAGAAACAACTGGAGACACTGGATACTGAAAAGGCTACGGGCCCTGACAACATTCCAGCAATAGTACTGAAGACTTGTGCTCCAGAACTTGCCGCTCCCCTAGCCAAGCTGTTCCAGTACAATTACAGCACTGGTATCTACCCGACAATGTGGAAAATTACCCAAGTAAGTCCTGTACATAAAAAGCAGGACAAATCCTAGCTGGTCAGTTACCGCCCCATCAGCCTACTCTTGATTGTCAGTGAAGTGATGGAAGGTGTCATCAACAGTGCTATCAAGCAGCACCTACTCAGCAATAACCAGCTTAGTGATGCCCACCAGGGCCACTCAGCTCCTGACCTCATTACAGCTTTGGTTCTAACATGGACAAAAGAACTGAATCCAGAGGTGAGGTGAGAGTGACAGCCCTTGACATCGAGGCTGTATTCAACCAAGTGTGGCATCGAAGAGCCCTAGCAGCACTGGAATCAATGGGTATTGGGGCAAACTCTCCACTATTTGGAGTCATACCTGACACATAGGAAGATGGCCATGGTTGTTGGAAGTCGGTTATTTCAGCTCCAGGATATCTCTAGATGTTCCTCAAGGTAGTGTCCTTGGCCCCACCATCTTCTGCAGCTTCATCAATGACATTCCCTCCATCATAAGGACAGAAGTGGGGATGTTTGCTGATGATTGCACAATGTTCAGCACAATTTGTGAGTCCTCAGATACTGAAGCAATCCATGTTCACATGCAACAAGATCTGGACAATATCCAGGCTTGGGCTGACAATTGGCAAGTAACATTCACAACACACAAATGCCAGGCTATGACCATCACCAATAAGAGACAATCTAACCACCTCCCCATGGCATTCAGTGGTGTTACCATCACTGAAGCCCCCACTATCAACATCCTGGGGGTTACCATTGACAAGAAACTCAAGAAACTGTAACTCACCACATAAATGCAGTGGTTACAAGAGCAGCCAGAAGCTGGGAATACTGCGGCGAGTAACTCACCTTCTGACTCCTCAAAGCCTGTCCACCATCTACAAGGCACAAGTCATGAGTGTGATGGAATAATCCCCGCTTGCCTGGATGAGTGCACCTCCAACAACACTCAAGAAGCTTGACACCATCCAGGACAAAGCAGCCTGTTTGATTGGCACCACATCCACAAGCATCCACTTCGTCCACCACTGACACTCAGTAGCAGCAGAGTGTAATATCTACAAGATGCACTGCAGAAATTCACCAAAGATCCTCAGACAGCACCTTCCAAACCCACGACCACTTTCACCTAGAAGAACAAGAGCAGCAGATGTATGGGAACACCACCACCTTCAAGTTTCCCTCCAAGCAACTCACCATCCTGACTTTGAAATATATCACATTTCCTTCACTGTTGCTGGGTCAAAATTCTGGAATTCCCTCCATAATGGCATTGTGGGTCAACCCACAGTAAGTAGACTGCAGTGGTTCAAGAAGGCAGCTCACCACCACCTACTCAAGGGCAACTAGGGATGGGCAACAATGCTGGCTCGCCAGCGATGCCAACATCTCTCAAATGAATAAAAAATAAAAATAAAACTGGTTGGACATAGACATGGCTGGCTGACCAACATTTATTGCCTGTCCCTAGTTGCTCTTGAGGAGGTGGTAGTTAGCTGCCTTTTCACCCACTGAAGTCCATGTGCTGTAGGTAACCCAAGATGACCTACTTCCAAGTGGCTTTGAGGGAAACTTGCAGGAGGTGATGGTGTTCCCATGTATCTCCTGCCCTTGTCCTTCCAGATAGAAGTGGTTTTGGGCTTGGATGGTGTTGTATAAGTACCTTTGGTGAATTTCTGCAGAGCTCCAAGTATATAGAAGCAGCAGTGTGTCCTGAACTTTGATGGTGGAGGGCATTATTGCTTGTGAATGAGATACCAATCAAGGTCTCTGTATGGTGTCAAACATCATGAGCGGTGTCGAAGTTGCCCTCATCCAGGCATATGGGGAGAATTCCATCACACTCCTAACTTGTGCTTTGCATATAATGAACAGGCTTTGGGGAGTTAGGAGGTGAGATACTCCTTGCAGTATTTCTAAACTTTGACATGCTCTTGTAGCACGGTATTTATTTTGTGAGTCCAGTTGAGTTTCTGGTCAATTTGTAATTCCCTTGGATGTTGATAGCGGGGTTTCCGTGATGGTAACATCATTTGATATCAAGGAGTGTTGGTTACATTGTCTCTGATTGGAGACAGAATTGCTCGGCATTTGAGTGGCACGAATGTTACTTGCCACTTGTCAGGCCAAGCCTGGATATTTTGAACATGGGCTGCTTCAGTATTTGAGGAGTCACGAATGATGCTGAACATTGTGTAATCAATAGCGAACATCGCTACGTTTGACCTTATGATGGAGGGAAGGTCATTGATGAAGCAGTTGAAGATGGTTGGGCCTGAGGAACTCCTGCAGAGATGTCCTGGAGCTGTGATGACTAATTCCAACAACCACAACCATTTTCCTCTGTGCCATGCATGAGTCCAACCAGCAGAGAGTTTGTCCCCTAATATCCATTGATTCCAGTTCTGCTAGGGCTCCTTGATGCCACACTCGGTCGAATATGGCCTTGATGTCAAGAGCTGTCACTCTCACTTCACGTCTGGACTTCAGCTCTTTTGTCCAAATTTGAACCAATGCTGTAATGAGATCAGGAGCTGAGTGGCCCTGGCAGGACCCAAACTGGGTGTCGCTGAACAGGTCATTGCTGAGCAGGTTCTGCCTGACAGTAATATTGATGACATCTTCCATCATTTTACTGGCGATCGAGAGGAGACTGATGAGACAATAATTGGCAGATTGAGTTTGTCCTGCTTTTTGTGTACAGAACAGACCTGACAATTTTCTGCAGATTTGGGTAGATGCCAATGTTGTAACTATACTGGAACAGTTTGACTAGGGGAACAGCAAATTCTGGAGCCCAAGTTTTTAGTACTATTGCTGGAATGTTGTCAGGGCCCGCAGCCTTTGCAGTATCCAGTGTCTCCAAACATTTCTATACCACGTGGAGTGAATCAAATTGGCTGAAGACTGGTATCTGTGGACCAGCGGAGGAGTCTGAGATGGATCATCCACTTGTCACTTCTGGCTGAAGATGGCTGTGAATACTTCAGCCTTATCTTTTGCACTGATGTGCTGGGCTCTTCCATCATTGAGGATGGGGGTATTTGTGCAGCCTCAATCTCCAATGAATTGTTTAATTGTTCACCACCTTTCACGACTGGATATGGCAAGACTGCAGGGCTTAAATCTATCCATTGGCTTACTTTATAGAGGTTTATAAAACCATGAGGGCCATGGGTACGGTGAATAGCCAAGGTCTTTTTCCTAGGGTGGTGGAATCCAAAACTAGAGGAGATAGTTCCTTTTTAAATCTTTCCCCTTTCACCTTAAACCTGAGAGGTAATTTTTTCACACAGAGGCTGGTGCGTGTATAGAACGAGCTGCCAGGTGAAGTGGTGGAGATGGGTACAATCACAACATTTAAAAGGCAACTGGATGGGTGCATGAATAGGAAGAGCTTGGAGGGATATGGACTTGGACAAGTTGGACTGAAAGGTCTGTTTCTGTGCTGTACGACTCTATGACTCTATGTTTGTGAATGTCATATCCGCCTATCTCTGGGGTATAAAACACAACAAGTCCAACATCCACACTTGCCACTTGCCTGTTATTAGCAGGTAGCCCCTGGGTCATGTGATTCTCCATATCCTCCTGTCGACATCGTCCCTGGAATGATAAAAATTTTGTCATGGATACAACAGAGGAATCTTATTTTTATGACAACCAGTTTGACACACAGACATTGTGTTAGATAGGATGAAGTATTATTAATTATTAATTCAAAAGAATGAAAATTAAAACTATGAATAAAAGCAAAACATCGCAAAGGATAGTAAAAAATGGTAGCAATGTCAAACAAAACAATCCAGATTGTTAACATCCTCACAACAGTGTGAGCCCAGAGAATGAGTCTTGGAATATTTTGTCTAGTGGGATACATTGGCTATGTGGGCATTACTGGCCAAGCCAGCACTTACTGCCTTGAGGGCAGTTAACAGTGAATCACATTGAATCAGAGACAGTAGGAACTGCAGATGCTGGAGAATCCGAGACAATAAGGTGCAGAGCTGGATGAACACAGCAGACCAAGCAGCATCTTGCTCCTATGATGCTGCTTGGCCTGTTTTGTTCATCCAGCTCTGCACCTTGTTTTCTCAGTGAATCACACTGTATGGGTCTGGAGTCAAGTAAAAGTTAGACTAGATAACGCTGACAGATTTCCTTCCCTAGAGGACATTAGTGAACCAGATGAGTTTTAACATCAATGGTTGTCATTAGGTTAGCTTTTTATTCCACTTTTTTTTATTGAATTCAAGTTTTACCGTTCTGCATAGTGGGATTCAAACCAATATCTCCAGAACATTAATTTGGTTCTCTAGTTTATTGATCCAGTGACATTACCTGTTATCCCAACCCCCCTATTGTCTCCACAACATTTTGTGTAAGTACACTATCACCATGTCAATAGGCAGCCAAAGCATCCCACACTGATAATGTTTGAATGCGCGTCACAAGAACCATTGCTGATCTTTGAATGCATGTCATATGAACCATTGTGGCACATATTGCTGTGGGGTATTAACTAATGCAGCCAAGTATTCCTGATATCCTTCCAGCCCAGCAAGCACCCAGTAGCATTCACACTGGCTGAGCTTGATTGAATTTAAATCCTAGTGGTTTTGAATGTCTCGGATTTTTTGGGCAGTTAAACAAACGGCCAAAGATCACATGGGTAACGTAACTGCAGATTCTGTTCTATGGAGCCAGTCCCAAAATGCTCTATGCTTCAACAAGCCATTAATAATTCCAATCAGAATGGACAGAGCAAAAATTGGATGAAAATCGAGCATCACTAGTCAGCCAATTTCACAGCTGGTTGTGCCCATCTTACACCTATAAAGAAAATGATAAGATGCTCTCAGAGGTTCCAAATGGTTCTTTAGGAGGAGTGTCAAGGCTTCAGTGTGGGCATGGAGATAGTTACTGGAATGGGACACAGGATAAGGGAATTCAGTTATTTAGAGAGATTGTGGCTGTTCAGACAGAGAGATTGCAAGAGGAAATTTGATGGAGGCATTCAAAATCATGAATTGTTCTGATGGAATGTATAAAGTGAAGACCATTTCAGTGGCAGAATGAGTAATATTCAGAAAATCTTGGCAAAGGAAACAGAAAGAAACATATATCTTAATACAGCAAGTTATTGTAATCCGGAATGTACTAGCTAAAAGGGTTTTGGAGACAAAAACAACCGTAGCACTCAAAGGAGATTCAGTTAAATATACGATAATATGTGCAGGGCTGTGAGGACAGTGTAAGGAGTGGAATCAATAGTTCTACTAAGGAGCCAGCCCAGGCACTATGGGCTGAATGATCTTCTTTTGTGCTGTATTAGTATCCCTAATAGCCGTCTTCAAAATAATTAAATTGTCTTGTAAGCAAATCAGACTGCCACCCATCTCCATCAAATCTGAATAAAAACCAAAAGAACTGCGGATGCTGTAAACCCACCAACTCCCACAGCTACCTGGACTATACATCCTCACACCCCACTTCCTGTAAAGACTCCATCCCATTCTCTCAATTCCTCTGTCTCCGTCGCGTATGTTCAGATGAGGCCAACTTCGACAAGGAAGCCTCTGAAATGTCCACATTCTTCCTCAACCGAGGAATCCCCAGCTCCGTTGTCGACAGGGCCCTCAATCAGGTCCGACCCATCTCCTGCACTTCTGCCCTCACCCCTTCTCTTCCCTCCCACAACAGCGATAGGGTTCCCCTTATCTTTACCTACGATCCCACCAGCATCCACATCCAGAAGATCATCAGACGCCATTTCCGCCACCTCCAGCAAGATGCCACCACCAGACACATATTCCCCTCGCCTCCCTTGTCCGCCTTCCACAGGGACCATTCCCTCTGGGACACCCTGGTCCATACTTCCTTCACCCCCAACACCTCCCCACAGCCCTTCGGCACCTTCCGCTGCAACACTTCACCTGCACTTCAAGAATCTAGTCTACTGCATTCGCTGCTCACAATGTGGTCTCCTCTACATTGGGGAAACGAAGCATAGACTTGGCGACCGCTTCACAGAACATCTACGTTCTGCTCGCAAAAAAGACCCTGAACTACCTGTTGCCTGCCACTTCAATGCACCACCCTGCTCCCTGGCCAACATCTCTGTCTCTGGCTTGCTACAATGTTCCACTGAAGCCCAACACAAGCTGGAGGAACAACACCTCATTTTCCGCTTGGGGACCCTACAGCCCTCCGGACTCAATATTGAGTTCAATAATTTTAGGGCCTAAACTCTCCCATGTCCCAGCCCCCCACCCCACACACCAGGCCTTGTTACCACATAGCCTGCCACTACACATTGCCTCAATTGAGTTAGAAGAAATAATCAGTTTACAAGCAGACTGATGTAAACAGGAAACGAATAATTTAGTTTAACTAAAAAGCACAAATGATCATTTCTTATTATAAAGTTAGACTTAACAAATTTCTCTTTGAGCAAATGATTTTATTACAGTCAATGACCCAATAGGTCAAATGGAATATAATCTCTCCTTCTATTGTAATATTACATCTGATTCTCGATAAATTTTGCTGAAGCTAAAAATGAATAGAATCATTTTTCAATGCTATAATTACAGATAATCAATGTAAAGTAATAAGATGATTGTAGTATGCATGCTTCATTTACCTGCTTCAATGGACAATGTCATTTTTTAATTAAGGCAGAAAATACTCAACAAATCAGTGTGCATATCAAAAGAGAAAAGCTGTTTTAATTTTTGTAAAGCAATCTGTTGCTGTGTTTTGTATGTAGCTCTTCAGTCACACGACGATCAACAAATGTCGGTCTCTCAGCTACTCAACCTCCTTTCCTTAGACTGCATCCCACCTGGTTTCACAAGAGTTCATTGCAACTTTTAAAATCTGCCATAATTCCAGCTCTCCAGCTGCTCTGAACTGAAAACACCAATTTGCAGACCATTCTTAGCCAGACTGCATGAAACCAGTTAACGGGAGCACTTTAGCAACAAGAACTAACTTTCTTTGACTCCCTCTCACAAACAAACTTGAACTTCTGTGACTGACCCTTGAACTGATCTCAGTAACTTACCATAACTCTTCAAAAGAGTCCTGCCCCTATTACGAGTCAGGAACAAATATTTCATGCACTGGAACATCTTGTACTTTAAATGCTGCAATGTTATTGGTCACTAGATTGCATAACACTAATGGATATAGAGAAAAGAATCATAGGGGTGATAGTATTTTATATACCCATCCAATAATACCCAAGAGAGAGCTAAGAAGAGCCAGGAGGGGACATGAGAAGTTTTTAGCAGGTAGGATCAAGGAAAACCCTAAAGCTTTCTGTAGGTATGTCAGGAATAAAAGAATGACTAGATTAAGATTAGGACCAGTCAAGGACAGTAGTGGGAAGTTGTGCGTGGCATCTGAAGAGATGGGAGAGCCACTAAATGAATATTTTTCGTCAGTATTCACACAGGGAAAAGACAATGTTGTTGAGGAGAATACTGAGATACAGGCTATTAGACTAGACGGGATTGGGGTTCATAAGGAGGAGGTGTCAGCAATTCTGGAAAGTGTGAAAATAGATAAATCCCCTGGGCCAGATGGGATTTATCCTAGGATTCTTTGGGAAGCTAGGGAGGAGATTGCAGAGCCTTTGGCTTTGATCTTTATGTCGTCATTGTCTACAGGAATAGTGCCAGAAGACTGGAGGATAGCAAATGTTGTCCCCTTGTTCAAGAAGGGGAGTAGAGACAACCCTGGTAATTATAGACCAGTGAGCCTTACTTCGGTTGTGGGTAAAGTGTTGGAAAGGATTATAAGAGATAGGATTTATAATCATCTAGAAAGGAATACTTTGATTAGGGATAGTCAACACGGTTTTGTGAAGGGTAGGTCCTGCCTCACAAACCTTATTGAGTTCTTTGAGAAGGTGACCAAACAGGTGGATGAGGGTAAAGCGATTGATGTGGTGTATATGGATTTCAGTAAAGCGTTTGATAAGGTTCCCCACGGTAGGCTATTGCAGAAAATACGGAGGCATGGGATTGTGGGTGATTTAGTGGTTTGGATCAGAAATTGGCTAGCTGTAAGAAGACAGAGGGTGGTGGTTGATGGGAAATGTTCATCCTGGAGTTCAGTTACTAGTGGTGTACCACAAGGTTCTGTTTTGGGGCCACTGCTGTTTGTCATTTTTATAAATGACCTGGATGAGAGCGTAGAAGGATGGGTTAGTAAATTTGCGGATGACACTAAAGTCGGTGGAGTTGTGGATAGTGCGGAAGGATGTTGCAGGTTACAGAGGGACATAGATAAGCTGCAGAGCTAGGCTGAGAGGTGGCAAATGGAGTTTAATGCGGAAAAGTGTGAGGTGATTCACTGTGGAAGGAGTAACAGGAATACAGAGTACTGGGCTAATGGTAAGATTCTTGGTAGTGTGGATGAGCAGAGAGATCTCGGTGTCCATGTGCATAGATCCCTGAAAGTTGCCACCCATGTTGATAGGGTTGTTAAGAAGGTGTACGGTGTGTTAGGTTTTATTGGTAGAGGGATTGAGTTTCGGAGCCCATGAGGTCATGTTGCAGCTATACAAAACTCTGGTGCGGCTGCACTTGGAGTATTGCGTACAGTTCTGGTCGCCGCATTATAGGAAGGATGTGGAAGCATTAGAAAGGGTGCAGAGGAGATTTACCAGGATGTTGTCTGGTATGGAGGGAAGGTCTTGTGAGGAAAGGCTGAGGGACATGAGTCTGTTTTCGTTAGAGAGAAGAAGGTTAAGAGGTGACTTAACAGAGACATACAAGATGATCAGAGGATTAGATAGGGTGGACAGTGAGAGCCTTTTTCCTCGGATGGTGATGGCTAGCACGAGGAGACATAGCTTTAAATTGAGGGGTGATAGACATAGGACAGATGTCAAAGGTAGGTTCTTTACTCAGAGAGTAGTAAGGGCGTGGAATGCCCTACCTGCAACAGTAGTAGACTCGCCAACTTCAAGGGCATTTAAATGGTCATTGGATAAACATATGGATGATAATGGAATAGTGTAGGTTAGATGGGTTTCAGATTGGTTTCACAGGTCGGCGCAACATCGAGGGCCGAAGGGCCTGTACTGCACTGTAATGTTCTATGTTCTATGTTCTAATTTTCTTTCCTTAGCTGGTTCAAAGTACATTTGAAATTATCTTTTGTTTGGTTTCTTTGTTGTAAACCACTCCAGAAGACAACATATATAAAGAAGGTACAAAAAGAGTGGTGCTGAAGATGGTGAGTGCCAACTAATTTAGTAATTTTATTCAGTTCACATGTAGAACGCTAGGGAAAAAAGATACACTAAAGCGGTCATTTGAATTGGGACACCCTGCAGCAAAGTGACTTTTGGTTAACAACAGAGATATTGAAATATTTTAGCAAGGGATCACGTGCTCTGAGTTATGCATGGTCAATTGATTTTACATTTCATTCGACTCATATCTGAGTTACCACACTAACTTGGGAAAGAGTGATAACTAGCTAGGAACAGAATCTACCAAAGAAAAATGATCCTTTGCTGAGTTAAAAAGAAAATTCCCACAAATTTTGAACAGCAAAAAAATGTCGCACTTAAATGTACTGTAATCTGAGCAAGACAGCTCACAATTGAACTGGACAGAGCAAAAATTGGGAAAATAATCAAAGTATCAAAACATTTTGAAGAGATCCAGGCATTTGGACTCTGGGTCATGTAAGAAAAGTCTTTTTCACACAGTTGGTAATTAGGGTACGGAATGCACTACCTGGCAGTGTATCAGGTGCAGGTTTGATTGAGGCACTCAGGAGAGCTTTGGATGATTATTTGAATAAAAATAGTGTGTAAGTGCGCGGCGACAAAGCAGGATGTTGGGACTAGGCAACGAGACTTGTTTGAAGAGCTCGTGTTGGCACAATAGACCACAACATCTCTTTCCATGCTGTAACAATTATGTAATTCTGTGATTCTCTGTGATATGGGTTGCGCCAGGGAATTGTAGGAATACAGTTTAACACCTCTGCTCCAGAAAAAAAACAAAATGATAAACCAAGTAATGGTAGTTTCTTTTGTCTAACATCTGTTACGGACAAACTTCTAATATTCACAACTCAAGGTCAAATTAATGAATATTTGCAAATGCATGGATTCATCAATGTTTTGAAATGCATGTGTTAACTGAGAACAACTAGGTTAAATAACACAATTTGTGAATGAAAATGAGATTTTTTTGAAAATCTCTGGATTGTACAGATGTTTGAATTACCATTGATGCATGAATGGAAATTGACAGTTCAAAAACATAATTATTTGAAATAAACATAGACATCAACAAGTCATAAATGACCAATAGAAATTTTAGACTTGTCGGGTCTTGGAGTACAAAAGCAAATCAGTAATAGCAAACCTGTGCAGTGGTTAAACTACAGTAACAATATGGTTTTCAAATGTTGTGCATTTTGCAACCAAAATGTGAATAAATCCATCTGGCAGTACATGGAGAATCATCAGAATGCTACCAAGGATAGGGGACAATAGCAATGGGGAATGTTAGATTCTAAAATAACTTCAATTAAAGCAGAGAGCACAGAGATGAAAGACAGAGCTTGCATATATATAATGCCACATTATCTCAGGAAACTTTAAATCATTTGCTGCCAATTATTTATGCTGACATACAGCCACAGTTGTGATGATGGAATATATAGTAGCCAATTTGTGCATAGCTATGTCCCACAACCAGCAATGATGCCAAGGGATAAATATGGGCCAGATTATAAAAGTAACCTTGAAATTTTGAGCACCACAAATGAAGTTTAACTAAAAATGTGCCCAAGATTTAAACTGCTGTTGATATATTATGGGCTAAGTAGTAAGGATGGCAAGATTTAATCCCAAACATCGAAGCAGTTTTCAAAAACAGTGGTCCATCTTCAGATTAGTTATATGTAAAGAATATCAGCTATAAACAGAGATTTTAGAAGACAGTATATGGTTCTGATGAAAGTTGGGTCTGGAGAATGCCATGCTTGTTCTTTTGGTTCTTTCCATTATGTGCATCTCTAAGTAATTGGTCTCACACCAATGTCTTCGCTAGGTTATCTTGACACTGAGTAGGACAGTCCAGTCAAATTTTGACTTCAGTCGTGTTCCAGTGTGTAAATAATTGCTCTAGCTTTGTCAGAGCAGGGATAAATAGTGGCCTGTCCTTGATTTGCTTTTGCTTCGTATTTCTGCAGAGGTCTAATACAATATTTTGCAGCTTCTGGAGAACGCAATAGATTATAAACATAAAACATGACATACATGTATATATATATATAGGGATTATGAAATGATTAATGAATGAGATAGATATCATCTTCCCATTGAATTAATTAATGTCCCAACATTCTCATCCCTTGTGAAGATTTCTGGGTTTCATCTCTTTTTAAGAGAGTAATAATTAGTTTTTTTGTACACTGGTACCATGTCTATTTTATTGCATTACTCTCTGATTTATAATATTTGCTTTATTGACCTTGTTTTGAAGTGAAAAATTATAGTCCTCCAAAACAAAAGCTCATTCTTCAACAGCTTTCACCCTTTCATCTGCTTGAGAGTCCTCCAGGAATGAAGATCTGTTTAAAGTTTCCAATCTTGTTAGTCTTCCTAATGAGGCATAATTGAGCTTGCTAGTGGTTTAATATGTGTATTCATCTGACAGTTCATTGATTTCCAAACGTTTTATGTTTTCATTCGATTTTCCATATCTCCTTATATGTGGATTCCAAAAATTATTGCTGATTCTTTATTTCTGCTTTTGGATAGCTCTGTGTGGCTTTTGCTTTTGCTAGTCGTTAATATGTCACATTCTTAATTTAAGAACAGAATTAAATGGTATCCTACATCCATCTGTTCTTCTATCTCTATCAATGGCAAATGTCAGAAGCAAAAGAATTTGGAAATGATTCTATGATGTGTCACAGTCAAAGAGGAAGTGCACTAATTTATTTTGCGATTGTTTATTCTTTCTTAAGTCCAATACAGCAAGGTATTATTTGATTTACTCCTTTTCATTTTTACTCCTAGTCCTAACTGAGGCAGGTATTCCCAAACTCTGGATTTTGGAATTCAATTTTGGAAACAAATCCACAGCAAATTCCTTCAATTTTAAATCAAAGATAAAGTTTATTCATAAAACTTTCAAAATATAGGGGAATTGGCCCACTAATCGAGCTATGTGTTATGTGTGTATGCATACACAAAATACGTACACACACAATCAGCAAATAAAGGAGGTGGGGGCAGAACAGGACAGGAAACAGGTTACACATTGCAAGTTTTGGTGAAGCTGCTGCAACTTCCTGGAATTTAGTGTCCAATAATAATTTCCTTGATGAGTTATATCTAG
The DNA here is from genome assembly GCF_021869965.1 of Rhincodon typus. Classification (NCBI taxonomy): domain Eukaryota; kingdom Metazoa; phylum Chordata; class Chondrichthyes; order Orectolobiformes; family Rhincodontidae; genus Rhincodon; species Rhincodon typus. The sequence continues at coordinate 21,081,034 of NC_063339.1, forward strand.
ACAGTTTCCTTTTTGCAGGCAAACTATAGATAACTTTTCAACCTGCAAATTGGAGACAGAGATGGAGGTCCAAGCCAAGCTTGCAACTCAACCAGGAAATTATTTTGTGTCTCTGGAGATCAAATGTTAACTGACTTAGAATCCCAGAATTGTACATTTAAGCATTTCAGCAAGCTCTGATTTCAGTCATACAACAAAAGCAAGCATTTCAAGGGCTGAGGGTCCATCTCGTTGGGCTGATTGAAAGATCATTAAGTTAGCAGTGTAGCTTTACCTCTTCCCTTGGAATTTCTGTTGCAAGGTCACCAAATAAATGTTAAAAGAAAACACTCATTGCGGGAGAATGGGTGCTGACGCTTTTTAATTGCTGGAAACAGACAGCTCATCTCCAACTTCTCTCAGACAGCTTTAGCTGAAATGTCTACATAATACAGGCCTTCAGAAGCGATGGGAATTTAGTTATGTGATCAGCCTTGGCCATTTTATGGCCAACAAGCTTGTCCATATTTAATTTTTTTGAAAATTAAAATAATTTATTAATGATTTCTCTTCATGCCTTCTGGACACAACAAATGGCTAATTATTATGATGGGCATGGTCTCTAATTCGAGGATAAGGCTTTTGTCTTTTGAAGTTAGGCTTGATTATATATGTTTAGCAAACAAATTTCTGTTCAGCATCATCGTATCAATATTTACAACCTGATCAAACACAGGATTGTCTTGAATTATTGTCTACCATTAAACAAGGCAGAAATAAAGGCACAAAGGCATTTTGTCTGTAGTCATTTCCCTTCTTTCTTCAGTTTGAAAAAGTTTTGCATCACAATATTTTGGAAATGGTAACTGATAACAGAGCAAGCAAGTGAAGCCAATGGTACATAAAGAACTTTGTATCTCTTAACCAATAGATTTAATGGTTTGAAAGAAAAGAAACACTAATGACAGAGTAGTAAATAAAACGGAATCCTTTTTAATTATGTATTATTTTATGTGATGTGTGTATCACTGACAATGCAAGCATTTATTGTCCATCCCTAATTGCCCTGGAGAACATAGGAACAGGAGTTGGCCATTCAACCCCTGAAATCTGGATTGTCCACTTATTATGAACATAGTTGATCAACATTTCAATACTTTTTACCTACACTATCCCCATAACCCAGTTTACCATGAGTAATTTGAAATCTATCAATGTCTACTTTAAATATACTTAAAGAATGAGCTTCCATAACCTCCTAGGGTAGAGAATTGCATAGATTTGCCACCCTCTGAATAAAAACAATTCTCATCAACTTGGTCCTAAATGGCATTCCCTTATTTTGTTAATTCTTCCTTTGGTTCTAGATTCCCACATCTTAATTACCTGAATTTATCCTGTTTAAGTACTTATAGGTTTCAATGAGATTACCTCTCACTTTTCAAAACTCTTAGAGCACACAGGCCCGGTCTGCCCAATCTCTCTTTGTGTAACAGCCTCACCGTCGAGGCAATAAGTCTGGTGAAGCTTTGTTTTACTTCCTATATGCCAATAATATCTTTCCTGAAATGAGTCCAAAACTGCATACAGTGCTCCAGGTACAGTCTCTCCTATGTAATTGAAACAAAACCTCAATCCTCTTGTACTGAAAACCTTTTATGATAAAGGCTTTTTCATTAGCTGCCCTAATAACTTGGTGCACCTAAAGGTTAACCTTAAATGGCTATTGACAAGGACACCTAAATCACTTTGCACACCTACACTTTAAGAATTGATGACCACTAAATCAACTATCATTATAATCACCTCCCTCAATGTATACGATGAGGTTCTGGGGGCTGATTAACCTTCAACTCTGTAATAACTTAGCAAACTTGATTGGAAAGGAACATTGTTTATTGTTGAATACCATAATCTACTTTTGGTGTATATATAGGCTAATCTCAGCCTTGGGCAGTCAATTCTGCAGGCCCACCCCTGGGTCTGCTTTATAAAGGCCTCAGGTGATAAGTTCCAACTGGACAGACCATTGCCTGTTGTCAAGGGAGCACATGCTGAATGAGCTCCACAAAGAGACTAATTGGAGATTTCCTGTGACCCTTGTAGATGTTGCCACAAGCCCATTAATTTCTCCAGTACAACTTTCTTACATCTATCTTATTGTGAAGGTTGCATGCATTGAGGTAGTCTGCTCTTAACATTGCAAATTTGACATAATTCCAAATTTGAGACATACTTGATACTTAGCGGTGTTTCTCCTGTTTTTTTATTTTCTCCCTCACAGCTTTTCTACTTCCTGTAACAAGCTTAACTCCCTTCCAATGTGGTTAGCTTTCAGGTTCCAGTCCCATGATAAGATAATTTAAATCAACCCCAACTATAGTAGCAAATCTCCCTGTGAGGATGGCATTCCCTGACCTGTTCAGAGGTAAGCCGTCCATTAATTTCACATTAATTTAATTCAACTCCTCAAATTCCCTTATCATTTGAATCTCTACTTCAGTGATATTTCTTATATCTGCCTCAGTGAAAAGAGACATAAACTACTCACTTAGTTTCTCCAACATTTCTCTATTCCCTGTTATAAATTTCCTGACTCTGCTTTTAATGGGTTGACATTCATCTTAACCAAATGGTGGCCCAGTGGTTAACACTGTTGCCTCACAGCGCCAGGGGCCTGGGTTTGATTCCACCCTCAGGCAACTGTCTGTGTGGAGTTTGCACATTGTCTGCATGTGTTTCTTCCAGGTGTTTGGGTTTCCTCCCACAGTCCAAAGATGTGCAGGTTAGGTGGATTGGCCATGCTAAATTGCCCGTAGTGTTCAGGGATGTGTAGATTAGGTGGGTTATAGGAGAATGGGTCTGGGTGGGATGCTCCAAGTGTCAGTGTAGACTTGCTGGGCTGAAGAACCTGTTTCCACACTGTAGGGATTCTATGATTTCCTTTTTACGCTCCTGTAGAAGCTTTTACAATACTTTTTTTTTTGTGAGGTTGCATTGGTATTTTATTCTTCCTTTCCTTATTAGTTTCATGGTTCTTATTTTGCTGTATTATGAAGATGTCCCAATCCATAGATTTATTGCTATTTCTGGCCACTTTATAAGCATTTTCTTTTCATATTCTGCAATTCTTAACTTTTGTTTTAAGCCACAGTTGACTGACACTTTCTGAATTTTGCACCTTTAAAGATATGTAGTTGATTTAAGCCATATAATAGTTCTTTAAAAATTGTCTATTGCCTATTTATTGTCATACCTTTTAACATATTTTCCTAATCTAGTTCAGCCAACTTGTGCCTAATGCTTTCATAAATTAAATTAACACCGTTGCTTCAGTTTGAATTGCTTTACTTTCAAATAATTAAAACAGTGGTCTCTCATCCGTTAAAGGCTATTTTGTAAGAAGATTATGAATTCGCCCCTTTTCATTACATAATACTAGATCCAAAACAACCCATCTTCTCATCAGCTCCTCAAAATACTGCTTTAGAAAACTATCACAAAGGCAATACAGAAATTCACTCTCCACAGTTTTAGTGCTCCTCTGATTTATCCAGTCCACATACAAATTGAAATCACCCATGCTTATTGTGTTGCACATGCTACAAACTTCTCTCATCTTCTGATTTATGCCATACCCCACACTACCACTGCTGTATGGTAGCCTAAAAGTAACTCCAATCAATGTTTCCTACCCCAGCTCACTTTTTCTTAATTCTACCCAAACAGCATTATTCTTCTGATCTGAGATCCTCCTTTATGAATATAGTTTGCATCACTTTTATAAGCTCAACTTCACCTTTCTTTTCATTCTTGTCTGAAAGTCCTACCATTAAATATCCTTGAATATTCAGTTCCAAGTCCAGTCACCATGCAGCTATGTTTCTGTACTGGCAATTATATCATCACCATATACCTCTATTGTGCCTCAAGATCATCTATCTTATTGTGAAGGTTGCATGCATTCAGGTAGTCTGTTCTTAACTTTGCTACTTTGACATTATTCCAAATTTGAGACAGACTTAACGGTGTTTCTCCTGTCTTTTATTTTCTTCCCCACAGCTTTTCTTCTTCCTGTAACCAGCTTAACTCCCTTCCAAGGTGGTTAGCTTACAGGTTCCAATCCCGTGATGAGATCATTTAAATCAACCCCAACCGCAGTAGCAAAACTCCGTGCAAGGATGTCATTCCCTGACCTGTTCAGATGTAAGCTCTCCAACTCTCCACACTCTCTGCACTCTTTTTAAACTTGCTGCCTCCTGTCTTTCTGCTGCGCTCAGATTGAAGCTACCCACTGCTCTCTGTGTTCTTTTTAAGCCGCTGTTTCCTGTCTTGGCACTATGTCAGAATCAAATAATTATGGACACAAGTGACTCATATGAGTTTTGACAATAATGGTCACATGATCGTCATTAAGGTAGCCTTTAATGCAGATTTTTACTGAATTCAAATTACACCATCTGCCATGATGGAATTCAAAGTCTTGTCCCCAGAACATTAAATTAGTGTTCTGCATTACTACTTCAGTAGGTATAAACACAATGCCATTACCTCTGTTAGGTGAAGGTGCATTGCCAATCTTGAGCAATTTGGTTGTATACGTAGGAGGTAATGGTTAGCAAGTTTGCAGATGACACCAAAATTGGAGGTGTAGTGGACAACAAAGAAGGTTACCTCAGAATACAATGGGATCTTGAACAGATGGGCCAATGGGAATGGCAGACGAGTTTAATTTGGATAAATGTGAGGTGCTGTATTTTGGAAAGGCAAATCAGGGCAGAACTTATACACTTAATGGTAAGCTCCTGGGGAGTGTTGCAGAACAAAGAGACCTTGGAGTGGAGGTTCATAGTTCCTTGAGATTGGAGTTGCAGGTAGATAGAATAGTGAAGAAGATGTTTGGTACGCTTGCATTTATTGGTCAGTGCATTGAGCATAGGAGTTGGGAGGTCACGTTATAGCTGTACAGGACATTAGTTAGGCCACAATTGGAATACTGTGTGCAATCCCAGTTTCCCTGTTATAGGAAGGATGTTGTGAAACTTGAAAGGGTTCAGGAAAGTTTACAAGGATGTTGCCAGGGTTGGAGGGTTTGAGCTATAATGAGAGGTTAAATAGGCTGGGCTATTTTCCCTGGAGGATTGGAGACCTTATCGAGGTTTATAAAATCATGAGGGGCATGGATAGGGTAAATAAACAAAGTCTTTTCCCTGGGGTGGGAAACTAGAGGGCATAGGTTTAAAGTGAGATGAGAAAGATTTAAAAGTGATCTAAGGGGCAACTTTTTCATGCAGAGGGTGTGTGTGTATGGAATGAGCTGCCAGGGAAGTGGTGGAGGCTGGTAAAATTAAAACATTTAAAAGGCATCTGGATGGGTATATGAATAGGAAGGGTTTAGAGGGATATGGGCCAAATACTGGCAAATGGAACTAGCTTTATCCAGGATGTCTGGTCAGCATGGACAAGTTGGACCGAAGTGTCTGCTTCCTTGTTGTGTATTTCTATGACTCTATAACTCCAATGATGTCATTAGAGAATAGGGACACGGGTAGTGCTGTTAAGATTGGAATTCCACGAATTTGGCCCAATGTTGATGCAGGAATGGTAATATAGTTCCAAGTCAGGATGGCGTGTGGCTTAGAGGCAAACTTGCAAGTAGTGGTGTTCCCATGCACCTTCTGTCCATGTACTTCTAGGTAATAGAGATTACAGGTTTGGAAGGTACTGTGGGAGCTGCCTTGCTTGTGCTTAGATATTCGCATATAGCATGGACAAAACAGGGAGATGCAGACTCAGAGATAGATCAGGACAGCTGGAAAAGAAGACCAGGAAGGCTGACTTAGGAACCCCAGGGAACCTCAGGGCAGCATTGGCTTGGTGATGCTAACTGCCTGCAAAAGATCCATAGTGGTGATGTTAAATACAAGCTGGACTGCAACCTTGTGATTCTAGTTAGAAACAGCCTCAAGAAAGAAATTGAAACAACAGGACATAGAATCATAGAGTCAAACAACATAGAGTTAAACAGATGCTTTCGTCCAGCTCGTCCAAGCTGACCAGGTTTCCTAAACTAGACTCATCCCATTTGCTTGCATTTGGACCATATCCATATGTTTATAGAACATAGAACATTACAGCGCAGTACAGGCCCTTCGGCCCTCGATGTTGCGCCGACCTGTGAAAACCAATCTGAAGCCCTTCTAAACATTTCCTATTCAGAACCCATCTAGTTGTTTTATAAATGTTGTAATAGTACCAGCCTCCACCACTTCCTTTTGCAGCTCATTCCATACACGCACCACTCTCTGTGTGAAAAAGTTGCCCCTCATGTCCATTTTAAGTCTTCCCCCTCTCACCTTATGCCTATGCTGTCTAGTTTTGGACTCCCCCACCCTTTGCTATTCACCTTATCTATGCCCCTCATGAGTTTATAAACCTCTGTAATGTCACTCCTCAGCCTCCTACACTCCAAGGAAAAAAGTCCCAGCTTATCCAGCCTCTCCTTATAACTCAAACCTTCTCGGCTTGGTAACATCCTTGATAATCTTTTTTTGCACCCTGTCCATGTGGCAATCATGTGACAGTCCACGATAGGGATTTTGAAGAAGTTCTGAGGTCAAATCTTCAAAAATGAAGATTAAATTACTTCTGAAGGAGATAACATTTTTTTTAAATGATTCTCTCTGGTCCATTATGTCGCAACACAGCCAGTACATTGCAGAGAAATCTGTGGGATTCGGCATTCTGTTATTTGATAAAGAATTTCGACCACAGTCTGTTAACGCAAATCAATACTGGATGTTAGAGTATAAATTGTATGTTTTTACATACAGTAAGTTGTTTTAATTTTTACATTTTGTAAAGTTCATTTTATTTATTCAAACCTATGGAAGCTGTGTCTTTATTCTCTCAGTAAGCACATGGAATCTCAAACATCATCTACTTTAAACAAAATAGTTACAAGTGCCTAACAACATTGTAACATACATTTGGCAGCCTCGTTCAGGATTATAAGATCTCATTTTGCGCCATCAACACTGAACAACTTCTCCCCTCCCACTACTTCCACCCACAATATAGTGCCAAACTCTGACACCGAACTCTGTCAAACCCTGCAGAGATAGGCAAGTGGACAAAGTTGCATTGCTGGCCCCAGGAGGCAGAATGGGTGTTGGAAGGCTGACCTGTCTACAAGCATTTAGGTAACCAATTGAGAGGAACAAATGGCCCTTAATTGGCTATGTACAGAGGCCAGTTAGAATCTTCTGCGGAAGCCTCACAACATTAAACTAGAGATAAAGCATTTCAGGTCAGTGCTGAAGCCTTCTGTGCCTCTTTGGTTGCTGTGCGAAGCCAAAGATGCAGAAGCCTTTTTTTTAAATGATAAAATTAACATATTTTGAGAGAGAATAGCTCAAGATGCGGTTGTTCCTTTCAGGCTGGAGTGTGTTCCTATTCACCTTCCAACTTTGAGAGCCTTCTTTAATTGTGCAGCAAGGTATCCTCTAGCCACTAATTGGTCAATTTGGGAAAATCATTACTGGGTGACTGTTCCCAACAGGGTGTGGGGTTGTGACCCACATTCAACATTAAGATCAAGGACCCAGTCCAATCAAAATCCAAAATCCTGCCCCAGCGTAATGCTGAACCTTTTGAACCAAAAAAAAATCCATATTTCAATATCTGTAAACATTTAAGCAAATATTTGTGGTATTTTTGTGAAACATTTCATCACATTTTTTTCTGTAAAAAGTAGACGTTATTAAAGAAAAGGAATGCCGGTTGGCTCCTATTAGCCACTTGTGACTTGAAGCAGCCAGCTCCCAATTTCAAACTTCTTTCAGCATCAGAGATTAACCTTTGATTAACCTCAGGATGTGCCTATTTACAGCATTTCAGTTTAGTGGCCGTAAGGAGACAAAGTCAGCTACGCACCATTCCAGCTTGAAAGAAAAATAATGCATTTAACATTATGTATACTGCTTCTCTCATTAGAGAACAGCAATTCATCTGACTTAACATTCTGAGCACATTTTTCTATATGTATACACTCATAAATTTCCTATTGTATTGCTGAATGTTAAGTCAGATGAATTGCTGTTCTCTAATGAGAGAAGCAGTATACTGTGCAACATTCAATCTATTATTATTCAGCTCCCCATAATGGAGCTATGTGTAGCCTGTTTTGTTTCTGAACTCCTTACCTTCCTCAGTTTTATCTTCTCACCACAATCCACAGGCTTTCAAACTCAAGCTTGTCATCACCTAACTTCATTTACTTGGTTTTCCCTTCTCTTTCAAACTTGGTGCTGACCTGAACTATCTACCATTTCCCTGTCTGCCTGCTTTCTTAAAATAACCTTTTGTTTTCAATGCCTTTTATTAGTTTGTGAGAAAACAAAAGTTGTATCTTCTGCTCGGGAGAGGACAGAAAACATTGTTAAACAAAAATTAAAATATGCTTAAAAAGTAAATTAACAAGTGTAGTAATATTGAGATACATGTCATTGCCATCCTTTGAAATACTAATGGCATCGCCTTTGGCTAGACAGTCAGAAGTAGAACGAAACAAATTAGTAGCTCTATGAGTAGACGAGCCTCATAAGTTAAGTTGAAAAATTCTGAATCAAACCACAAGAAGCACCACAAGGTAATTATTATATTTCACGTGCCTCTCATATAGTGATATATTCTAATTGCGTTTGAAAAATCCAAATGTAGGCCCGTAACAATGAGTTATTCAGCTAAAATATCAAACAAAAACAAAGTACTATAGATGTTGGAGGTCTGAGAAAAAAAACAGGAAGAGCTGGAGAAACTCAACAGGTCTGGCAGCAACTGTGGAGAGAGAAACATGTTAACATTTTATGCCTGCTATAACTCTTCTTCAGAATCAAAGAATGTAATTGGACTTGAAGTGTTAACTTCCTTTCTGTCTCCAAAGATGCTGCCACATCTGCTGAGGTACTTAATTTAAGTGTTTTTTTTTTCATTTAGCCAGTTTTAAAGATTGCAAGAGTGGCTGGATACCAAGCTGTCTGATGGTCACTCCACCAGATGCAATTTGCCTTGGTCTAATGTTTGTTTGGAACATAACAGTGAGAAAACCCATGTAAAGCCGCTGAATAGACCATGAGATGTGGGAGCAGAAGTAGGCCATTCAGCCCATAAAGTCTGCTCTGACATTCAAAGAGATGATTGCTGATTTGGTAATCCTCAACTCCACTTTTCTGCTTTTCTCCCATAACCTTGATTACCTTACTAATTAAAGACTATCTCACTCTTGAATATACTTTACTCAGCCTCCACAGCTGTATGTGGTAAAGAATTACACAGGTTAACTACCCTCAGAGAAGAAATGAAGAAATCTCCCCTCATCCCTGGTCCAAAATTGGGATATCCCTTACTCTGAAATTACATGCCCTGGTGCTAGACCCTACCTTTCTTTGCCTAACCGGTCAAGTCTCCTGAGAATATTATATGTTTCAGCAAGGTGGCCTGACATCCTTCTAAATCTTAATGAGTACAAAACTAATGCACTCAACCTGTCCTCCTATAATAATTCTTCCTCATCTGAGTTCCAACTAATCAACCTTCTCTGGACTTCCTCCAATGTCAGTATGACTTTCCTTGTATAAGCTGACCAAAACTGTTCACAGTCTCCCAGCTGTGGTCTTGTACAATTATGCCTTGTATAATTTTAGCAAGACCTCCCCATTTTTGTACTCCATGACCTTTGAAGTAAAGACTAACAAACCATTTGGCTTCCCTATTAGCCACTGATCCTGTATGCCAGTCTTTTAGGATATGTTCGGAAGGATTCCCAAATCTGGCTGTGCAGTAAATTTCTCCGTTATGGAACACGGCCTTTATTTCAAAGGTAATGCAATCTAAAAATAGGGAGGTTTTGCTAAAACTACACAAGACACTATTCAAACCTGAAAAACTATGAACATTTTTGCGTCCCTCATCTGAGGAAAGACATACCGGCATTGGAGGCAGTCCAAGAAGGTTCACAAGACTGATCCTGTGTATTTAGGGACTTTTTTTTTTCAGGGGATGTTGAGTAGGTCAGACCTGCACTCTTTGGGCTTTAGTAAAATGAGAAACAACCTTATTGAAACGCGTGACATCCTCAGGGAAATTGAAAAGATAGATGTGGGCAGGTTGTTTCCCTTGTGGGAGAGTCCAGGACCAGAGGACATAATCTCAGAATAAGGGGTCGCATATTAAAGATAGAGATGAGGAGGAATTTCCTCTGTCAGAGGGCATTGGATCTGGGAAATTCTTTACTGCAGAGAACTGTTGAGGATGGGTCATTCATGGCTGAGGTAGTCAGATTTTTACTCAGTAAAGAAATCAAGGGTTATGAGGGATAAGGCAAAAAAAATGGATTTGTGGATTATCAGATCAGTCATCATCTCATCGAATGGTGGAGCAGACATGACGGGCTGAATGGTCTACTCCTACATTTTACGGTCTAATGGACTTGCAGAGACAGATAAAGGTTGAAAGTAACAGCAAAATACTTTTGAAACAGGAAAGCTGAAATAAAGTAAAATGGGAAGATCTGGTAATACTCAGCAGATCAGGTTCTGTAGAATTGATGACCTTCTGTCAGAATATTTAACCTGAATTAAATTTAGTCTGAAATTTTCCACAGACGAAGAACCCCTCCATCTTTGCAAAACTGGCACTGAAGGCCAGAATCTGTGTTTTGCCTTTGTACCTGTCCCACACCATTTTCAGATGGAGGGAGTGGTAGGTTGCAGTTTGTATATCTGTGGTTCGCCGAATGAACTGCATATGTTAAAGTGGTGTATCCTTCAGTAAGATCCAAGTTTTGCGAGGGGGATATCCAAAACATGACTTTCGCACTTTAGGCCTGGGAGAAGAAGATTTAAATTTCCAAGAATTCTTTGGAGCCACGAAAATCCTTTTTAAAAGTAATTAACCCTTTGAGGTAGGATCCTGAGACACTTTTAGGAGAGATAAGATGGCCTTTTGTGAGAGGTAATCTGTTCTTTGAAATTATAAAAAGCATAAATGTGGAACTGTCGAGTTCACTGCGGTGGTCAGGTTTTTGAGGCATTTAAATTGTCTCCCTTAGAAATATTTGAAATGATTCTCTGCAATGTTAATACAGCACAATTGATTTCATAGCCTGTCACCGTCACAGTTTGATTGTTTGATTGTTCGGCTCCAGATGCTTCTGCAGTGTTTTTGAAATAGATCTTGGAATATAAAATGCTTATTTCTATAGCAGACTAAGCATTTAAAGAATGTTAGACTGTGAATGAACCTTTATCAATTCAATTTTTTCCTTTCAAAATGGTAAGCTTATCAATAGCTGAAAAGATCAATAATTTCAGAATGGTTCCTGAGGTTCTTCCTATTCTGGGTATTGGGCAAATTATCATGAAAGATTTATAGAAGGTGGTGAGACTTATTAGTTGGCATTAGATGGTGCTTATCAAAGGGCCGTGAGGTGGGTAGAGGGGCGTAGGCTTGTATGGATAGAGTATGGCAAGTTTGAGGGGCTCGGTGCTTAGGGTGAAGCCTGGAGGCTTTCTTTTCCAATTTTCACAGATGCAGTGTGCCATGCATCAGTGAACCATAGATGGCCTTTCGCTCAGCCTACCTCTGCATTAGGTAAGTTTCATCCAAATTCCTCCAGGGGGCAGCAACTATGATTCCAAAAAAGGCCCATCGATTCCAGAAGGAAAACCAAACTTCTGGGGTACTTTCGCCTGAGTTGCTTTGTTTTAGAGTCTGGGCAATTCCCAGTTTTATGTTCCCAGATGAGCAATGTAATTTCAGGCTTTTGTTTCTCTCTCCACAGTTGCTGCCTGACCTGCTGAACATTTCCAGCACTTTCCGTTTCATTTTAAAGATCCAACATAAACAGGGATTGATCATTATGTCAGATTTTCAGGAGCAATCCTGAGGAAATTTGGAGGCCCATTTTTGGTTTGCTAGCCGTAAAACAATCTCAATCAGTAACACTTCACATGAACGGCAAACAGTTATTTCACCACAACCTTGAACTAACTAGCATTTTTTAAGATTTGCATTCCTGCCTTTATCGTTATTTTCCAAGAATTCATATCACCAAAGTTACAATGGCTACTCAGCAATGTGAAGTCAGAAAGACTCTACTCGTGCATAATTTATATAGGCGCTTAATCATAATGGGAAATGTTTCTGTAGGTGCTTTTCACTATCATGCTTTTCAGACAAAATTTAGATTTATCAAGGAGGACAATACTACTGAAGTGTAAATAGAGTTTCCAACACAATCTGCCCAGATACAGAACTGCCAGATGTGAAATGAAACTCCCTCCTTAACCATAAGATCTGAAAACAGCGATTGCTTTAACTACAAAGAGCAAAGAAAATTACAGTACAGGAACAGGCCCTTTGGCCCTCCAAGCCTGCACCAACATACCGCCTAGCACAACTAAAACCACCTATCCTTCCGAGGACCGTATCCTTCTATTCCCATCCTATTCATATATTTGTTAAGATGGCATTTAGAAGTCACTATGGTATCTGCTTCCAATACCTCCCCCGGTGGCGAGTTCCAGGCACCCACCACCCTCTGTGTAAAAAACTATTTCTTTCTTTTCTCTTCTACAACATATATAAAATTAAATGAAAAATGTTTCTAATTTATTGGATCAATAGATTCACCTTTTACAATGAGATTATGTTTTGTTTTAATGGTTTAAATTGGTTACGAGGGATCTATTTGTTTCCTTTTGAATATTTCTGCCATTTATTATATCAAGTGTAAAGTGATTCCTGAAGTTACATTTAATTTGCTCTTATCTTGGCTAACAAATATTACTCCTAGCTCCCTTCTTCTAGCTCTTCATAAAGAACTCTATATCATCTCATCAAAACACCCTTCAAAACCATATGTTAAAAGAGAAAAAATTTGCAATTTCAGTGTGTGTACATTTGGAGCAAATTATTCCTGCTGTGTCTCTCTTTAAATAAACATACCCAACACCTTCTACTGAGTGATTTCTAAGAAGTTTATTTGTAGCCTCTTGGAATCCTGTCATTTCGCTTTAATCCATTACAGAACCATCTCAGTGACAGCTATCTTGAAAGAACTCCATTGACAGCGCAAAGAATCTGCTCCTCAGACCAGGCTAAAGGGTGATTATACATAGCATTCACTGCAGTCATGATCAAGTGTGGAGAGGGAACCTGCGTTCCTCTTTTTAGCCTCCTCTCAGTCACAACAATTTTGTTTTAAAGCACATGGCTACAAAATTCAATTAAAACATAATACCAGTCAAAATTAAAGAGTCAATTGTAAGGTTTCCTTGATTGAAAGAAAACAACTTTATCAGTTACCAACACTATGAAAACAATAATATAATGTGATGTCAAACATTAACACAGGTATAAGGTTTAAAAAAGAGTCCAAATGTCCTTAGAGTTCTTGAAGTGTTTGATTTTTAACTTGATACTGCAGTTCTTTCATAATTGACTTATAACCACAGTAGAAATGAATTCTGTAGATATTGAGTTCTCAGTAATGGTTGTTTTCCAAATTTGCTTTTTCACTGTATCCAGTCTTCTGAGATTATAAAGTTAAACCAAGGAGAGAAACTTCCAGCTCATGTTGTTACAAGTTCATTTGTTTCTTTGTCACTTCTCTGTTGCTCAAAAGCAGCTACTTAAATATGGTATATTTATATATTCCCAAGTCTGGCTCCATTGTCTTTCAAAGGTGAAGAGTGGCAGGAAGCCTTTCATGTCTAATATGTACAATTTGTCAAACACATGAATTAAAGCAGAGGGGCAAATTTCTTGATGCTGACTCAATTGCCCAAGTCTTTAGATATAAAGGCAATTTCAGTGTAGAGGGTTTCATTTATTCCACATTTGTTTCCTCAGTTTGGCTCAATATGTGGTCAAGTGATCACAGCAGCCAGTTTAGGTCAGTATTTGTCCATTTTTAAAAACTATTTTAGTCCATGCAAAGGTTCAGGGATAAAGATCAGATGATGGAAGTTTAATATTAATTGTCATTTCTTTTTCAAATATCACATCAATACCCACTTCTCACCCTTGAAGACTTTGACTAGCCAATAGTGGCAATAGTGTACTCTCAAATTTCTCTAGCATCTGTACATATTACTTTGTATTTTCCAAGCCTTCTGACTTTCCTACCCAGTTAATTTGCTTCTGTATCTTTTTCTGCAGCACCTATCTTTCTCAATGAATGTGTTCTATTACAATTGAAATCATTTTAGACATTGTCCTTCACACCTCCATTAAGGCTATTAATAAATATCTATCAATTGGGTGCCCTTGACAGTGTGATGAGGACCAATGTTATGGTTTTAAAATTAGTGTGTAGTTTTCCAACCTCTAACTTAAATGGACATGCCTGCAATTTCCTAACCAGCATTAGTGCAATCACTGAGATTGTTCAATAGCCGAATCACCTCTACCATGTTTAAATGGGGCCTCAGCTCTGTTCTATTTCCAAAGGTTTCATCAGTCTGATTGGAGCTGATGTAGTTGCTTATTGAACCAACTCGCTATCGACTTTCTAATTTTCACATCCATTTCAATAGTTTCTTCCTCAGCCATAATTTCTATATGTTTTGGAACAGAAATGAGTATTTTTAAAGGAGCTGTATCAACACTTTGTGAAAGTGCAGACTTACCAGAGGTATATTTATGATCTTGGCAGACTTGGCTATCTGTTGGCACCATGAACTTGTATCAATTGCATTAACCTGCGCCAATATTTCAATTTCATACGGAGAGAATTTCAGCCCATTTGTCTGATATAACCTGTCATTTTGGAATTCACATCTGTTAGTCCTGACTATAAAGATTAATTCATCGCTTTCACCACAGAAACCAATGTTAATCATTATCTATTTTTTCGAATGAAAGAGAGAGGAATCATAATTGTACTATTCCAAGTTCAAAATGTTTCACAAATTATCTACCAGAGCAACTCTAAAGTCTGCCTAAATTTGTTTTAGTTCTCTTGAATGTACTTAATCTAGATCAGATACTTCATAGTTCCCTATGAATCTGAAGGTGTAATATTGTAGATGAACAATAAGAAAACCTTCCATGTTTTTATTTGCAAGGTACAGATGTGATGCCATTTTGTAAGCTCAGTGTTTCTGGCTATATAACTTAATCATATTTTAGTTTTAGGTTTATATAAGATAATACATTTTTAATCAGATGGCAGAAGGTTATAGTTCAGCAAGTACATCATCTGCTAAAGCCTGAATTTGTATTAGGAGCTATAAAGGGGATGCTGAAGTAGAATAATTAGAGTTAGCTGCCCAGAAATGGCATCTACTTAGAATAACCCCAACCCCCACCACCACCTCCCCCCACCCCCCACTTCCACCCACACATTTACCCACATCCAAACCAACACAGTATAATTTTGCTGAATCTTAAATAGCAATTTGCCTGCTGTTTGTTGGGATGGACCTTTTTTTTTATAGAAGCTTTTACCTAGGCAAATATAATTTGAAGTCTGAATGCTGTTCTGTTAGCTGCATGATGCTGTGAACTTCTTTAGCTTGGAGCTTGAAGGTGGTACAAATGCACAGAATACTGTCTGGAGTAATTACATGTTAATTGCAGCAGACCATCTCCTGTCTATGAAACAGTGAATACAGTTGATAGCTTGTCACTGCTTAGCGACTCACTTGGTAGGTATCTGAGAAGGAAGATTTTAAAATAATACTTCAATGATAGAACATTTATAAACCATCAAGATGCTGGAAATCGACAGTTCCAGCATCATCTGCTTGCTACATGAAATGAGCATAAACATGCAGACAGGCCATTTATGAAGATATTAATTAGATGGACAAACTGGATAGGGTAGATGTTTTCATTCCAGCAGCAACGTTTTGAGAGGAAATTTGACAGAAGTGTATATAAGGATGGACAGGAAGTTACTGTTTCTATTTGTAGACAGTCAATAACCAGGGGACTTGGATTTCAGGTGACCCCTTATTCTGACTTTATGCCCTCTGGTCCTCGACTCTCCCACAAGGGGGAGAAAACATTTCCACATCAACCCTAACAAGTCCCCTAAGAATCTTTTATGTTCAATGAGGTTGTCTCGCATTATTCTATATTCTAACAAGTACAGGCCCAAGCTACTCAACCTCTTCTAAGAAAACAATTGCTCCATACCTGGAATCATCTCATTAGAGATAACAAGGTGTAGAGCTGGATGAACACAGCAGGCCAAGCAGCACCAGAGGAGCAGGAAAGCTGACATTTCGGGCCTAGACCCTTCTTCAGAAATGCAGTTCCTACTATCTCATCATCTCATTAGGCCCATGTTTCAATTACTTTACTGTGGGAAAAAATTCCTTTGATGAAGTGCCTTAACTGGGGACGGAGATATAGCAGAAATTGAATTCAAACTGTTCATTGAGTAACATTACACCAACAAAACAAATTTAGGTATACCTTTACATAAATAATCATTGAATTATTCAGTTTAGGAATTCTGACATTTTTGGGAGGAGGAATTTCACACTTGTGGAGCATTTGAGCCAAAGAAATAAGTTGCTTTCAAGTCTAATGTTTCCTCCTACATTCTGTGTGAATTATCTTCATGTATTAAAATAGATCTTTGTTTAGCCTGTATGATATGATCTGATGCCGTAGTTATTTATCTGTCATTGAACAGATATTGTATGGTCAGCATCTCATTTGAATTCTAGTGAATTAACCTGATAGCAATATTTTTCATACAGAGTTTGAAAGGATGGTATCGGACAAAATTTGGAAAGTTTGCTACAACAAGAGGCAGAATCAATCACAATGACGTTCCTGAAATCACATTTGTTACTCTTTCAATTACAGGTCACCACAAAACTCTTGAATGGTAAATACCCACACTAAAGAATCTTATACTTAGCCATACCTTTTAATCTCTGGCACATTCTCATTCTTAAGGGCTCAGTTGTTCTTAAATTATTTGAATGAAGTAATCAGAACACCATTTATTTCATCAAATTCTTAATGAAGTTTACCTTCCTTATAGCTTAAGTCATCAATTTCTCTTTAGTTGGTTTCCAATCTTCACATATCATAAATCATTTTCTTGACTTAAATATCATCTTTGTTTCATGTAAGACTACATTTAGTCTTTAGAACAAGGAACTCTGTCATTATTCCCTAATATTCTGAATCTGTTGTATTAGACTTGTTATTTACGAAGTCATTTTGTGTAATATAAAATGCTTGCTTTGGCTGATAATTGTGGATGTTTGCTTTTTTATCTCACGAGAAATTTGTTGTATATGACGCAAAGATAAATGGATAACTTTCATTTTGTTATATTTCTGGAAAGTGCCTCATGCTACTTTCTTTTACATTGAAGACACTCCATAAATGGGAATTGTATTGGTTTTATTGGTCTTTCTGTGATTCAAAAGTCATTGTTACCGTACTTTTAACTACAAGCAGGGCGGAAAATTTTGATGCAAAGTAACGAGCATTGTTAGGTTGACTAGGCTTACAGAAGAGAGGAGAATACCCTGTTAATGTTAAAAGAGTTTATAGCATTTTTATTTAACACAGATGCTTCTGTTCTTCAATTTGAATATGGCAAATAAGTATACCATATTTGTCATGAGGGTCCAGCAAAAGCTATGTAGTTGCCATAGACTCAGTTTCTCAAATCTTCACATAACTGATTTACAGTCAAAGTAGACACTGTACTATAATTACAATCAACTTTTTAAACTGGGTGACCAACAAATAATAATTGAATGTAATTGTGCAAATATTTAACAATAAGCTTCTCATGATATGAAATAATTTCTTCATCTCAACACTTTACATTAATGTTTCTGTTTGTCATTCTAGTCATTTCCCACAGATTATCCTTTAAATTCCTTAATACTTGAATTATCTTTATTTAGCCTCCTACTTATGTGAACTTTTAAATACAGCATAGGAGCATTTGTCATTTAGCCAGTGGAAAACACTGTCAAATGTCTTCTCTTTGTCTACTGAAAATGGGCAAGTATTTAAGACACAATAATTAAACTTAGTTGATATTGAAGGGCCTCATCTAAAGTGATTTGCCTGACCTTTCCAGTCAAACTGACAAAGCTGAATAGTTTCATTCCCTGTTATAGGTTCTTGCTGTTCGTGAATATTTGGATTAATCTTTGCAGCTGTTCTTCTCTGCTTTCCTAAAGTAATTGCTTGACATCAGAAGCGTGTTACATTGTGCCATTGCACCAGGGAAGGACATTGGATCCAATGTCAAAGTCTGTGCACCATTTTAAAAATCTTCTCACTATTTATCCTACAAGTAAGCTGTTAGAATTGGTGGAAAAAAAAAACTCATTTCTGTTAGGCAAGGAGAGTGTAGTGCGCATTTCATGTTCTACTTATCAGGATATTGATACTAGATCAATACGATATTAGAACAAGTAAATTAAATCTTTCCCCTTTTTAAATGCAAACTCAGCATTAAACAATTTTACTTCCATCCCCACATAATCCATTATGTAACCATCCAACATAGAATATGGCCAATCCCATCTGATTGTGGAAGCTAAGTAAACTCAAGCTTGGTTGGTATTTTGGATGGGAGGCAGCTTGAAATACCAGATGCAGCAGACTTTACAGGGTCTTGCGACACAGAGGTATTGACCCTACCCTTAGGCCAGAAGGTCTGGGTTCAAGATCCACTTGCCCTGGAGACGTGCCATAACACATTTGAACAGGTTGACTCTCGTGAAGAATAGAAGAAACAAATTAATTGGTCGTTATCGCACAGTAACTTGTGGAACCTTGCTATCTCCAAATTCTCCTCCAAGCTACTCACCATTCCTGACTTGGAAATATATTGCTGTTCCTTCGCTGTCAAAATCCTGGAATCCCTCCCTAAAGGCATTGCGGGTTAACATAGAGCAGGTAGACTGCAGTGGTTCAAGAAGGCAGCTCACTACCACCTTCTCCATGGCAGCTAGGGATGGGCAATAAATACTGGCCAGCCAGCAACACCCACGTCTTACGAGTGACTAATCAAATAGATTGGCAGCTAGATTTCATACATTATTATCCAAATAAAAGTCACCATCATCCTCCTGCGCCATAGAGCTGCTCTCTCATTAGGTAATGGTTTAAACTGAGGGTCACCCCATCTCAGGCAAGGGGAGAGGTTGAAAAGGAGAGTCCTTTATAGTAACATCAGCTGGTTCAAGAAGTGAAACCATGCTATTGGCATCAGTCAGCATCAGAAACCAGCTGTCCTGCCATCCGAGCTAACTGACCTTGTGACCTTGAAAGTACTTAATTAGTTGGAAAGTGTTTTGGGATTTCACAAAAGATTAATATATATTAATTTATTGTTTAGGTTACCATTGAGTCCCCTTTTAAAATATACCTTTCCAGTAGCACTGTGAGGACGAAGTGAGTATGTTTCTAACGTTCAAAATGGGCTTGTCTTTGGTACATTATTCTGCTATACCCTGGAGAATGAGAAAGTTGGTTGAAAATAAGATCAAGGAGGGTTGTTTTGTGTTATTTTTGAGTGAACCACACAAAACTGTGAAGTGAACCTTAAAGTGGTTATTATGGCAGATTGGGTTTTTCCATTTATCTGCATAATTCACAATGTGGCCACATCAATTATTGAGATTGGCAAGGCATCTGAAGAATTTTCAACAAAGAAAACTGTGACTATTGTAGCAGTCATGCTTGGTAGTAACTGCAGACTAGGAATTTGGAATGACACCATGAGATTTGGGTATCAGACACAGAAACTGAGTGAATTTCCAGTACTTGCTCTGAACTGTCAGGCTTCAAGACATGAGAAAAAGGAACAGTTCAGTTTTCTTTTCCCATGAAATGTGTAATGCAAAATCACATTTCACCTCAGTGCATTTGTGGGCTGCTCTCTTACAATACCACACAAGTTAAGAGTCTAATTATTGATGATTTTTTAAGCAACTCATTCAGAGATGCTATTATGCATCCCTGGAGCAGAATCAGGAAGAATTTGAATCAGGAAGAATTTATTCTCTCAGAGGTTTGGGAGCCTTTGGAACTCCTTACTACAGAGATCTCTGCAGTTAGAGTCCTTGTGTACATTGGCAGCTGAGATAGATAGATTCTTATAAACTGAAATGACTGCAGATGCTGGAACAGAAGTTGCTGGACAAGCTCAGCAGGTCTGGCAGCATCTGTGAAGAAAAAATCAGTGTCAACGTTTCAGGTCTGGTGATCCTTCCACAGATCGATAGATTCTTGAACAGTTGGGGAAACAAGGGTTACAGGGAATGAGCAGGGAATTGGACGTGAGGCATATTGGACCAGCCAATTTAGATGTGCACTTGCAATGCAAGGCATGCAGGGCTATGGTTCAAGTTTTGGAAAATGGGGTTCGAATAGTTGGGTGGTTGTTTTTGAACTGGCGCAGATTTGTGGCCTAATGGGCCTTTTTCTGTGCTGTAGACCTCTATGACTCTATTGTATTAAATGGCAGAGCAGGCTTGAGGGGCCAAATAGCCTACTCCTCTTCCTATTTCATATGGTCTTATTAACAAGGGCTCCCTGATGCAGACATAGGGACATTACCACAGCACCACAAGTGTCTTTTCAAATGTTTATAACAGTAGTTTCAAACCTACAACTCCATAGACACCGTGACTTAAATCCAGCGCCTAAGACCATGCAACCACATTAAAAGCACATCGAATCTAATTTTATATTTTCTTGTCCTAATGGCATGAAAGAACTGAATGTTAATCCCCTAGCCTTTGGTGCTCGTTCGAGGAGAAAGGGGCAGAAACAAATCTCAGTTTGGTTAAAAAGGTCAACAGTTTAAGTAATATCACATATTTTAGATTGTCTTGTCTCACAGCTATTCCAATTCAGTACTTAAATTTGACATCCTCAGTTCCAGGTGTCATTCTTGGTAATTTGATGCAAATTACGGTTAACTCCAGCAGAGAAAAAGTATAGCAGTAACTGAACTGCGCACAGGGTCATTCTTTACGTAACTTAAGTGCTCATTGAATCAAAAAGAGAAATGAAAACAAAAGGAATAAGTCAAACTTTAAGTACAAGGAGTGCATACTCTATGAAGATTTATTAACTGCAGATGATTGGAGTTTAGCAGTACGGAAAGAAAAAGTTTATACGTGACTATAATCATTGCATATCAGTCCAGTGCTTCACAGAATGACCTGAAGCAATTCTAAGCCACGTTGTATTAACAGAATAATTATGCTGTCTTTATGTTATTGGAAAGCTCGTCACTCTCACTGCTCATTATTGACTTAATTGTGCCAAGATGGTTCTTCAAACCTTTCGAAGAATTACTGGTGTCTGGCTAATCAAAGATGAGAGAAACAGCACAAAGGTTTTTTGAGCTCAGTCAAAACTATTGAAGATCCGTGCAGTTGGAAAAATTGCTGTTTCTAAAATGATGAATCAGGTGTTATACATAAAAGTAGTAAAAGAGCACTCATAGAAGGCAAGTTTTGTGTAGAGTGTAATGCCTCACAGGAAATCTCTATTTTAGTCTGTAGTTAGATTTTTTTTTATTTCAATTGTTTACTTCTGATCTTTGAAAGTACACCCACAAATTCTTGTATTATTTGGTGCAAAGCAACGATTTCCATCTCATTGCTAAAGAATTTACACTTATAAACCACTTTTGCCTTTATCAGAAAATCACAAATGATATACAGCCAGTTAAGCAATTTTCAAATGGAGTTTACTGTTGTAATCTTGGAAAGGTGCAGCCAATTTGTGCACAGCAATGTGATAATGAATAGATAATCTGATTTTCCAGAATTTGGACGAGGGATAAATATTGGCCAGCAGGCAAAGGAGAATTGCTTTGAAATCATACCATACGATCTTTCACTTCATCTGGGGCGTAAATAAATGTCACATCCAGAAAATGGCCCCTCCAACATAGCAGTAGTCACAGAACTGCACCACTGTCAGTCTGGAACATTCCAAACTAGTTGCACAACGGTTTTAATGTAGAAATTTCTAGTGTGCTGTACTTCAAAGAACAGTGCAGAAATGGATTCTGGTGAAAGTTGATTTCCTTTGCACATGTCTCAGTAATTTTGGAAAGATAAGAATGTGTAACTGAATCTCTGCTTTCTTCTGAAATTCCCACTTAACTTTTATCTGCCTACTTTCAAGTGAAATTCCCAGAGGATAACCCATTGTACCAGCATAGGAGTTTCATTTGTGTTTCAAATGCCTTCAATATCAGGGGAAAGAAAAGACATTCACATGTAAAAATGTGTTTAAAGTAACACTTTAAACTGTCTATAACAGCAGCAGTTCAGTTGCTGGGACCCAATTAGAGACTGGCTAAAATGGGTTCTCATTTTAAACAAAATTCGTGGAGTTTAGGACCAGGGGGATTTTGTTGAAACTTATAGAATATTGAGAGGCTGGGATAAAGTGTACATGGCAAAGAGGTTTCCACGAGTAGGAGAGATTAGGAGCTGAGGGTGAGTGAAGGGTCTGAGATGAGAAGGAATTTCTTCAGCCAGAGGGTGGTGAATCTGTGGGACTCGGTGCTGCAGAAGGCTGTGGAGACCAAGTTATTGTGTGTATTTAAGACAGAGTTTGATAGGTTCTTGATTAGTAAGGCAGCAAAGGTTAAGGGAAGAAGGCAAGAGAGTATGATTAAAACACATATCAGCCATGATTGAAACTGCTTCACCATGCAATATGCTGAATGGCACCTTTATCTTATGGTCTTTTTCCAGTGGTAACTTACAGGTCAAAATCTCTTTCCAGCATTTCCAACCACTGGCACAAATTGGCTGCCTAAATTCGCGACAAAACAACAGCAAACACACCTGAAAAAATAATGTGCAGGGCTGGATGAACACAGCAGGCCAAGCAGCATCATAGGAGCAGAGAGGCTGACGTTTCGGGCCTAGACCCTTCATCAGAAAAGGGGGAGGGGAAGGGGGTTTTGAAATAAATAGGGAGAGAGTGGGAGGCGGATCCCTCCCCCTGTCTGATGAAGGGTCTAGGCCTGAAACGTCAGCCTCTCTGCTCCTATGATGCTGCTTGGCCTGCTGTGTTCATCCAGCCCTGCACCTTGTTGTCTCGGATTCTCCAGCATCTGCAGTTCCTACTATCTCTGAAAAAATAATGTGTTGGCAGTGAAGCTCTTTGGAATGTCCAGAAGATGTTAAAGGATTAATATAAGTTCTACATAAATTACTTCATAGCTATAGAGTGAAAGAGTTTTTCATCCTGATATTTTTAATTTTACCTTTTATATTTATTGACAATTTATTTGAAATGACTTAGGCTGAAATTGAGAAAGTTAAAGTGAGGATTATATAGCATTGCATGCACATATCTGCAGACTACAGAGGGGCATTGCCAGGAACAAATGGGGAAATTGGAGATTATGTTGTGGAAAATTGTGGGGTAGTTCAATGGTAAGATAATATTGGTAACACCAATTACTAAACAATTTCTAAACAAAATCCTTTCGAGAAATTGATTCTATAAATAGCACAGTAAGTGCGCTGCATGTGATACATATATATGGTTGTAGTTACTATTTATAATGTCTGTTGTGTAATTGCACAAATTAGTTGTACTGGAAAATTATTCCTGTTGTATTTTCTCTCTCCAAGTTGATCTTTTTTCCAATTCCCACCCTCAATTGTATTGCAGCTTCCCCACACCATTACCAATCTCAGCAATAAGAACCTGCTGCATTCATTATCCAACTTGTGCATTTATCCCACAGGTATCTCATTCCTAAAACTCTGTGTGGCACCACAGCTTTTTGGCTCCTGCTGTAGCATTGGAAGGTGTCGCCGTTCTTATGCAATTAAACTCTAGGCTGTCTGTTCCTCAAGTATAAAATGGACAGCTAGGAGTTAAATTTTCCCCATCTTTACTATGAATTCTGATTGTGTTATTCCTTAACTGTCATGTCAAATGTACATCCATGATTATAAATGCAATGAATCTAGCATTGTTGATTGTAAACGACTAGTTGTTTCGTTGTGCAAGTTTTTTACATCCTTTTCTGCTTGTCAACTCCCAGCTCGGAACTTTTGCCACATTCCTGGTACCAATGAGAATTAATTTAAAAACTATGCCCTTTATCATTCAGAAGAACAATGGTATCAGCAGCTTGAGAACACCACCACCTGAAAGTTGCCTTCCAAATCACGCAAATCAACAATTTTAGTGATTTTCCCATTATAGACTTGGACTCGCAATCTTGATCTTTCATCACCACTGGTTCAACATGTTAAAGCGGTAGCTCACAGCTACCTTCTCAAGAATAACTAGGATTGGGCAATAAATGTTGGCCTTCCTTCCAACAGCTGTACCCAGGAATTATTCTTTTTTTTAAATAACGTGTTGGTGACATAATAATTTGTTTCGAATAAGGTCTCTATAACAGCACGATGGTAAGCACTGCTGCCTCCCAGCACCAAGGACCCAGCTTCAATTCCAGCCTTGGGTGACTTCTGTGTGGAGTTTGCCTGTTGCCCTCCAACAGACATGAAATATTATCTCTTCGCAGATGCTGCCAGACCTGCTGAGTTTTTCCAGCAATTTCTGTTTTTGTTTCTCCTCTGGGTGCTCCAGTTTCCTCCCAGAGTCCAAAGATGTGTAGATTAGGTGGATTGGCCCTGCTAAACTGCCCAGTGTCCAGGGATATGCAGGCTAAGTGGATTAGCCATGGGGAAATGTGGGGTTACAGGAATAGGGTAGGGGTGGGTCTGGGTGGGATGCAATAGGGTAGGGGTGGGTCTGGGTGGGATGCTCTTCGAAGGGTCAATGTGGACTCAATGAGCTGAATGGCCTGCTTCCATACTATAGAGATTCTATGATAACCACATCAGCAATGAAACACATGCTTAATATCTGAAAGCAACAAGATGCAGCTCAAAGATTCTCTCTGTAATAAAGGGAACTATGCTTTGAGCTCATTAAACCTGCACAAACTCCTTCTCATCTGGTCCAGAGATTCTGTCCTAATCTCTTGAAGTGAACTAAGGACTAATGAGCAACTCATGTAAATATGTAAGAAGCAATGAAATGCCATTAACATACAACATTGCAATTCCACTCGGCTAAAGTTAATATTACAATCTGTCCTTAATTTTTGATTTTTTTTCATAGCCATGAAACAATGATTACAAATCTATTATTGTTATGCTTCAGTTAACACCAGTAAATGGGAAAAGAAGGTAATTTATACAGCTCTAAACTTTAGCACCCTTGAGGTACAAGCTGATTACGTAAATGATAATTTAATTTAGGAGATACGATTAGCTTTTATCATATTGTGCTAACTCATTTAGCTTTGTACGGCTCTAAGGCTGATGATTGATGGTGGTTTGTGATAATACATGGAAGTAATCCAACAATTTTAGTGATTTTCCCATTATAGATTCATCCTTTAATAGACTTTCTAATGCCTTGCACATTACTATGTACAGAGTTAATATCTCAAGGCAGAGAAAACGTATTCACAAGGAGAGATTACAAGGCAGCAAACTCATGTAAACTTTAGGAATATTTGGCTAATTCAGATTCATTCATCTAAAATAAGTCATCCATACTTCACTGTTGAAAGGATGCCAGTGTTAGCTTCCACCACCAAGTCCAGAAAGCTTACCAACAAAAGAGAGACACCAAAAAGTTTGCCATAAAATGGTTAAAAAAAAATGATGTGATTGAATTGAATTAGCTTTTGTTGTCAAATGTACTCAGATGAGTACAGTAAAAAGTTTACAAGTCATCATTTGTGACACCATCTTAGGACAAAGTACCTAGGTACAGATTCTTCAGTACAAGTTCTTGGGGGGAAAAAAATTAGAAAAATAAAAAAAGTAAAAAAATCAGCATTACAGTTTGCAGGAAAAAATTAGAAAAATAATAAAAAGTTCAAAACAACAGTCCTTCCAACGCTGTCCACGCTGGCACCTAACCTCTAATCCATACCAGGCCTTGACTCCAGACTGCGCTAGGCTTCATATCGAGGCTCTTAAGAGCAGGACACCGCTCTGTAAACACCTTGAAGCCAGAAGTCCACGGTGAGGCCATGCCAGGCCGAGAGACTGGCACCTTCTGTCGGGGGACCACCACACTGGGCCAAGAGGACACTACGCCAGGCCAGGAGTCTGCCACACTAGACCAGCCTCACCGGGTCCGCTCTGAGGCCGAGAGTTCAGGATACAGCTGAGAAGAAAGAAA
Organism: Rhincodon typus; assembly: GCF_021869965.1. NCBI lineage: Eukaryota > Metazoa > Chordata > Chondrichthyes > Orectolobiformes > Rhincodontidae > Rhincodon > Rhincodon typus. The sequence continues at coordinate 21,107,278 of NC_063339.1, forward strand.
GGAGGAAAGAAAGACACAAGAGAGGAAAAAAGAGAATAAAAAAAAAAGCAGACGGAGTGGATGAGCTTTAGTTGAAGCATTTACTCCGCTGCCACCTTAAGGTCTGAATTGGAGTAATAACTGGTAAATTGGTAAATGCCACTGGACTAGTAATACAGGCCAATCTTCTAGGATGTGGCTTTGAATTGCATTATGGCAAATGATATAATATCAATTAAATAACAAATTAGCCTCATGATGACTGTGTAATCACTGTCCATTGTCATAAAAGCCCACCTACTTCATTAATGTTCTCTGAGAGAAGGAAATCTGCCATTTTTATCTGGACTTGCCTCCATGTGACTGCAGTCCCACTGTGATGTGATTGACTTTTAACTGCCCTGAAAACATTTAGGGATGGGCAATAAATGCTGACCTAGCCAAGAATGCCCATGTTCCATGAATTCATACTTTAAATACTGCTTTTAATTTCCAGATTTCCTTAAATTCACTCATTATGGAATAGTAAATGAAATATGGGGGATACCTGAGAATGCCTGTGCTCATCAAGGAACACATATAGTCATGAGGGACCTTTGAGTGGATTTGAAATTTGCACCATTTGATTTGCACTAGGTTTTGGGTGGAGTGAGGTAAATGAGTTTGAATACTTCCGTGAAGCATTGAGTAATAAGCTGTTGCTTGCTTAGTACCCGGCACCTCATTCAATTGATCATTCTCTACATCAATTAAAATCTGGATTGCAGTTGATTAATCAATGCCATGAATTATGCATTCGCATATCCAGGCACATGCACTCGCTAGCTGGAGGGGAAAGGAGTGATGGGGTTACTGGTTATCAATTAGGAGCAAGAACGCTGTCTGATTCAACACTATCTCCAATCGTAGCCCAGGGCCACAAAGACCAACTTATACTGCCACATAAAATTAACCTGCATTTAACATTGATTTATAAGGGAGAAATCAGGTGCAAGAAACTCTTTTTCACAAGGCTTTAAAAAATCCACCATCTGCAACTGATTGTTCCCAGTGGTGCAACTGCTTTAATTATCTGAGGGCCTATTTAAAGTGGGAGATCGAATTTAGTTTGATCAGACCCTGTATTTACATTCAACTCTGGCCTCCACTGAGGGAACTGGTTGGACAGTATCAGATTACAGCCCAAGACGTGTTGTATAGAGGACAGAAGGGCTAAAGTGAAGAAGGTCTTTAAATCAGATTACGTATTTCCCTGCCTGTTCTCGGTCAGAATGAAAGCCATTTACATCACAGACAGATAGAACCTGGGTCCAAAAGGTGATCCTTTTTAAAAGTGTTGTCAAAAAAATAAATGGGGCTGTTAACTAGTGACATTTTCATGGCAGCAGCTGTAAAGTCAAAATTGGTCTTCATTTTTAGCTGCAATGTAAATAGAATTTTACATTTATTCTTCAGTAGCTGGATGCTATATCTTTAAGAGCACTCAAGAACAGTGTATTTGCTGCAGTAACAACTAATTTAAGATAATCAGTTGAATTCATAATGTGGCTCCTTTACACTTTTGAGAAGTTTGCACACAGGGACTGATTCTGAACAAACACAAGAAAAATGTTCAAACCTCGTAACTTTATGAATTCCCTTGGAGCTGAGGGAGCTTGTAGTTCACCATTACTTTCCCCATGTCAATGCCTCAGTCCATCAGAGTTCGTTTGCCAACAAATGAACTTTTCTCCTGCCACATAATTTGTTGTGAGCATTTGAAATTTGCCATCTTGTATTTGTCCTATGAAATGCAAACTGAAATATTGGCAACATGTCTCTCCTACAGTGTCCAAGCTCTGTACTGCCTCCAACAATGGGATGATTAACCTCCGATTACCACAAGTATTTTCCTTGTGCTAGGAATAACTCCAAACTGTGAAAAGGTTTGTCCCCAATTCCTACTTTTTTTTAGGCTTCTTTAATTCCACAATCACCTAAAGGTTGTCTTGATATTAAAGGCAGTTATTCCCACCTCACTTAAAGTGGATCAGCTTATCTTTTTTTTATTGCTGTATGTGGGACCTTGCTGTATGCACCTTGGCTGCTGCATTATCTCTATTATATCAATAGCTGTATTTCAGAACTATTCCATTGCTTTTGGAACATCTGATGGTCATGAAATTGATGCAAATCTTTTTTTCATTTGTCGTTCATATGAAAAGAAAGATAAAATCATACACTTTTCAAAAAGGCCTCTGCAGATACTTTGACCATTGCTTCTTGGCAGTGATCATGTATTACTACAAAATTTTGGCATACAGTGTACTTCTCGAGATTTCTTCCTTACTTTAAGATCCAGTGCCACATCCAAATGACCATTCATGTTTCTGTGGGAAGATTGTGCATAATCAGCATCGCAGCCTTCACTCAACATGTACCGAGAATCATAGAATCCCTACAGTGTGGAAGCAGGCCATTCAGCTGATTAAGTGCACACCGATCCTCTGAAGAGCATCCTACCTAAACCCAGCCCATAACCCGACATATATTTTGGCCAACCCATGTAGCCTGCACATCCCTGGACCCTATGGGCAATTTAACAAAACCAATCCACCTGACTTGCACATCTTTGGACTGAGGGAAGAAACCGGAGCACCCAGGGGAAACCAACGCAAACATGGGGAGAATGTGCAAGCTCCACACAGAAGGTCGTCTAAGGCTAAAATCAAACCTGTGTCCTTGGTGCTGTGAGGCAGCAGTGCTAACCATTGAGCCACCGTAACTGGATTACATGCTTGTCATGATCAGACAATTGCATTGAAGAATTAAAATCAGGGCTATTTTTCTCTTACTGGGAGAACTGATACTAACTACGATATCATCAAAACCATCCAGTTAACGCAGCACAGGCAGAAGAACAAGACTGGGATCTTTCTGATTGCCAAGTCATAGTAGAACTTAGTAGTCATAGTAGTCATAGATGCTTTCTTTTGCTGTCACTTTACAAGAAGGTTGAGCAATTGGGATTATATTTTGCCAAGAATTCATCCAAATAGCATAATCTGATAAAGGATTTTATATTTTAATTTAATTTTACTGATTAAGCAACAACCCAAAGGTATGACATGAATGTCATCACAGTGTAATATAGTAAATAAATGCCTTTGCAACTTAAAGAATCTTGTCGTTTACTTTACATCTTATGACTTGCATCTCACCAGTCTCTAGATATTGCAGTTTACTATCTGCAAATTATCTGAATACATTACAAGGTTGTCCTCTGTCAGTATGGAAGTTATTTGTGGTGCTGCAAATATTCTCAAAGGTTGCCCATTTAGAGAAATCACTGCAGAAGAAGTATCCAGATTATTGCAAACTAAAGTGAACCGTCTGTCAATTATTCATCTTAGTCACAGCTCACTAATGGCACAGTTAGAGACATAAAATGCCAGATGTGATCGCTGAAACATTTATGTCACCAATCACTCGGTGATATGTCAGCACTGTCCTATTTTACCACTGTGGTGTTACATTCCCAGAATTATGTTTGACTTCATGGGTAATTATGTTCTCCTGAGGTTCTACCAGCAACTCTATTCCTGTCAACTTTCCTGTATAGCTCCCACAATCTTACGGATAATGTTGTCTTTTTAACAGAAAACAGGTCAATTTTCAGAACTGCCAGATGTCTTTCCTAGTCATTGGAGACCAAAGGCTGGTGGCACAACCAACTGTTTAAAGGCCTCATTTGAATTATTAGTGAGAAAAGAACAAAGATAAAAGGTTAAAAGCACGGTTTGCTCTTTATTCAAATTGTTCAGTTGGCCAACATGTCAAGCACTAGATGATTACTGGAATGGCACCATTTATTATTCTCAGTACGTGCTTTGAATTTAAAAAAGTCATTTCCAACTGCATCCATCTAGTTTGATGGAGAAGGCAGTGTACAAACAGGAAAGATAAATCCAATTTTTATTACAAATTTATTGCTATAAATATTAATGCTGAGTTGAGTTCAAAAAAAGATTGCTTTAAAACTATAGTACTTCAATTTGACACTCATAGAGGGTGATAGCTCATTGATTTCAATATTTAAGAAGCATCTGAGTTATATTTGTAAAGATTTTGACAATTAGCTCTCAAGTATAAAGATTAGAGGCACTGCATTCACCCATGAACATCTTTAGGGTTAATATAAGTGCATTGTTCTCAACGTTTATTACTACCCATTTCAAAATGTGAATTTTAAAGAGACTACATTAGATATTTCAGATAGAATTTTAGCTTTGTAAAATTTGCTTTCTAATTTGCTGTATTTATCAGTTTCCCTTAAATTGAATTGGAGAAGGTTGCAATGTTATTATTACTGCTTACCATGCCTTCACTAATGGCCATACAGTTGAAAATAATCCAGTTATTTAATAGTGCAAATAGAAGAAAAATTTTGCTGCATACATGACCGAGGTTGGAATTTTAAATAAACTTAAAGTGTCATAAATGGGGCAGCCGAATGAGATAGTGAATCTGATTACAAATTTCTGACTATGTTGCTTTGAGGCAAAGTCGGAATCTTCTCTCCCCACCCAATCTGTTCAAAAAGGCGGGAGTCAAACTTTAATTGGGCAAAAGGCCAAAATTCAGATTATCGATGTCAAGTTAAAGTCCTAGGACACAGAACTTACACATTTTGAAACTGGTTGGCCTTCCTGATCATAATGGCTGGGAAGCTGTCTTGCATTCATTAGCCTGCCATGAATACTCATTAATTCATCTCAGCATGCTGGAATTATGTTCTTCTTAGGTTGTAATCTTGTTAGGTAAAAGCCAAGAAAATATTTACTCATGACTGTAATTATGCATATGAGGCCATTATTAGATTATGGGGAGTAAGCGGGTGGGGTTGCAGGGATTTTGGAAACAATCTTCCTGGAACCTTTGAGTAAACACTTCTTCAGTAACATGGATCCTTCATAATATCAAGGTATTTCTTAAACTGCTACAACGTGAAGGATTGCAAACTGACCAATCTGACAAGCTCATGAGAGCATTTATTCACAATCGGGTTTTGCATGACCATGTTTTCTACCATTAATAGTGCAAGAGATGCAAACAGTTTGGCCCTCCCAGCCTGTCCAAGCAAGACAACCACACTGTTAGGCATGAGAAAACTTGACTGAGGCATGCGTGAGTGATGCAACGCAATAGGCGCTCAATAAAATGTCACAAATAAAAGTGCAAAGGTTTAGCAGGCAATTAAACTCGAAGAGCATGGTTTGGGATATCAGTAGGATCCCGAAAGTGGAGACAGCCAACTCGGTGACAGATGGGAAAGTAATAGCAACAGAAATAATGGGGTCAAGGAATGGTGGGAGCTACATATTGAGAGTGTGTGCAATGGAATAATTGGATGTGCTAGGTAAGATGAAGGAGAAGGTGAGCTGAAAAAGGGCAGTGTAAGGCTGGTATGGTGTGCTAAATGAGTGTGAGCTCACGTTGGAAGCTGTTGGGGAAATATCAGGAAGGTCAAAGGAAATTCTGAATGGGAGACACTGTTACGGAAGGAGATTGCAATGTATCAGAGGGGAAGCCAAAGGGAAAGGGGAGACTGTCCACACTACTAAAGGCATATGTAGGAAGTGGGGAATTTGGAGGCAGGTCAAGGTCCCTCAGACCTCCTCACCTAATGAATGAATGAATTAAACTGGATCTAAAGCAATGGAGTGAAGGTTCCTGTGAATAACAAACAGTTATTGATTTCTCTGCTCGACCCAGCTCTCCATGACAGCCTAACACCTCTTCTATGAAGGCAGCTATGCACTTGTATACCATTGCCACAATGTCAGACAGACTCCTCGGCCTTTAACTTTGGTCGCATGCATATCTGACATTTATACCCTGACTTGTCTCTATACCTGCATCAGAGCCTTTAAAGAGGAGTCCAGAGGCTCATCACTCTGTAGTGGATTCAGCAGAGACCTATTCACCAGCAGTTCTCTGATTGTCAGAGACCTGGGCAGTAGCCTATTGTACTGCAGTCCCATGTCAGAATGTAACCTTGGGGCTCCGCTTGTTAGATTATTTGCTGAAGTGAATGTGTCTGTTGGTGGAGGCTGGGGAGGAATATCTTGATTGAGCATACTCTGAGGTACACGACTGTGCATCCTCAGAGTGTCCTAGTGACAGATTAGAAACCCAAAGAACTTTTGGACACATTGAACTTGAAATTCCCAAACCTTTTCGGAAAATAGGACTGCTACAGTCAAAAGATGACTGTCTAGCAAAGTCCTGTGTAGACCCATTGAAAGTTACACTAGCACAGTCTCAGTGAAACTTCAAACAGAAAGACTAAAATGGAAGAGAAATTGAGAGGATGACTATTCATTCACCTCCCAGCAGGAAGCAACCATTTGCAGACATGTTTATGTCTTACACTTACAGTGATACACAAAAAACTGTTTAAAAATTTACTGCAGCCCCTCATTTTTGTGTGTCTGGCCTGTCATGCTAATGTGTGGACGAGTGTGCTGTGAAGGCCACAGTTTGTGAACAGCCATTAATCACTCCTGTACAGCAGGTAAAACAGGAAAATAGAGACAACACAGTGTGGAGCTGTAGGAACACAGCAGGCCAGGCAACATCAGAGGAGCAGGAAAGTTGACATTTCGGGTTGGGAATGCTTCTTTCAATGCTCCTCTGATGCTGCCTGGTCTGCTCCTCTGATGCTGCCTGACCTGCTGTGTTCCTCCAGCTCCACACTGTGTTGCCTCTGACTCCAGCATCTGCAGTTCTTGCTATCTCCAAAAGAGGAAAATATTCTTTCAACAAAGAAATGAAATCAGATGGACCACTGGCATTGAACTAGGCATCAGCAAAGAGAACAGTTGCAATAGCCCTGTTGATCATGCAAAGTCCTCATCACATCTGGGAGCTAGTGCCAAAATTGGGAGAGCTGTCTCACAGTCTAGTTGAGCAACAGCCTGACATAGGCATCCTCACAAAATTATGCCTTGCAGACAATGTCCCAGACACCATCATCACCATTCCCGGGTATATCCTGTCCCACCGGCAGGTCAGACCCAGCAGAGGTGGTGGTACAGTGGTATATATTCTGGAAGGAGTTACCGTTAGAGTCCTCAACATTGACTCCAGTCCCAAGTCTTTCTGTTTCAGGTTAAACATGGGCAAGGCAACTTCCTGCTGAATACCACATACTACCCTCCCTCAGCTGATGAATCGGTACTCCTCCATGTTGAACAACACTCGGAGGAAGCACTGAGGGTGGCAGGATGCAATTGTCCTCTGGTTGAGGGATTTGAATGTCCCCATCACCTAAACTGGCTCAGCAGCAGTACTACTGATTGACCTAGTCAGATCCTAAAGGACATAGCTACTAGACTGGGTCTGCAGCAGATGGTGAGGGAACCAACAAGAGGTAAAAAAAATACATGACCTCATCCTTACTAATCTGCTGGCTACAGATACATCAGTCTATGATAGTTTCTGTAACAGTAACCACCACACAGTCCTTTTGGAGATGAAGGCCCACCTTCACATTGAGAATACTCCATCGCGTTGCATGCCACAATCACTGTGCTAAACGGGACATACTTCAAACAAATCTAACAACTCAGCCTGCTACATTCCAGGGAAAATGTCCCAGCCTATCCAGCCTCCCCGTATAACTAACACCTTCTAGTCTAAGTAACATCCTTTTAAATCTTTTCTGCACCCTTTCCAGTTTAATGATATCTTTCCTACAGCAGGATAACTAGAATTGTAGGCAGTATTCCACATGTGGCCTGAGCAATGTCTTGCCCTGGCCAATGAAGGCAAACATGTCAAATGCCTTCTCCACCACTTTGTCTACCTGTGATGCCACTTTCAAGCAATTATGTACCTGCACCTTTAGGTTTCTGTGCTTGACAACACTCCCTACGGCCCTGCCATGAATGTGTAAGTCCTGTCCTGGTTTGAGTTCCAAATGCAACACCTCACATTTAGCTAAATTAAACTCTATCTGCCACTCCTCAGCCCATTCACCCAGCTGATCAAGATCTCATTGTACTCTTAGATAAGTTTCTTCACTGTCCACTATACTACCAATCCACAAGCTTACTCACCATGTCTCCTGGATTCTCATTAAAATTGTTTATATAAATTACAATCAACAGTGGCCCCAGCACTGATCCTTATGGCACACCACTGATCGAAGGCCTCCATTCCAAACAACAACCCTCTACCACCATCCTCCTTCGTTAACTGTCAAGCCCAGTTTTGTATCTGGTTGACTAGCTCTCCCTGGATCCCACGCGATCTAACATTATTAACAAATCTACCATGCAGAACCTTGGCAAAAGCCTTGCTAAAGTCCATATGGACAACATCTACCACTCTGCCTTCATTTATCTTCTTCATCATCTCAGCAAACAACTCAATCAAGTTTGTGAGACATGATTTCCCATGCACAAAGTTGTGCTGACTATCTCTAATCAAAGGGAATCAGGGCAAACTCTCTGCTGTTTGGAGTTACACCTGGCAAATAGGATGAAGGTTTTGGTTTTTGGTGAGAGCAGGTCAGAGTCTAGGAATACTGTGACGAATAACACATTTCCTGACTCCCAAAAGCCTGTTGACCATCTACAAGGCACAAGTCAGAAGTGTAATGGAATCCTCCCCATTTGTCTGGATGAGTGCAGCCCCAACAACACTCAAGAAGCTTGACACCATCCAGGACAAAGCAGCCCGATCCATAAGCATCTACTCCCTCCACCACCGACACTCTGTACAGCAGTGTTTATTATCTATAAGTCACACTGCAGAAATTCACCAAATATACTGAGATAGATACTGAGATATCTTCCAAAGCCATGACCACTCCATCTAATACAACAAGGGTAGCAGGTACGTGGGAATAGCACCACCTGCAAGTTCTCCTCCAAACCATTCAAGCTATCCTGGAGCATGTTGCTATTTCCTCACTGTTGCTGATTCAAAATCCTGGAATCATCTCCCAGGGGGCATTGTCAGTCAAACACAGCACATGAACTGCAGTGGTTCAAAAAGGCAGATCACCCAACACCTTCTTAAGGGCAACAAGGGATGGGCAATGAAATGCTGGCCAACCAGTGGCACCCACATCCCGTGTGTGAATTTTTAAAAAAAATTGAGCATTGCCAGCCAGCCACCGTCAAAAGGAACGATGGCAAAAGAAATTTAACCAAACGACAAAGTCAATGATCTTGAGGTTGACTGCTTGGATACCAAAGTCAATGCCACGAGTATCATCCATGTAGTGGCTGCAATGTTCTAATGTTTGTGTGTTTAGTAACTAATAAACTCATTTTTTTTGATAGTTCCATCATGTGTGATTAAGTTGGCTTCTTTTCCCAAAAAAGGGAAAAGAAAGGGAAGAGATTTTAAAAAAATAACTTGTTGTGACCAACTCAAGCAGCAGGACAGAAAGATGAATAAAGAATGGGAATTGTTTAACCTTCGTCACCCTGGAGCTTAACAATTTGGGGTATCCTGTCTGGAACTATACAAATTGGGCATTGTTACCTGGTGACAGCTTGCAACAGGAGTTGGTGCTTGAGGTGACGCTACAGATGAGCTTGAGGATGGAGATCATTAGGGAATAAAAAAGAAGTGGGAGTCTGATCAAAGCGGAACAGAAAAATTATTAGCATTGCAAGCCGCCTCCCTGACCCAAGATGTTTTGAAGATGTTGCTGCTTAGATGGTAGTAACAGAGTAGAGGCTTTTTCACTGCATACATCCCATTTTCCCTTCAGTATAGACATGGACATCTTGATTTCTTGTCAGCCCAGCTGCCTATTACTTGAAATCAGTCAATAGTCTTACTTTAGGCACCCCACACTCACTGTCTGTGCAAGTTCACACTTGTTGTGCCTGATCTTCTCTTGCAGGAGGGAAACACTAATGGGTACATGAGTACTTTGTCTGCATTCATAAATCCAGATTGAGTTGTCACGACCCTGGATTGAGGCTGTATTTCTGCATGACTGCTACAAAGAATGTAGTATGGAACATCTGAGGAGCAAAGGGTAAATGTTGCTTCTGTTTGTTAAAGATTTAGATTAGTGAAAGACAATGAAGCATTTTAGGATGTGTGTTCTGACCAAAGCCTCTTTTTTCGTTTGAATCCTTGTTCTGTGCAGCCCTTTGCTGAAAATATATAGGCATTTAACTTCTCCTGACTGTGTTGCTGAAAGCTGTAGTCCATTCGTTTTAACTGTGAACCCTGGCAAATATAAGAGAGCTGGTACTACTGTGAGTCAATTAGTGAACATTGGTAGCTCTCGTTGATTGAGACACATTCAGTGCACCGGATAGAAATACCTGGCACTCAGGCTTGGCTGTGGCAGCCTTCTGGATTGTGAGCACTCTACAGTCTGAGTGTTCTTGCAAAGTGACACTCATCCTGGTGGATCACAGCAAATGATTCATCTTTTTGTGGCACTGGGATTAGTTTCTCCTGAGCCGTCACTGATGCTGACCATTGCAACAATCTTTGTTCAGAATGCATGTGTCGGTTAAGATGTTCCATCCAGTGGAAACAATACATCCTTTCTCTCTCAGATGTCCTGCAGGAGAATGTCTGGTTAAAATGAGCAGCACTTTCTCTTCTGGTCTCAGATATTTCCAGGCCATGTTGGGAGCAGCTGTCACAGTTGGGCGATGACCCTGCTTTACAGGGTTAAGTTAGCTGACTTGGTTAGGTGGCTGGTTTATGATGCTAACACTGTATATCCAATTCCTGTTTTGGCTGAGGTCACCTTGAAGCTGTGTCCATATCTTCTCAACCTTGCTTCTTTCCTGAGGCACGTTGACCTTCAGGTTAAACTAACTACCAGTTGTCTCTCTCTCTCTCTAATGAAATCAGAAGACATACACCAGGTTATAGTCCAACAGGTTTATTTAAAATCACAAGCTTTCGGAGTGCTGCTCCTTCATCAGTTGAAGTGGAGAGAGGCACCAAGGCGCAGAATATTTAGGTGGAGGAATAATGGCAAGATAATTCCAGGTAATTAAGAGTGTCAATAGATAAGTACAAATAGTGTGAATAGAGTGCCAACAGGCTGAAAAACAAGTCTTTGCAGGTGTTGTGTGACTTCTGATTTTGTCCATCCCAGTCCAACACTGACATCTCCACATCATCTCTTTAATGAGAAAGCAGGCTATCTTGGCTAATGCTATCTGGGTATTATTTAAATATTGTTTCTGGAAGCTGGAGCCCAAAGGTCTTAATGGGTTTTAGAAATATCTGCCCATAAGACTTGGCTTTCTATTCGAATACATAAATGCGATGAGCTGAGAAGACTGTAAGACAAACTGATTTGTCCCTGAGCAGACATAACTGCCTATTTTAGGCCCAGCACCACCCTTTGTTTCCAAAAAAACAAGATCCTGCACCAAACTTCATCTGGGTCTAAACTGAAAGGCTCTAGCAGTGAAGTCAAACTGAGCTTGAGTAGCCTTCCTTCAATATGATTCAGCACAAAATGTATTTGTTCTTGGCTCTGAAATGGATTCTTGATGCAGCAGCAAGCTAAAATCTTAAAGTGACAGTGAAGTGTAATGGAAGGAAGATTTCTTTTTGGATGCTGTGTTGGCACAGTTGACAATGTTGCAAAGCCAGTTGCCTTGAGTTGGCAATCCCAGGCAAAGGAGTTCCAGTAAAACTAGTCAAAAGCATTAAATTTTCATACTCAAACTGTAGAGGGTGCAGTTTATAATGACCACTTAAAATAAATTATGTGCAACAGGTCTTTAAAGCTTCATTCCATTCCTAACCTATGGTCATTCCTGACCATATGATGTTTAGTGGAAACTTGTGAGCAACAAAGGTGAAAGAGTATTTCATTCCAGTGGGATAAATTTCTTTATAATAAGCACTTGCATTAATTTTTAAAATAGTTTATGACCACAATTCAATGAAGTTCTTTGGCTGTGAAGCTTCAAAAAGACATTCTGAAGTTGTGAAGATGCTATAAAACTGCAATCCTTTCTCTTCCTTTTTCTGAATAAGTTATGATGTGGAAGTGGCCAGTGTTGGACTGGGGTGTACAAGGTCAAAAATCACACAACACCAGATTGTACTCTTACAGCTTGTGTCTTCAAATAAACCTATTGGACTATAATAACTTGGTGTTGTGTGATTTTTTTTTTACCTTGAATAGGTTAAGCATGGCAGGATGTTGATTTATAAACAATATTATCAACGGCATGTTTAGAATCTGGAATGCATTCCCAAGAGTTAGGTGGAGGCAGATTCAATGTTGTTTTTCAAACGGAAATTAGATAGTAATGCAACGAGTAAAGGTTTGCAAGGCTTTGGGTTCAAGCCAGGGAAGTTGGACTAGCTGTGTAGTTCTTTTATGAAGAGCTTGCACAGGCAAACTGGGCCCAATGGCCTCTGTCTGTGCTCTTACATTCATTGATTCTAGCATTGCTTTAACTTATGATTAGAGCTTTAACTAACTTTTTTTCACTATTTTGATGTGTGTGATTCATAGGAATGGAAAGAAAAAGTAAAAATGTCCTTCTTACTCCATAGAGAATCTGCAGGAGAATAATACACTGGTGGTGATGTGTCATTAATAAAAAAATTAATTAATTACATTTCAAATAATGCCAGCTGGGCATCAGTGGAGAAATTAATTTCATGTTAAAGATATGTGTCTTTAGTTATTCTACTGGCCGTTTTCTAATGAGCTTCCTTAAATCTCAAGCAAAGCATTTGAAATATTTTATGTTATGGTCCTGTGGTTTATCTTTCTCCTTCAGCACAAAACCATTAGACATCACTAAAAGGTATACAGTCCTTGCTCTAAATAAACTCACTGTTCAAAGAGATCCTAATCCTTTCCCTGCTGTAAGTGTTTAAATATCTATTCATGGCTCTCATTGTTATGTTGCCAGAGCAAACATACACTATAAATGCCTGAAGCCTAAAACGATTAGTCTTTATGTCCCACCTTTTTCAGACTTCAGATTTACAATTTATTTTGGCAAGTTTAATGAATTACTGCAAAAGTGATATATATTTATTAAAATATAATGTAACATTATTAAAATTCTACCAGATACAGTTAATGCAATGAACAGATTTGAGTTGTATTTATAACGAGACATCAAAGAGCCTTGAAGGCAGGAGGAGAGTCAGCTGGCCCATGTAGGATTATGTAAGTAAAGACCTTTTATTCCAGCAGTAACTTGTATTGAACTGACTTGTGATTTTAAATTAATGTTAGCCAGCAAAAGCAGTAAAAAAACTATTAAAAACAAATCAATCAAATCTGTGAATGCGTCCAATTTATACGTTAAAGAAAGAACTTGCATTTATACAGCATCCTTTATATCACAGAAAGTGCCAAAGCATATCAGACAATTGAATACTTTGAGGAGTGGACACTATTGTTATCTGGCTAAATATGATATCCATGTTATGCGCAGCAAGGCTCCATGAACAATAGATTGATTATTCACACAATCAGTTCACGATGGGCAGTAAATGCTGGCTTAAGTTCTGACAGCCATGAAAGAATGAATTTTTAAAAATTTGATTTTGGTTAAGACTGTTTTAGTTTAAAGTTGTATTGGATGAAGTTTCTGCTCTTCATTGAATAGAGTGTAGGCAGTATTTATTTTCACCTAAATTGGTTGAATCTTAACTTTGCCTGAGCAACTTTGCAGTATTTGCAAGAGTGTCAGGATAGATTATGTCCTATGATTCTGGAGGCAGCTTAAATTCATGGACCCAGATCTTCCAATCCATATTGGAAATCTGAACTGGACAAAGAACTGCATACTTGTCTTTGAATAAGTTCTCTGTCCAATCTTCTGAGCCAGCAACCTACTTTAGACATGGAGTCCAAGCCACCAACAATAATTTGGATTAGTGATGAAACCATGCCAAAACTACCTTCCTTATTTCAAGATTTCAAGATCCCTGAGGAACTTTGATATGTGCTGAAAGCTGATAAACATCTAAGGTGAGCAGGAGGGGAAGTAGGTGGGCGAAGGGATAGGGTGGCTGGTGAGGGGGTCAGGTTAGGGTGGGGGGTTGTGGTCAGGTCAGAAACAGGAGGGCTTGTCTGGTGAGATTGGGACCAGACTGAGCTGGCTGGGAAGATGTCTTCTTTGTCCTTTTTTTGAAGGGGGCTGTCAGTCTGAGTGGTGGTGTGGAGACAGGTGGAGTTCCATTGTTAACTAGGATTTAGTGCATATTTTAACTTGTCTAACTTTTTACTCAGGGACAATTAAACTAATTGGCAAATGTAGGAGTGATACCATTAATTTTATTAGACACACTTTCAGCAATATTTCATCAATAGCTGGATATGGTCTAGTTACAAAATGCCACACTCAAGGCTAGGAAAACAGGTTGGGAGTACAACTTGAAAATTGGAGGCTACAGTGTTATAAAACCTGTCTCAAAACCTACTGCAGTTTCTCTGCTAGGCTTCGTCCAATATGATATAAAACGAAACACGTAGAATATGCATCTTTTTGCAAGTGTTCATACAACAATAACAGCATTCGATTATGTTATCCTTACCGTAACCAAACGTTTGAAGGTTGCTCCTGGAGTTACCAAAGGAGAGTTAAAATTGAGTGAAAGAAACTATTAGGAGAGTGGAGATGCAGAGGTCCAGGGAATGAATTTTAAAGTGTAGCAAATGGATATCTCAAAAAAATCCATCACTGCTGCCTCAAGAAAGTGGAGAATTGCAGAAGAGGCTATAACCTTAGGATGGTGGTTTTGGGGATGTAGGACAGTTGTTGTACAACTGTAAGATCAGGAAAATCCATGATGAGATTGAATTAAGAGGATGATAATTATAAATTGGAGAACCTAGAACCAATATGGGTCAATATGCAGACGGCAATTGGGAAATAGCATTAGGTGTAAAGCAGGAAACAACCATTGGAGTTTTTGTTGAGTTTAGGTTTATGTGAGTTAGAAGTTGGAATAGTTGTATCTGCTGTTACAAAAGGAGTGCACCTGCTGTGACAAAGGAGTGCATGAGTTTAAGTGGGCTAAGGCAGGAAGTGTGATAATATAACAAAGCTGGGAGGAAGCAAGCATCATCAGTGATGGAGCCAGAAGCTCAGCTTGGGATCAAATTAAATACCCACATTATAAAAGGGTGTGTGCTTCAGCCTGAGACAGAGGCTGGGATACGGGATGTAATAGGAACTATCGGGGTTTGTAATGAGGAACAAAGACATGAGTCTTCAAATGCTTTACAGAAGGAAATTATGACTCATCCAGAGTGAGCAAGTAATTAACACAGAGGGAGGGGGTGAAATTGCTCCACCTGCAGAGTTTTAGTGTAAAGTGATTTGGCTATTAGTAGTCAATTGATTTTTTTTTCCTGGAGAGACAGTTATTCATTTATAAAAATATAATGAATCAATGCAACATATTCAGACTTATCAAGAATCTTAGCATTACATTCTGAGGTAGATTTTCAAATTGCTGCCAGTGCTTTAAACCTGGTGCCAAATGAAACTTATTTTCATAGAATCCCCACAGTGTGGAAAGAGGCCCTTCAGTCCAACAAGTCTACACTGACACTCAGAACATCCCACCCAGACTCATCCCCTTATAACCCATCTACACATCCCTGAACACTACGGGCAATTTAACATGGCCAATCCACCTAGGCTGTGCATCTTTGGACTGTGGGAGGAAACCAGAGCACCCGGAGGAAACCCACGCAGACACAGGGAGAATGTGCAAAGCCACACAGATAGTTACCCGAGGGTGGAATTGAGCCTGGGTTCCTGGCGCTGTAAAGCAGCAGTGCTAACCACTGAGCCACCGTGCCGCCTCGATAAAGTTTATGAACCAGCTGTACAATCATCTTTTATATGTCACAGCAGCAAGTTTGAGAATCTATCATTGAAATATAGATGAAGAAGGAAGATAAATTCCCTTTATTGAGTGAGAGGAAGAGATGATGAAGAGCCAGTGGATGGGGAATACTGCAGAAAGAAAACCATATTCTTCCTCCCAACAGTGCAGTTTCAACTCCAATAACACACAACCTTTTGACAATCAGGCAGCTGAAGGTAATTTGCACTCTAAGTGCGCTCCCTAAACGTGGTCTTTTTAACCAAGCCTGATGAGTACAAACTCATACGATTGGACCAAACACTGATCTTACACCACTCCAACCACTACTACTCTGCACAAGCTTCACAGGAGAGCCTGGCTTGAGCCAGGCCAAAGCATTAAAGGTTTGTGCAAAGGCAGTTGAAGTGTTGGAGAGAACACATAAACATTCAAACACTTCATATATCTGATCTTCCAGGCACTCCCTCTTCCCTGCATGTATCCTAGATTATAGTTCATCTGCTGGATGTATTAGCCATCTCAGAATCCATTGACCCAGACTAGAAGTAAATCATTATCAATCCCGTGTGCAAAAGACTACAGTCATAGGCATTGATTGTCAGCCAAAGGTTTGGTAAATGAGGAGTTTAAAGATTTCAGTTTGTTCTTAAAATCTAATCTAGAATGCAAGAAATATTACTGGAACGTTCTGTGTTTTTTTATATCAGTCTGTAAGCAGACTAAGTTGCTTTCTTCCAGCTGAGTCAGGGTAAACACACTCTGCTTTAAGAACTGATTAGTTAATTAGTTATGTAATCAGATAAATGTTTGAATTGTGCTTCTTTAAGCCCAGTTCAGCTGACTATTAATACAGGAATCCTGTGTATAGCCAAAGACAAATTAGTTCAATTAAGAAAACTGAGAACAATCCTGAGAGAGATTGGTGAGTGTACAGCTCAGTGAAGAAGAGGAAGGAGGTAACTGTTTCTTTTAATTTTAGCCTCTCTGCCCTTCTGTCCCTGAAAGAACAGGTCCTTGCTCTACAATAGGGAAAGGAATTATTTTGTGAGTATCTGGTAAATGGTTAAGTACTATTCTATTAAATTTAACACAGTGTACTAAAACGGTGATAAAGTTGATTCAATATATACAAACAACATAAATAAGTGAGTAAAAATTACTTATTAAGGACAGCAGGATAGGTGATGTGTCAAGGCTGCAGCAGGTGGGAGCTGGATACCATTGTGATCCATTTGCAGCAAATGTTTGAAGTTTGAGCAGCAGCAGTTCAGAGTTTATGAGCAGGAGGCTGAATTTCAAACACTGTAACACATGTGATAAAAGTGCCACATCAAAGGTCATCGCAGAAACTAAATATAACTCAGTATGGATAGAAGATGGGCTGGTCAGCAGACGGAAAGGAGAATATGCATGAATATGTCTTTCTCTGTTGACAGGGTGTGACAAGTAGACTTTGGCAAGGGTTTGTATTGGGGCTTAGCTTTTTTTAAAAAACTTACATCAATAACTTAGAGAAGGACAGAAAAAAAAGTAGCTAAATTTACAAACAATGCAAAGGTAGAAAGTATGTTGTGCAGAAGATGTAGGGAGTTTGCATGAGTGAGTGACAAAAAGCTGGTAGATATAGTGGGAAAAATGTGACAATGTTGACCTTGGCAGGAAGAATGAAAATGCAGAGTGTTTGTTAAACACAGAACAACCGCAGAAATCCAGAGTGTAAAGGGCTTTACATGTTCTAATGCAGGAGTTAGAAAACATTATGCAAGTACAGCATGTAATTAAGAGTTCTGATGGGATGCTATCCATTAATATGAGAGAGATTGAACGTAAAGGTAAAGAAAGAAAAACAGAATTTGCTGGAAAATTGCAGGTCTGGTGAGAAAGCAGAGTTAATGTTTCAGGTCCAGTGACCCTCCTTCAGAACTGATTTTAGCTCAGAAAAGGTTGGCATATGTGCTGAATGTGAGGTGAGTGAGCATGGGGGAGTAAACAATAGGTGGAGACGGAGCGCAGAGAGAGAAAGAGAAAAACAACTGGGTAAAGGTCAGCTTGGGAGAATATGAAGCTGCTAATGGGGACCATTAGTGGCTGACAATGATTGTTTGTGGCAGCAACTCCTGTGATGACAAGGTCTGGTGTGTGGGGATTGGGGAGAGGACATTGGAGGAGGTGCTCAGACTCTTAAAAACATTGGACTTGATATTGAGCCCTGAAGGCTACAGAGTCCCCAAGTGGAAAATGAGATGCCGTTCTTCTAGCTTCGCAGGAGCACTGCAGCAAGCCTGAGTCAGAAATGTTGGTCAAGGAGCATGGTGGTGTGTTGAAGTAGCAGACAACAGGAAGTTCAGGTCATTTTTGAGGCCAGAACTTAAATGTTCTGCAAAACGGTCATCCAGTCTGCATTTTGTCTCCCCAATGTGAAGCAGACCACATTTTGAGCAGTGCATATCGTAGACTAGATGGAGTGAAGTGCAGGTAAATTGCTGTTTTACCTGGAAGGTGTGTCTGTGACCTTGGATGGTGAGGAAGGAGGAAGTAAAAATTCTGTTTTTCTTTCTTTACCTTTATGTTCAATCTCTCTCATATTACACCTGCTGCAATTGCAGGGGAAGATGCCACGGTGGGGTGGGGTGGGGAGGGGCTGGGAGTGAAGGAAGGGTGGACCTGGGTGTCCGCGTGGAATGGTCCTTGCAGAATGCTGACAAGTGAGGGAAGGGGAATATGTGTCTGGAGGTGGTGGAAGTGGCAGATGATTATCCTTTGGAATGTGCATATTGATGGGCTGGCAAGTGAGGACAAGGGAGAATGCTATTGCTATTTCAATGGGCATCCATAAAACCTAATAAAGGAGTTCATTGTCAAACACCTCCAAGAGCTAAGGGAGAGTAACTTTTTGAACAAATGTCTCGTGAACGTGAAGGCCTGCTGAGATGTGAAATGACTGAACTGTTCTTATGGATTTAAAGTGAGAGAAGTCATTCAGATGGGTAACGGGATTCATTTGACCAGAATAATTATACACTTTATGATATAGGTCAACGTTATGCATGACACCAATAACTCCGTTTTGAATGGGTCAAGGGACTACAACTTCTGAAAGTGTGCTGTCTGTACACCTGTCACTATTGACACTTCTATATCATCCATTTTCCTGAGCAGCTTTGACCTGAAGTTATTGGGTAGAACCTTTGCAGCCCCTGAAAAATATGGGCAATCCTGTGTCATTTGGGAAAATATGGCAAGACCAGAAAAATGAGACACTTGATGTCAGGAAAAATATTCCTATTTTCCAGTCAAGGTTTTAACAGTGAGATGAGAGTGAGCAGCAAGAGATCTATTTCCATGTATCAACATTTCATTATTGAAACAACTCCTCAGGGGCTTGTATTTCATCACCAAGTCATCCTTTATTTACACGTACATAGTATTTGACACTGGTTTGGCTTCCTCAGAGCCTGCTCTCAGAGTAAGCAGAACCTCTGACAGTCCTGTTTATATCTGTCAACCAGGGTTCCCTAATTGGACCAGGTTAACAGCCCCAATCAGGGAATTCATATTCTGACATAACAAGGTGTAGAGCTGGATGAACACAGCAGGCCAGGCAGCATCAGAGGAGCAGGAAAGCTGATGTTTCGGGTCTGGACCCTTCTTCAGAAATCTTCCTGCTCCTCTGATCCTGCTTGGCCTGCTGTATTCATCCAGCTCTACACCTTGTTATCTCAGACTCCAGCATTGGCAGTTCCTACTATCTCATATTCTGTGAGGCCCACCTGGCTGACTTCATCACTACAATCTCATCTCATTTCTGTGCAGTTTGATATTTCACCAGGCAGCAGAGAGAAACTAGATGCCAATAATTTATAATATGAATATCTGACTAGGTGCCTGGCTGTTGATCTCATTGCTTGCTCCTCTGGGCCTCCATCTAGGGCAGAAGTCCCAAACGTAGGCTGGGGCTATTTTCCTGGGACCATCAGAGGCTGAAGGGTGACCTTATAGACGTTTGTGCAATCATGAGGGGCATGGATAGGGTGAATAGTCAATAGGGTAGGGAAGCCCAAAAGAAGAGGGCATAGGTTTAAGGTCAGAGGGAAATGATTTAAAAGGGACCTGAGGTGCACCTTTTTCATGCAGTGGATGGCGTTTGTATGGAATGAGCTGCCAGCGGAGGTGTTGGAGTCTGGTACAATTGTAACATTTAAAAGGCATCTGGATGGGTACATGAGTAGGAAGGATTTACAGAGATATGGGTTAATCACTTTAGGATATCTGGTCAGTGCGGATGAGTTGGACTGAAGGGTCTGTATACTGTGCTGTGTAACTCTCTAACTCTATCTTGGGGCACACTCATGGGCAGCAACCATCTGCAATTTTCATTCACTGATGTTGGAATTGAATGCATATAAGCCCCACTATATCACATGGCATGTCTCCCACTCATTTATAACACAGTGCACCACTTCAGTACTGCACTTTAGATTGCATAAATATACTTAAATGCAATGCTACTACTGGGTCACATTGTGTGCAGGGACAGACACGCACCTCATGCTTTGGAAGGGTGTGCATCTCAGGGTCCCTGGTTTGCTCTCTTAGCGCTCATTCACTGCTCAAGCTTCACTGGGTCAGCCAGCATGTGTTGTCATCCAAAGTTGCCTTTGATAACATGGCGGTGATCTGCCTTCTTGAACCTTTGTAGTGCAGTAGGGACACCAAAAAGTGCTATAAGGAAAGGAGTTTCATGAATTTGACTGAGTGATACTGAAGGAACAGTGATACATTTCCAAGTAAGGATGGTGAGAGGCTTGGAGGAGAACTATCGCAGGTTGTGGTCTTTCCATATCCCTGTTGCCTTTGCCTTTTTAGATGGTGGTGGTGAAATGTTTGAAAACTGTTATCAAAGGAGCTTTGGACTTCTCCAGTTTATTTGGAAAGGTATTACAGACTGCTGTTCCTGAGTATCGGTGCTGGAAGGATGTGGTGTCCATCAAGTGGGCTGTTTTCTCCTGGATGGTGACAAGATTCTTGGGTGTTGTTGGAGCTGCATTCATCCAGGTAAATGGGGAGTATTCCATCGCTCTCCTGACGTGTGCTGTGTAGATGGTGGACTGGATTTGTGTAGTCAACAGGTGAGTTACTTGCTGCAGGATTCAGAGTATTTGACCTTCTCTTGGAGCTCAAGTACCTATAGGCCTAGTCCAGTTTTGTTTCTGGTCAATCATAACCACCAGAATGCTGATAGTGAGGTATTCAATGTTGGTAATGCCATTGAATGTCAAGGGCTGATGATTAGATTCTCTTTCTTGTTGGAAACAGTCATGGCCTGAAACATGAATCTAGCTTGCCACTGTCAGCTCAAGCCTGGATAGTGTCCAGGTCTCACTGCATTTGGACTTAGATTGTTTCAATATCTGAGGAGTTACAAATGGTGCACATGAGGAAGTCACAGCTGAAGGACCCTTCACAATGCTCAGTAAGGTCAGGAGGCCCAGATTCCAACTTTCCCAATGCAGCTTCCTGAACAAAGCATATTAGCACCACAGGCTGGCAATGTCCCATGGATTTTTGTTATCTGCTGAAGTAGGACACTTGACCTGAAGGTATGGGTGACCATTCTATCCTGGTGCTTGTCATTGTCAGAGCTGTGCTAATTTTTTTGATCTTGGCTGCTTCTAAGGATCCACATGAAGTCTTCCAATCCTCAACCCACAAATATACGAAGTCTGTTACTGATGTTCCAGATCACACTGCTTTATCTGGTTTCCCCGTGACGAGATCAGTGCTGCAGTCTGAATAATGGGATTTTCCATTCAGGATGAATTCCATTGAGTGTAAGGCACTATGGACTTTCTACATGTTCCATTGAGATCACCAAATTGTAATGTGGCTGACCTAATGAACTGGAAGTCTTCTATTCAGTAAATGTACAAATTGTCTGTGATCATTAGTTCTGCAAATTAAGGGTCTATGCCATGATTTCCATGAATTTGCCATATCGATGAGAACGCTCAGTTTCCTGGTACATCTCGAAGGCATGAGGTCTTATAAGGATGGCTGCTGGGAGGCGAAAGCTACCCTCTGTAATCACAGCTGATTGAAGGCTGAGGACATGTAAATACAATGCAGTTCTTCCAACAGAGCCATCATGAGGTAGGTAATGGATATCCTGAAGATGAGATTCCAATACTTGGGGGTGGCACCCTTCAGTAGTGTCACCACAAAGTGGGCCACATATTCCTAGCATAGTTTACAATGCACAACTGGGGCTGGCAAAGAGGAGCTCAGAGGCAGGTAGCAGTCTCCCAAGGAAGAAGCTGAGGACATTGAGCATGAGAAATAGCAACTTCACCATGGCAAAGTGGTGCAGTATCAGGGACATCAAACCAGACAAATTAATTGACTCAAGTTTTCGAAAGATGTGACCTGGGTATAGTCATTGTTCATTGATTGATTGTAAATTTGTTGCAAACAGTCCCTGTTTACTCCCAGAAGCAAATGTAGCTTTTCTGTGTTTTCCCCATTTTCTTCCCTGCTGTGCTATACATATTATGTCAACAATTATTTGAAGGCTTTCCAACGTATGATACTCCTGCATTGAACTGTGAACAGATTTCACACTAGACTAGATGTTAGGGAAAGAGTAGCCCTCCTTCAGACAGTTCCAGCATGACATTAAATCTGACACGAAGGATGGGTAGCCTCTATGGCATCAACCTTGCATCCGCAGTTACTCTGACAGTTGATCAGAGAGATGATGAGGAAAGTATTTGCAATACAAATGCAGTGTGAGATAATATTTGCAATGTGTTGTCATCTGTGCCATATAGGTGCCCTCAGAAGCTTTTATTTTAGGTTTCCCTCCCACTACATGTATTGTGAAGGGCTACTGCTGGCTGGTAATAATCGATTAGGTGCAGAACTGCATTTTACATATGGTGCTGCCGACACAAATCACAGAGTCATGAGGACTCTGCCCCACCCAGAACCCCAATAGCTGTAAGTACACAATCGTGCAGCATCATATGGACGTGATGCATGCCTAATAAGATGAGCAGTAGAGAATTGCATGAGACAACCAGCTCAATTTCAGGGACAGAAACCAAGCCACCTTCCATGACACTTCCCAAAATTGACACTTTGCCAACTTTCGGTATAGTTGAGCCCATAATGTTTGTAAAAGTGAGACCTATTTCGAATGTACATTTATCATTTATATATGCATCCACTTTTGAAGTCAAGTGGATTTGCTGATTTTGAACTCATTTTCTGTGTCCCTTAGATGCTTTCTTCTGATTCAGTTCACCCATAGGCATGTTGCCAGTGCACAGCTCTGTCTATGCATTCCATTTCCAAGCATTGGACATGTTCAGCCTGAACAGACTGGAGTTTGGGAGCAGAGCGGAGAATGGTACTATGATTCAATTCTCCTTCGGCTTTCGCCAGTTGGGAGCTAGCCCGGATATCATCTGATCTCACTGCCACTCCCAAGGAGAAACAAGAAAATAACCACAATTATTTTCTGCTATTTTCTTTTTAAGGTGGTTCTGGTGCTGAGATAAGCTGGTGATAAACCAAAACATTTATAAATTATTCAGAGCGGAACCTGCCAATTAATGTCCCCTTAATTTTTAAATGGGGTGGGGGGGGGAAATCGGCGCCAATAATTTCCCAAGTAGACCGCTGTGTGCAACACCCTACCAGTGGTGCTGAGCCTTGGGAAAATCCACTCATTGAAATTGTTGATGCATACAGACAATTAAACTGCCTGTAGCTCTCAGGAACAGCCACCTCGAGGTCAGAACTGAACTAAGAGTTTTCCTGTTGTTAATGGTGAATACAAAGTTACACTGATATTGATACATCATCCTCTTCAAAGGAAATAAACTTTGTTCACTTGAACAATAACAGCATAATCTAAACCTCCCATATAGAGTCTTATCATTCTGATATTATCCCGAAGTCGCTGGTAGACTCAATCGATGTCATGTGGCTTCCTTGCCCCTGCATCACACTGATTTCCAACCCCAGGAAATAGCAACATCTGAGCAAGAGCTGACAATCACTCTGTTTCTGAGATTGGGTGACCCTGTGTGAGTGTACACCTTATTTTTTTTCTTATTTACTGGAGCAAAACCATCTATCTTAGCTCATGAAAATATGAAGGAGAAAGCCAAATGTTGATGGTGGAACATTCATATTGTTTCTTGGGGATTTGAGAAGCATTATTGGTCAAATTACCACATCTTTACGTTTAAAATGATGCATTATATTTCACATCTCTTATTCCAGTTCACAAGGACACTGGGGTGATTTTGCAGGCCTTTTGCCTATCCACGAATAGTGAGCGATGGCCCATCACTATAGCTGTAGTGAAGGTGTGTCAGCACCTGCCAGTCTTAAATAGGCTGCTCCACATTCTCATAGGCAGTTAGTGATGAGCAATAAATGCTGGCCTAACCAGCAATAACAACATCTCTTGAACAAATGAAAAGAATCATTATGCAAAGCTGATGTGGGATTGCTTGAGGCAGAACAAATAATGTCACTGAAGCAGATGGAGCAGGGGTGCGTTGGGTGGAGGGTTGGTGTGCATAAAGAGGACAACTTGATTTTTAATTATTCCATTCGCTGCAGGGCAAATCAAACAGGGTATATAGTAGGACATCAATAGTCGATCATTGTCTACATTTCCAGCAATGTTTAAAATTCCATTTTGATGTTGTAATTGGGAGCTCAAAGTTAGATTGTTCTGTCCTTGAACAGTTATTGTGGCTAGTAAGAAAAAAAGGTTTTGCATTTATATCAAGTTTTCTGTAACCACAGGATGTTCCACAATACTTTAAAGCTGATTGAGTATTCTTTTGAAGTGCAGTCACTTTGCAATAAGATAGGAACAAAAGAGCTCAACTTCAAAATTCTACAAACTGTAATGTCCAAATATTCTGTTTTTGGGATGTTGGTTGAGAGGCAAGTATTGGCCAGGATACTGAAGAGAACTGCATTGTTTTCTTTGAAAATATTGCCATGGAACTTTTTTAAGCCTGCCTATGGAGGGCAGATGCAGCCTCAGTTTCTCACCTGAAAGATGGCACCTCTGACAGTGCAGAGTTCCCTCAGGACTACACCGAAGTTTGATTCTAGACTGGAGGCAAACTCTGAACACAACCTTCTGACTGAGATATGGGTATTATGCTAATTGATCCACAGGGTACCAATTTTACGACAAAAATAACATGCAAACCAAAATGCCTGATAGCAACATCAACTTCTCTCTACAGTTAGTCATTGAGTTCATCAGCAATGGTCCAACATGGGGTCAAAGTACTTTTTTTTTTGTTTCTTCAATCAATAAACAATGTTTTAAGGTTTTGTCAGCAGCCAAAAAAGTGCAATGTGCTATCAACCATATGTATCTGTTGCCAATAATCCTCTCTGAAAGTAAGCAGTTGTTCAGCAAAGCATCAACATTCCTCGTTATCATACTATTGCGAACTATTAGTTTTGGCCATATTCTCTAGAGAACATATTAACCTTGCAATGTTTCCAAAGTGTAGATGGTGAAACATGATCTAAAATGAAATTAATAATACTTAATCTTTCTGATTCTTCTAGTTGTTTTAATAATTTAAAAATCCAGTGAACAGAAATAAAAACCCTAAAATTGATTGTCCAAAAATTATTTTCACGGTGAAGCCTCTGCCGTAGCTTCGGAACTGAGAGTTGAACATTGCGATGAGAATTGATATAGCAAAACTATGCATCTGCACTTAAAGCTTAGGTTGGTGATGCCGTGCCATTTCGGTATCATTAAAATGTTGTTAAATATGGTTTATCTTTCTTCCTGAAACTATAAGGCAACTAGTTTTTATAAAAACCAAAAGAACTGCGGATGCTGTAAATCAGGAACACAAACACAGTTTCTGGAACAGCTCAGCAGGCCTGGCAGCACCTGTGGAGGAGAAAACAGAATTAACGTTTCGGGTTCTGAGGAAGGGTCACCGGACCCGAAACATTAATTCTGTTTTCTCCTCCACAGCTGCTGCCAGACCTGCTGAGCTTTCCCAGCAACTTTGTTTTTGTTCCTAGTTTTTATAAACCATCTTACTCAGTCAGAGACAATCTGACTTCTGAACAGCTCTTATTTAAAGCAATAGTTTCTTTTTTTAAAGATGCACCTACTATATTTAAGATGCTTATTGTAAAACCCTGAAAGACTGGATGCATTGTGCAACTTTTACCATTGATTGACTATAAATCTAACACCACCACACATTTTTTATTCGTACAAGGAATGTGGGTGTCACTGGCTAGTCCAGCATTAACTGTCCATCCTTCATTGTCCCTCGAATTGAATAGCTTGCTGGGCCATTTCAGTGAGCAGCTATGATTCAACCATATTCCTATGGGCCGAGAGTCACATCTAGGCCAGACCAGTGAAGGACAGCAGCTTTCTCTCCCAAATTGGCATCAGTGAGCCAGATGGGTAGACAATAGTTACATGGGTGCCATTGGGATAAGTTTTAATTTCAACTTTTTTTTAAAATTCAGTTCATTAGAAATTGAATACAGGTTCCTCCATCTGCCATCTGCACTCTAAACTTATTTCTATTAAGACAGAAAATTACTCGCACGTGAGGCGTGGTACAAGATTAGGATGTTGCTAGTCTGACCGCATCCCTCAGGTATGTGCGAGCATGGAAGAGTGACTGGGAAATGGGAAGTATGTGTGGTAAGGGTCGGAGGGTAGAAATGGCAACTGATAGCATGGAGAACAGAGGTACTGGGGTAACAGTGCCAGCAATCTGAGGCATTGGTCCAGACTGCCTCAGGTCAAACCACTCTTGTGGTGAGGGCCTCAAATTGGTATATTGACTTTTTTTTTAAACCTGCAAATGCATGAGCATCACCCTGATTTGTTGCCTTTTCCCAATATGTTGAGCCTTGTACTCCTAGTGAATTGCTAACCTCAAGGCCTACTCATAGCACACAGCCACCTACATATCAAATATATTCTTTCAACTGGAACTTAGAAGAATGAGGGGACAAGAGCTGGTCAAATGACCAAACTAATTTTCGACCTCTATTTCCTTTTAATACTATTACTTTAAAAAGAATTTTAGTTTTAGATTTCAGAAGTTTCTTCAAATGTCTCGTCCTACCTAACAAACAATTACCCCACCTCCTCCAGAATCTGACTTATTTCCTTGCTGAATGATCCCATTTGTCAGGAGCTAATGGTGTGCAATGGGTCTTAATCCTCTTAGTTCAAAGTCATTAAATTCAAATTATCTGATCATTGAATTTTTTAAAGCCTTAAATGAGCAATCTCTTATTTTATTGATGTTACTTAATTTGAATAATTCAACAATTTTGACTTTTTAAGCAAGAAAGAAAGATAAGTATTCGAGCAAGGTACAAGGAGACCATTTGGCCATTGGATCTGCACTGATTTCCTAAAGGAGACCATATGAGATCGGAGTAGAATTAGACCATTCAAGCATATTGAGTCTGCTCCACCTTTTGATTGCGGCTGATCTGTTTCTCAACCCTATTCTTTTGCCTTCTCCCCATAACCCTTGATCCACTTACTAATCAAGAATCTATCTATCTCTGCCTTAAATACACTCAATGACATGGCCTCCACAGCCTTCTGTAACAATGAATTCCACAGATTCACCACCCTCTGAAATTCCTTTTCATCTCCGTTCTAAAGGGTTGTCCCTTCATTCTGAGGCTGTGCCTTCAGATCCTCCTCTGTACTACTAATGGAGATGTCTTCTCCATGTCCACTTTCTCTAAGCTTGTCAGTATTCTGTAATTTCAAACATAATCTCTATCATCCTTCTAAACCTCATCAAGTACAGACTTCAACTGCTCCTGATGTAACAAGCCCTTAATTCCCGGGATCACTCTTTTAAGTGTCCTCTGGAATCCCCACCAATGCTAGCACATCTTCCTTATATGTAGGACTAAAACTGCTCACAATATTCTAAATGCAGTCAGACCAGAGCCTTATACAGCTATAGCATTACATCTCTGTTGTCATATCCTACATCTCTCAAAATGAATGCCTTCCTAACTGCCAACTGAACCTGCATGTCAACCTTAAGAGAATCTTGAACAAGGGCTCCCAAGTCCCTTTGTTTTAGATTTCAGGTGCCTTTCCCTGTTCAGAAAATAATCTATGCCTCTATTCTTCCTACCAAAGAGCTAACCTCACACTTTCCCACATTGTATTCCATCTGCCAGTTCTTTCCCCACTGTCTTAGCCAATTCAAGTTCTTCTTCAGTCTCCCTGCTTTGTCAACCCTT
Organism: Rhincodon typus; assembly: GCF_021869965.1. Classification (NCBI taxonomy): domain Eukaryota; kingdom Metazoa; phylum Chordata; class Chondrichthyes; order Orectolobiformes; family Rhincodontidae; genus Rhincodon; species Rhincodon typus. Next base: position 21,135,436 of record NC_063339.1, read on the forward strand.
CCTTCCACCTATCTCTGTGTCATTTGCAAACTTAGCAACAATGTCCTCAGTTCCTTCATCCAGATCGTAGAATCGTCCAATGCAGAACTCCATTTGTTACCAGCTTCCATCCTGAAAAAGACCCATTTATCCCCATTCTCTGCCTTCTGCCAGTCAACCTATCCTCTGTCCACGCCAGTACCTTGCATGGAATTCCCAAGGCTCGAATTATTCAGCAGACTCTGTGCAGCACATTGGCTCTCCTTTTGTCTAAATTGCTCTTTACCTCCTCAGAATTCTAACTGATTTCTTTGCTCCTTATTACTACTTCTCCGGACTCATTTTCCAGTGGTTCAATGTCCATTCTTGGCTATCTCTTACTTTTTAGACATCGAAAAATCAACTTGTCCTGTTCTAATGTTATTAACTAGCTTACTCTCATATTACTTCTCTTCGCTTTTTACATTATTAGTTGCCCTGTGCTGGTTTTCAAAGACTTCCCAATCCTCTGGCACCCCACTAATGTTCACCAAATTGTATGCTTTTTCTTTGGTTTTTATGATGTCCCTGTCTCCCTTTGTCAGGCAGGGTTGCCTCAACTTCCCCTTAGTATGTTTCTTGTTCCTAGGGATGAATTTCTGCTGTGCCTCCCAAATGACCCCAGAAACTCCTGCCAATGCTGCTCCACCGTCTTCCATGCTACGGCCCTCCCCTTCTAATCAACTCTGGCCAGATCCTCCCTCTTTGTAGTTACCTCTACTTAATTGTAATATCATTACGTCTGATTCCAGCATCTCCCCCTCAAACTGCAGGGTGAATTAGAGTCATGTTATGGTCACTGCCCCCTAGGGGTTCCTTCACTTTAAGCTCTCTAATCCGGTCTGCCTCATTACATATCACCAAATCCAGAACTGCCTGTTCCCTCGTAGACTCAACCGCAAACTGCTCCAAAAACATGGCCACTACAGCTCCCATGGACTGACCAGGGCCCACTCTCTGGTAATTCGAGGCGTGGACTTAATGAACAAGAACCCATGTGCCTGATTGTGGCCATTTCCCTGGACTAGACTGCAAGACTGCCCTGGCTTTTAATGCCAGAAAACCGCTGACTGATGGGCTGCTCTATGACCCCCACTGAGAACTACTCCCCATAAAGTTTGATACGTGACTTGCTGCACATGCAGTGTATTTGCTGCACAAGCTGCTGGCTCTTGGAGCAGTTTTGAGATTGACACGGCACACTATGATGCAGTAAGATTTGTACCCGCTAGACTGAGGATTGCTTAACAGCAAGACAAGCTGTCTTGTTGTTTAGCATGCTAATTGGCAAGACAAGGCAAGGCAGGAACAAGCAGGTAAGCATTAAGTGACCAAGCCGTAAGAGAGCAGGTGGGCATCCCTAAAATGCAGCATACTTCAGTCTACGAATTGGGTGCCTGTCACAGCGCGTCCCCACTGCGGCCTTTGAATGCAAGTTGCTGGTGGGTCCTGCAATGCGTGTGCTGAGATCATACTGCCAATGAATAGTAAAATTGCCAGGTTTGACAAGATAGGCCAGCAGATGCCAATGTCCATGAAGGAGAAGTGAGTGTGGCTGGTGCTCATGCATCTTGTCCTGAGCTGTAGTTTGGTCACAGGCAACACAGGGGTGTTAGGGAGCAAGTAATGAGCTGAATCCACCAAGTACATCTTCTTCTGGTTCCCTTGTTGAGCTTTCGCAACATCAAGCTTGTTTGGCAAGTATGGTAAAATGGGTTATGAATATTAATAAGGTGAATTGTGGCGTTAACAAGGTATTAATCTCTGTGTATTGGTATCTAGCTGGTGCCTAGCAAGAATGTTACCAAGCCATTTTGAAAAGCATATATGACAGAGCAAGAAGATCTCACTGTCGAGATGGGCCATGTCTAATTCAGCCACATATTTGCCAAAGCCCATGTCACTTAGACCCCTATAAGAATCAATCCATGCCATTTAGTGAAGTGAGCTTAACATATCTACCCAGAGTGAATATGCCTCATGGTAGAGGTCACATGTCTATGGCAGATGAGGAGAGATGCTTGTAGCTGATTGCATGTAATTCCAAACCGTTTGCACTAGTGACTCCTAGTCCAGTTCAACTTTGGATTTTTGTATCTAATCCATTGTATGCAACTGAAATGGCTACTATGTTAAAATGTGTTTAAAACTGTTGAGCTTATTAGTACCAGTGATAATGGGTTTTGAAATTAAGCCTCAGCTTCAAGCTTGAATGTAACACATTTAAGACGTTATTATTCCAAGATCTGCTTGAGGTTGGTAGCTAAAGCAGCCAGGCGTCATGTGTAAAACTAATCCGATTTTCTTTCGGTGAATAAATTATGTAAATAAGATACAGTTGAATTGCAATAATTCAGTGTTTGGAATGATTAGCTGTTGAACTGATACAATGCAGTCGTGGTCTTCTGTTATCCTCAACATGTAAACTGAATGATACTTGCAACCTCTACTGAATTAGAAATACAATTAAACTTTTGCCTCCAGTTTAAGCTTGCAGTATAAATATCATCTGAGCAACCTTTAAGTTGAAATAAAAGCTTATTATAATATAAATTGCTTCCTGAAAATGTTTATTATGTTCTGTAAGGAGGTAGTTAACTCTATCTAAGGACCATCTTCAATTAACTTGATGCCAGTTTGTGATGTTGTGGGCAATGTATTAGGGTCCAGCATCTTAGGCCTGAAATTAATGAAAACAATTGAAAAGAATTGGAATACTAGATAGAAAATATACCAAATGAATATTGACAAATACCCAAAATAGATTAAGGAGTTTTATCAGAAAGGTTGGAGAAAAATGAAAAAAAATTGAATTGGGCTCACCTGCATAAAGCTTTGATGAAGAGCAGTTGTCAACTATAACAGGAGATTTGCAGCATTTGTTATGACAGTTGATGTTGAATATGTACGTTTCTCCCAAGAAAAATGAAGGACATCACTACTGAATGAAGACCGAAGAGGTTCGAGGTAATGCAAAACTCTCAGCATCTCACGTTTCCAGTCAGCGAACTATAACCAGTGTATGAGACAAGATATAAACCTCTTTAAAGAATAAAACAATTAATTGAAATAAAAAAGCATCCAGAGCAAGCTTATAAAGAGCAGCTAATTGAAATGTTCAGCACTCCAAGGAGCAATAATGATTTGACTATATCAGACTCTAAGGGCAAAATTTTAACACCCTTGTCCCTGCCAGAACAGCAGGACCATCCTTGGGTGAGGAACCCTGTTTCCTGATTTATGCATCTAGCCATTACTCGTAAACAGAGCAATCCAATTGTCAGCCTGTCTCTAGGTTCCCCAACCAATTAATCTGGGCATGTGAGATGATGTGTCCATTCTATCAAAGAAAGGAAAGGTAAATCAAAAATCCTTCAATATTATTGCACCAAAAATATAAAGAAGGTCAACCTTCCCACAGCTTGTGCTTCAACTCTGAAACATCCACACAAGCGCCTGCTCGTTTAAAATACAGGGTTTTTTCATTTCTGTTGCATAATCTTTTCTTTCTTCCAAATATGCTGTAATCTTTATGTTTAATTTTTTTTGGCACAGCTGCTGGGTGTCAGCTTCATGACAATTTCAATTTTAAATTTATTTTCCTAATAATTTGCTTCTGGTTGTTAACTAGACATCACTAACCCCCTTCTTTTGGGCCTTAGCATGCATTTCTTAATTCTGATTACATACTCTACTTGTTGATCTCCCATTTTCTACCATTTGTTTCTGATTGTATACTTCCTTCTTGTAAATTTCAATTTTAGTCAAAGACTGGAACTTTAAGCAGTGTTTTTAAATACAGTATTTCTTCTTTTAGCTCTTTGAGCTTCTCTTGTTTCACTTCCATTTATTTCATTCATTATACAGACCGTTAGATTATCCCAAATGTACATAATCTACCAACTTCTCGTCACATCTTTTATGACCATTGTGCAAGTGAATCCCAGCTGCAATGTTATGCCTTGTATATGCCATCATTACATGACAGGTATCCATTCCTTTCAGAGGATCAATTTCCTTGATACATTACTTGTTAACTAAATCGTCCATGGTCAAACCATCGTACACCCTTTCCATTAATCTGCTCATTGTGCCAATTTACTCAATTTCTTACATTGTCTCACTAATTTGTAGTGTTCATGTACTTTAATTTTTCCTTCCAGCCTCTTATGCCGGACCTCATTAAAAGCCTTCTCGAATTCTTTCACATCCACTGGTTCTCCCAAATCTGTTAGTTACATCCTCAAACACTCCTGTAGATTGGTTAAGCATGATTTCCCTTTCATAAAGCCATACTGATTTTGTCTAATCCAGTTCATTTTTTCCAAGTGAACAGTCTTGTATAATAGACTCTAACATTTTCCCCGTTGCTGGTGTTAACTTCTATTATTCACTGTCCCTCCCTTTCTAAACAGTGAGGCTATGTTTCCCATCCTCTAAACTGTAGAACTGTCTCATAGTCTATTCCATTTTTGAAGATGACTACCTATATCATCCAAAATTTCCCACTACTTTTAGTCCTTCTCACCCTGTCCCTCAGCAAATGCCTTCTAAACCATTCCTCTCGAATTAATCAAATAGTTTCCTCATTTTCATTGTTGATAGCACCAGTAGGAGCTATGGAAGCTGTTTGTGTTGCACACAGAAAGAGGTCTATGATTGCTAAGGAACCCAACCAGTAGTTGAGTGAAGGTGAAATGAAGGCCATGGGATGGAGATATGGGGGTGGGAGGAGCTGTTGGAGGAAAGACAGACTGCATGGGTAGGGGAAGTGGTTCTCACAAGCCAACCCCTTCTTTCCTGATGCTGGGTTTTCCACTATGGCTCTAAGTGTCTTTTTAACAAGAGGTGTCCCTGCATTCCCTCCATGGATTGACCTCTTCTGGCGTCCTATGGGGTAACCTGTTTTCCCCATCTGGCACAGAATTCTAGAAGAAGTGAAATAAGATCCTTAAATAGGCATCAATTGATGACTTGAGAGCCTCAAATTGCTAAGCCCTCCCACCCTGGGTTTAGTGGGACAGAGGTAGAAAGGTGCTGAGGTCCTCATCAGGCACCTTTCTGCCCAGTTAAATGCACCACCTTCATTCTGACATTGGAGGGGGGCATTAAGTTTGGCCCAAGCTCCTTCCCTAAATATTTTCTTCACAGCTGTATTCCTTTGTTTTGACATTTGCCATTGTTTAAGTAGCTCATCAGTTGATTGATGTGGAGGAGCCAGAGTTGGACTGGGGCAGACAAGGTCAAAAACTACACAACACCAGCCTGTTGGACTAGAACCTGGTGTCATGTAGTTTTTGACATTAGCTGATTGGCAACCATGAAAGGATTATTGTTCCAGATGCTTTGTGATTGGCTTCAATTTGTTATTTTTAAAATCAGAAGTCATTGCTTAAACAAGGTATTGTTTACACCCCTTGAGCAGTGGACTGATAATCCATTGTCGTACAGAGTCATTGCTGCATTATCAGAAGACCCTATTGTTTGGAATCTACACTTAGCTGGATAGTAATCTCCCATGGTACTTTTGGCAGAAAAGCAGTGAGTTTTGATAATTTGTTACTTCAGCCAACAGTAAGCACAACCAGCCTTACGTTTCATGGTAATTGGAATTATGTAAATTTATAATGGCTACATATTTGCCATCATCACAATGTCTATTATCCTCAACAGTGCTGGTTCTGCAGTTTGGAAATCCTGTGATTAAAAACACAGGAAACTCTGGTTGGAAAATCATATCCCTTCATGCCGTGGTCTGCACAAACCCAGTGGTATCTGGATTAATCCAAAGACGGACCATCAAAGCCTCAACAGGTAAAGAAAATAAACAGCATATTTTATCCTTAGTCACTCAATATGCAAACAAGATTTCACACCATTGTACCTTTCTATCATGATCATACATTTTGAAATTTGCGTTATGCAAACAATGACATCTGATGCCTTCACCTGCATAAATACTGGGGCAGGATAAAATGTCAGCACTTATGATATCATCAGTATTTGTCCTGTTTTTGTAGTCAACGCACAAAAATCCTTTTAAATTTTTACATATTGTTTTTTAAATGTAAAGATTCAGGCTGTATCACATAACTGACAAGTGAATGTTAACTAAGATACTTCTGATAAGTTTAAGGATTTATATTGTTTATTCAATGATCACGCCTTCACTATGCTGGTCCCACATCATACAACTACAGTTTTAACAAGAACTCTTGAAGTGAATGTAGGAAACGTTAAACAGACAACCCTTCATCTAAACAACTGGATCGAATGGGCTGATGAAATGTGAGAGACAATGCAAGAAATGGGATCAAACTCTTTTTTTGTTAGGGTTGTATAACTATTTATTTCCCCTCCTTCATCTTCCCACGAACATAGAAACTGCTCGAAATATCAAAAGAATTTAGGCTGACCTATCTAGGACAGTATACTCAAAACAGAGCTCTTCATCTCAACCCATAGGTTCTTGTTAGGTTTTGGGGTGAAGCTGAAAAATGACGTACGCTCTCCGTTCCAATTAATAACCTGGAAATTCATTTCTGATTGACAAAACCCATCAGTCATGCTATGTCAGACTCTAACAATGATGTATGAATCAAAGGACTGACAAATATTGAGAAAACCACTGGGATTCATAATGCATTAAGATCTTTCAAACCTCAAAACAGTTCAAAACTGTTACAGGATTGTGACTTTTGGTACAAAAATTAGGAGTGGCAGGTGTTATACAATGTGTAAGTTCTGAAAGGGTTTATAGTGAGGAGTACCTTAAACACCACTCACTATAAAGCGGTCATGTGGACTTATGTGGACATAATCAAAGACTCTTTCCAATCCAGTTATATTCTCTTCCATCAGGCAGAAGATACAAAAGTTTGTAAACACGCATGAATAGATTCAAAAATAGCTTCCTCTCTGCTCTGAATGGACCTCTCAAACTTTAAAATTAATGTTGATCTCAGTCTCGTTGTGCAACTTTTCTGCAGCTGTAACATTGTATTCTTTGCTTCTTTTTTGCCCTGATGCACTTTGCACGGTATGATCTGCCTATACTGCATGCAAAACAAAAATTTTCACTATACCTAGATGCGTGTGACAATAATAAATCAAATCAAATTATAACCAGAGTGGTTTAGGACCTCAAAAGAATAAGAATTGACATCAAGGTTTCTCTCGCAGTGTTCTATAACAATTCCTGTCATATAAATGTCACCTGTAACATTTTGCTAACAAGCAATAAACAATTTCTTCTACGAAATAGCTCTTTCTATTTAGACCAGCAAGTGGTTTACCTCTAAGAGGGCCTTGCAGATCCTGATATGTAACAAAGATGGTGGCAGCAAGTATATCCATGATGAGGTGCAGACTTGGTTTGACAACACATACAACAGCCAGAGACAGGCCTGCTGGATCTGCAGACTTATCCACAGAAGCAAAATTTGACCTTGTGCATCCTGTAAGTTCAGTCCCTTTTGCCACCAGGCTTGTTCAGTTGAACCTAATAACCAGAGGTGAAGTCAGAAAATTGAAAGAAATTAAAATAGTGAGCACATACTAAGAGCCATGAGGCATGCCATGCCAACTTTGAATGTCAAAATAAAGCAAGTACTGTCATCTACTGCAGTATGCTCAAGAGTGGTTGAGATCATCTTACTCTGTATTGAACAATGTGGGTGAAAATTCCAGGAATATGAGAGAGATTTTTCAATGTTTGGTTCTGTAATAATAACTGTCAGCTCTGAATGTTCTGAAAGAAATTATTCATCCACATCAAATCGAAAACAGGTAACATGAAATATTTCTGTCACAGTCCAATTACATAAGTTTCTTCAGGTTGTGATTGATGTGTTTGTTTTTGGGCATAATCTGGATTTAGTGTAACAACTTGATCACAACTGCTGGTTGAAGAAGGGGGAGGAGTTTAAATAGTAATTGACTGTTTTATTGCTGTATCTAACAATTTAGATAATAATCAACATAGAATGCTCAGCAACTAAAATGGAACAGGCTTTGTGATTCTGAAAATGGTTGTATTAATATTAATCTGATCCAAGTAACAGACAGTACTAAATCTAATCACTTAAGTAAGCCCATTTCTAACAATTCATGGTGGTAACACATTACTTGTTCTGCATGTAGGTAAATATTTTTATCAACGTGCTGGCATGTGAGAAGTACTTAATGGCAGCATATCACGTTATTCACCTCATATCTTTATTCTTAAGCTTTTCTAAATGTTTGGCCGATCCAGTTTATTAAAAATATTATAGATCAGCTTTCAATCATTTTTGTGAAGTTTTATTCTGTGCTCCTGAAGATTCTAAATGGGGAGATCAAGTTTTGGCAGCTCTTTTAAACTAATTAAGTTAAGTCACAATGGCTATGATTACAATTATCCCTCCTTCTCTGCTGTCTTGTAATCAGCTATCCCGATTCCTAAAATAGAATCAATAGAAGGAGGACAGTTGGTTCATTGAGGTCATGTCAGGTCTCTGCAATTAATTATCTAAGTCCCTTTGTAGATCCTTTAAACCTCCTCACAACTTTCTGCCTAGCTCCATGCCATTCGGAAATTTAGATACATTATATTCAATCCCTTCATCTAACTCACTTAATATGTTGTAAATAACCTGACCCCACCACTCATTGCCCATTAGCAATAGCCCACTGGCATGAACATGACCCATTTTCTGTACTCTGTTTTCTATCTTAACTAATTCTTTATCCATTATTAACAATTCCTCCCCACTTACCTTTTGCATGGCACCATACTAAAAGTCCAAACATCTGATATCCACTGGTTCTTCTTAATCCACTTTTGTTCATTACATCTACAAACAAACAGTCATAAACCTGTCAAGGATGATTTCAATTATAGAAATCCATGCTTACTCTGCCTAATCATATTGCTGTCTTCTGAGTACCCAACCAGCATCTGAAAGATTCCAACAGTTTATTTTAAATGTTGTAACTGTGTATCTGCATCCATCACTTCCTCTGGAAGTTCATTCCACCCACGAACCATTATCCGTGTTTTAAAAAAAAAAGTAGCCCTTCAGGTCCTTTGTAAATCTTTCTCCTCTCACCTTGAAAATATGCTCCCTAGTTTTGAACTCCCCCACTCTAGGGAATAGACCCTTGTCATTCACCTTATCCATGCCCCTCATAATTTTATAAACTCCAATAAGGTCACCCTTCAACCTTTTACACTCCAGTGAAAAAAGTCCCAGTCTATTTTAATATCTTAAACTCTCCATTCCTGGCAACATCCTTGTAAATTTTTTCTGAACCCTTCCAAATTAATAATATCTTTTGTACAACAGGGTGGTCTTATTTGCACACAGTAGTTCAAAAGGGGACTCCCCAAAGGCCCATACAACCTCAACATGATGTCCCAACTCCTATACTTAAAGATCTGAGCAATGAAGGCAGGCTTTGAACTTATAAATGTATATTAAAGATAGGATTTCACATTGAGTGGAAATATATCACATTATGATCATTCTTTTTGAAGAGATCCCTCCATATGATATTACTAATTGGCTCTATCACATTGTAAATACAAGATCTAAAATAGCCTGATCCCTGGTTAATTCCATCATTACTTTTCTCAAAGACTGTCTCAAATGCATTCTATGAACTCCAAACTAATATTACCATCTGATTTGTTGAGTGTAAAGATCAATGACTGCATTGTTTATGTTGCAGCCTATTCTTATTTAAAATGCTTTCCAATCTGTACCACAAGGATCAGTGCTGGGACTACTGCTTTTGGCCATTTACATGAATGATTTGGATGTGAATATAGGAGGTAAAGTTAGTAAGATTGCAGATGGCACCAAAATTGGTGCTGTGGTATACAGTGAAGAAGATTATCTCCGAGTACAACAGGACTTTGATCAGATGGGCCAATGGGCCGAGGAGTGGCAGATGGAGTTTAATTTAGATAAATGTGAGATGTTGCATTTTGGTGAGGCAAACCAGGGTGGGACTTATACAGTTAATGGTAGGGCTCTGGGGAGTGTTGCCGAACAAAGAGACCTAGGAGTGCAGGTGCATAGTGCCTTCAAAGTGGAGTCGCAGGTAGATAGGCTGTGAAGAAGGCATTTGGCATGCTTGTCTTCATTGGTTATAACATTGAGTATAGGAGTTGAGATGTCATGGTTGCATGTAAAGGACTTTGGTTAGGCCACTTTTGGGATACTGTGTACAATTCTGGTCACCCTTCTATAACAAGGATGTTAAATTTGAGAGGGTGCAGAAAAGATTTACAAGGATGTTGCCAGGAGGATTTGAGCTATAGGGAGAGGCTAAATAAGCTGGGGCTTTTTTCCCGGAGCATCAGACGCTGATGGTTGACCTTACAGAGGTTTATAAAATCATGAAGGGCAATGGATAGAATGAATAGCCAAGGTCTTTTTCCTATGGTGGGGGAGTGAGGGCCTGAGGGGTAACTTTTTTATGCAGATGGTGGTGCATGTATGGAACAAGCTGCCAGAGGAAGTAGTGGAGGTAGGTACAATTGCAACATTTAAAAGGCACCTGGATGGATATGTGAATAGGAATGGTTTAGAGGGATATAGGCCAAATGCTGGCAAGTGGGAATAGGTCAGACTGGGATGTCTGATCGGTATGGGTGAGATGGACTGAAGGGTCTGTTTCTGTACTGTATGGCTTTATGACTCTAGTGTTAGGGAGCATTTAAGCTATAATCTATTCCTACCATTAACATGAAGGTCCCACATTCTCAAACTCGCCCTTGACTTGAGGTTAAACTCCCTACCAGTCACCCCTGTGTAATGTGAGAGCATCCTAGAGTGCTCTGGGACTATAGCAACTTTAGTTTTACTTTATTTCAAGTAGGGTATACAGTTGATTTGTTGTCTCTTTGCTGGTGTTTCCTCTCAAACTCTGTTGGCTCTTGCAGACTGAAATGCCTCCAGTGTTAATTGCATTGGAAAACATTTATGCCAAGCCAGTTTAGTCATGGCTTTCCAAAACAGCCATGTTTTGGTTTCGCTAGAAGAGTCTCTTATGGTAGAAACTATTTACACATTACAATTTTGGTATACGTTATTTCAGAGATTCTTAAGAGGAATTGGTCTGAGGACTGATTCCTTCAAGATCCTTGACTTCTCTCCCCACCAGCTCTCAAACATCACAGAGAGTGGTGCTTATGTCAGTCAATTAGAAAGAACCATTTAGGAATATCTCAGACCTAGACACAACAGTCACACCCTCCTATCCAGATCCAAACTACAATCTAAGCCAGTATGACATTTTCCTGGATCTCCGTGTCCAAGTAATTCTCCATCTCTCTGATGCTTCATATTGTGTGCACCTCAAATCTAGCTCAACAATTATAGGCTGAATTTACTCCAGATGCAGGTACTTACTTTAATGTGGCTAAGTGGTCTTCCATCAAGCCCCTCATTCTGCAGTTCTGACACAACACCTATCCTACCATTCTTAGGTAACCTTGCATTATTTATTTCGTAAATTAGTTCATTTAGCTACCAACATAGCTCATAGATTTTAGCTAATGCCTTGATCTGTTTTGGGTTATAGGTAGATTTAATTAAATGTTTACCTGAAATGCAACCCCTACAAGTATTGGAGGCAAAATCAGGGTCTCCTTCTCTGTCTGTGATGAATTCCTACTTTCACCAAACCACCGTTTTATGATCAGTTTCTTTTCTGGAATTGCTTTTCTTCCAGTGATAACCTTTTACCCAACAATTGCCTTCCTAATTTACTTAACCATTTTTTTAACAATCCATTTGCTGCTCTCTGCGTCTGTTGACTTCACCTCACGTTGCCATCAAATTCAACTCAAAGAGGCCTGCTCGGTTCAACATTTACCCACGTTGTAATTATTACAGTTAAATTAATTAGGGTCACGGTTGGGGGAAGTGTGAGTCAGTGAAAACAATGGGGAGACTGAAGCCAAGAATTTCCTTGGAGCTGCTTCAACTGACTCCTGTAAATTCGCTTTATAAGTGTATCAGAACTTGAGATCACATAGTTTAAAAAAAAAGGATTCCCACTGTGTTCCTGGTGAAAGTGTAATGACAGAATGAAAATACAAAACTAAGGATATTACCAAGGTACATATGTGACTACTTCTGTTGGATTTCTCATTTTCAGTGAGAAAATATGATATTCGGTCTTCTTTTATTTTTGTTCAAGTTGTTTCAATGTAGAAAAATGCCTCCCATAAGACTCAAAACAAATGAAAGTAAACGATTCATGCAAGAAATCTTTTTTGTCCAGCTGTGGATACTGATTGAATATCTTGAGGAAGGCATTTACAATTTATCGACTTGTGTTTAAAGCAGTACCATTGGATTCTGCAGAGTAAAGGGATATTTGCGAAAAAAATGTTATCCAGAGAAATTGTACCTAAGCTACAAATGTAGTTTTGATTTTAAAAAGAAAAGGAATGAACTGTAGAGAAATGCAAAATCATTAATCTGTGATTTGCAATATCTCTGGCATATTTTTGGATTCCTCTTTATGAAATATTTTCAACTTAATTGGAAGCTTTTGTATAACTAGTGGGAAATTGAATAAAATTTCTATTCTCAAGGATATTGCAGATGTTTTCTAATACACGTGGTCTCCACCCAGACTAATCAAAGCCACCACATGGAGCCAAGGCCAAGTGTGTAACCAATGTGCCAAAATCATTATCTAAAAGAGCAGTAAAGTGTTTTATCTCCAGGGAGGAGGGTGAGTCAGCTTGGCACAATCTTGCATAGCTTAGTTGGTGGTTTCGTGTTGTACACACACTTATCAAAGTGATGGATGTCGATACTGGGGAATGGAATACTTTTCTTGTTTACAGGCATCCAGTGCCAGAAATGAGCACTCTTGGGTCATGTGCAGGACAGCCAGATGCAGACTTAAAAAATCCAATTTACTTTTTCCCAACTTCAGAACACTAGATAGTTCGTCAGCATGATTTTTCATTTCGTGCATTTCCTATATCCTCCATCTGTATGACCTCCTTGACGACAGAAAATGTTTCTTTCTCACAGTGCTTTTGAAGTCTTGTGAGGGTGAGGAAGTGTTAGTCTGGGGCAAGGATGATAGATATGTGTTCAAGCCCTTCCATTCTGCTGGTGGTAATGCAAACCCTTAATTACTGACTGAAGCTTGTATGTGGGTTTGTGTAATCAGTCTTCATTATTCACACACACGCTGCCTCAGGGTCTCTAAGGGAAAACAGAACGTTGATCCCTATTTTAGGGGCATCCCTTAAAAACATCTGGGAAAACTAAGCTCTTGTGCAACGACATATTTTGCAAAATATAATCATTTGTGATTTTTACATGCTTTGATATGTACTTGCTTTTCACAGTGGCTGATGATGATTGAAACAGACAAGAGACATTGTCCCACCTCCTGATAACTCGTGGTAGTTTATATTTTGAAAAGTTATTGGAGTGTAGAAATGCCACAGGAAAGATACCAGAATTGCATTTAGTCCCAGAAGACAACCAGGCGTTTTGAAAATATTAAAATGATAAACATGCAAAGACTGAAAATCTGAACCAAAAATAGAAAAAAGATGCAAGAAGACAGCAGGTTCATCAACATCTGCTGGAAGAAAAGACAATTTAATATTATGCAAATACAACTGAAAACATAGGATTGCTGCAAGTCATGTCTGGTTTGCTGATTTGACTTCCCTTCAAGTGGAACACTGCACATGGCATGCTAAGTTACCATAGAGTATTCCCTACTGCAGTGTCATCTTTTGAATGTTGCTTGATATGAGAAGCCTTAGAGTTTAAACACTCTTCAGATGGATTTCCTAAAGATGGTGGTTCTCAATCCGGATCATCGCACAGTTGGCTGCATTCACTTACATGATTGCTCCTGCTTAAGGTCATGTATAATTACTCATGAAAGTGCTCTACCTGGATTCATGCCGCTGGGAGAAACCTTGCTACTAGTGGTAAGATCTTTAGCACTGCTGCAACTACTTAAAGGGTTGTAGTAATCCCTAAAAGGCCAGCTTTCTTTTAGAAACCCTACATTCCCTTCATTCTTATTTATTTTCCTCACCCCTCCCCTTCATTGGCATCCATTTCTCCTCTTGGACTAAAGAAGAGTTGTAATAAAATGGGAGAGAGAATGAATGGGAAATGAACAGCACCGAACAATAACACATAATTGTGTGCTTGGTCTCAGGCTATTGACAAAACTGACAAGGAACACTTTTTATGCAGGCCAAAGTGCCCGAGGAGATGATAGTGCGTCTTCAGTTTGAAACCTGACTGGTGTTATGGGTGTAGTGTTCTCACAATGGTGTTAAGTAGGGAGTTCCAGGAGATGTGCCAATGTGGCATCGAGGAAGAATTGACAGTGTTACATTTCCTCGTCAGGATGGTGAAAAACTTGGATTGTAAATTGGAGATAATAGTGATAATGCTCCTTTCATTCATCATGGTGGAGGAGGTATCAGAAGACAGAGGTGCTACTGAAATAAATTTGAGTTGTTTCAAACTGTTACATACTTTTGTTTTCATCAATCTCATATCAAATGAAGAAGTGAACATCCGTCCAAGGTATCATAGGATCAGGAGGTGTGAACTTTCGCTCTGTCAGAGTATTACCACTTTTGATTTGGTAAGTGATGTGTTTAAGCCTCAGTCCAGTTGTCCCAGCAAGTTGATTTGACAGTCTATGCCATGGAGCACTGGGTTGGCATCCAAAGGGATCTAGTGGCTAATAGCCATTGAAATAGCCTCCTTCCACTGTCATCACAGCAAAAGTCAGAGCTCTCTCCTCTAACCACCAAGCTGATATCAAATGGGATACACATGTCTGATGGAATATTATGAATACAATTCCCCAACTTCCAATATAACTGCTTGTTATAGTAAGTGGTAAGGGCTTTTATTAAAGCACACAATTTGAAGGATAACTGTTGGATGCAATGAGTGGAGAGATGAGTCTTCCTGTGGCTTGAGAGAGAGAAGCAAAGATGGAGGAGAAAAACAACTTAAGTCATCTGAGTATCTTATTTCTTGTGGGTAATTAACTGTACTTGTATGGAGTATATCAATAACATGGAGCTAAATTTTATCAAATATCAGCAAAATGTCAATTTCAGGGAGTTTTGTGGAGTGTTCCTGTCCATAAGCTTTAGCCCGTCTTACGCAATTCTCTCTTCAACTTATTGTGCTTGCTCCATGCTTCTATGGTGCTCAATTCGTACTACTTTGCGCCAACTAGTGTCAGAAGCAATCACCGCTGCCGGGGCCATGATGGGATTTTATCACCAGCAGCATATTTAAGAGCCAACTGTGCACAAGATCAATCATTGTCAGCCATAATTAGTCCTTCACAGCGAACATAGAAGGAGGGAAATAAGAAAAAAGGCAAGCTTCGGAGGGAACTGATGTGGCACGGGTGGCACGGGTGACACTTGATTACAAGCTCAATGAATTGCTATTCCACATCATCACCTATCTCATCTGCTGCCATATCAACTGCAATTAAAAGAATCAAGTTATACAGGCTACTGGTCTCCAATGCCATATCATGTTAGAACCCTGCCTAGAGAAGTGTTATTCTTTGCCCAATGCTCAACATAGCATAACATCTTCTCATTGAACAATGTTCATTGTTCGTGTTTTGGAAAGCCTTCCAACAATTGAAAACATTGACTTTTATCGAACGTCTGAAAAAAATGAATGAAATAAAGGCTGCATTTCCATCTGGGAATAAACTGAGGATTTCTTTTGGTGCAATAACGAATTTACAATCAATTTACATAATTGAGCTCAGATCTGTTGGAACCAAGTGTCAATTAAGTCCTGTCTGGCTTGTTGTGCCCAATGTTCTCCACCCTGTTATGATGAAGGTGATGTCACTCCAGAGCTGCCATTCTCCCAAATCGTCAGTGTCTCGAAAATTCCCTTTTTGCCTGCTCTAGTTGCGCAGAGCACATTATGCAAGGAGTATATGACCCATTCTGAATTGTATTGCAGGAACCACCAGACTGAGTCAAACTTCAGGATCTCACCTTTAGGAACCCTATCATCTGCTCTATGATGACTATAGTGGAAGAATGGAATGCATTGTATCTACCTTTGGCCTCAGTTGAGGGTTGCATGATGGAGCTAACATTTGTACTTGAAGTGGATAGCCATTCTATCTGCGTAACCATCCTCATAAGGCATCTGGACCTTGAAATGAGCAGGAACCTCAGAGATTTCAAGAATATAGGCATCATTGCAAATTTCAATGATTCAGTACCAATGATCACAGGTGACTTGAACATTGATGGAATATAAACATTTTCTGTTGCACAAGTTGACCACATCATGATTTGACATGTGTGCAGTCTATAGTGCCCTGCATCTGGGGGAAGCCAAATCTGTTGGCCAACCTACCACCCAGGCTGCAACACTGACCTCGTCACAGGGAAATAAGATGAAAAGGTGTGATCAGTGTTGCATCAGTAATAGTCTTGAAACATTTGTGGGTCAAGGGTTGTGAGATCCCACAGAGGGCTCCAATGGATTCTTGGAAACAGCCTGTTGCATAAACATTTAGCACAGCTCTCACCTGATGGATACCAGGGTAGGATATCACCTATGTCTTCAGGTCATAGGTCCTTCTTCAGCAGATGGGACCGTTTTGTGACAATGTCCTGGGACATCCTTGTCTGTGACAGCAATGTGCCTTGCTCATCTGGAGGAACTGCTGTCCGAGACAATAGATGCTGGGACTCCTGTACATCCTCCACCTCCTGAGGAAATTTCACCTGAGATCTCTTCAAAAGGAGGTTGTATGGCAACCACTGGAGGTTGCTGCTGTTCTTGGGCTTGCAAACACACTTACTGCCCCACAATATCTCTGCAACTTTGTCGCAAATGATGCCAGTGAAGATAACCCTGCTCTGGCTAGATCCTCTGGTTATGATTTCAAGGAATCTATCTGGGAAGTATCAGAAATAGGACAGGTTCTTAGTCGTGTGAGGAGGCAGCAGTTACTAGACCATCATTTGTGTGTCATGCATAGTCCTAGATATGGTGGGACATGAGATCTCTGTCAAGGAGGATCATGGAATACCTGTATATGGACCTTTGACATAGCACCCTTTATTCTGACAAATGCAGCACAAGTCTCGTTGGAAAAAAAACAGTAGGAGATTGTAAATGCAGTAGGATGTCTGAAACTTTGTTGCCACACCCACTCCCTATTAACACCACAGAGGCAGTGTTATATATTACAGCGTATTGGCAAACACGTGCCATTTAAGGTGAGAGCAAATCAGCTCTGCGCTTTTGTGCAACCTATGAGAACTTTCATTGACCTTGTGAATTGCGGCCCTCGGGTCCCAGAAATAATTATGATCAATTTTTAATGACTAACAACATGGTGAATATTGCTTATGATTTCACAATAATCCCCTGACTGTCTGCATGCGAGCTGCAGGACTGACCATGGCTCACTGCCTGTACAGTGATGATATGGAACCTCTGACACTGGACAACGCAAGCAGCCAAATTTCCATGCCCAAACTATTGGAAAGAGTAAACATGTTGCTTTGGACTGACTGTGGCAGGACCACTTAACTGGTGACAGTCCCTCTTGACTTGATGGAGGACTATTCCCTTAGACCTTCCAATATAGTATGTGATTCAAGCACACTTAGTATATTTGCCATGTAAGGCTCTGCCACATGCTGTTAAGTGCGACATTGAGGTATGGTGCAGTACAGTAGCATATCCAACACCTTGAATGATCAGTGCTGACATTCACAACAAGCTGACTGGCTTTATCTGTACAATAAAGGGCAAGGCAAGACCAAGCTATAAGCTCTGAATGAAGCATAGTAGTTTGGGTTAGCAAAAAGGCAGAGCATGGCACAGTAGAGATCCTGTGAGCATCCAAGTTAGCATGAAGTGAAACAGTGCAAAGAAGGCAAGTGAAAAACCTTGAGTTATAGGTGTGCTCCAAATTGTAGCATTGAAGTGGATAACTCTATTGTAAGTGAGTCAAAGATGTACCGTGATAACATGGCGAGACAGGTGCATGCCTGATGTCAACCTACCTGAGTAGTAGCTACAGGCTACCCCTGGAGAATGCCCTGAGATGTTGGGAAATATTGGCCAAAATGGAGGCCTGAGAAGGAACCAGAAATCCGGAGTCCTTTCATTTTGAGAATAGTCATCATCTAGTTTTTTTTCTCCTGTATATGAATGAGGAGAGACTAGCTAATAATCAGAAGTTGATGCATGCAAATAGGCTCCTTGCAGATCACTAACAATCTTCTCAACTCACTATTCAAAACCTAGGTGGAAAATCAAACATTTTTACTCAACGTCAAGTATTGTTTTAAATATTACCTTTTTTTTTCAACTAACTTGCCAGTGTCTACGTCATTCAGTGCCTAGAAAATGTCAGTCCATGTTTTCAGATTGGAGGATTGTCACACAATCATTTCTTCAGCACCCCTGCAGATTGACCAAAGTACCATTAAGGAAAGTGAAGATTGATATTCACAGAAATATTAGCATTTAAGATCAATGTCACATATTTCCAGCGATGCAGCTGGTATTAATTTGTTTACATAAAAACAATGAAAATGAAACACTATCCTATTGTATTACTTACAGTAAATATAATAACTTTCCTCTCCTGTATTCCATCCACTTTACAACTTCATTGCTGGGTGATTAGCTGCAGGTTTCACAGCTCTCCCTACATTATAAGTTTGATTTAAGTAGCAGCTTTTAGTCAAAGTGACTACTCAACTCTCTTAGGGTCTAATCACATATGGAGTTCAAATGAATACCAATGTTATAGGATCATTGCCAAATTAACTTTCACTATCTCAACACGCTGGTTCTGACACCCAGTATGAAATTTAATATCAATCTGTAGGCCCCGCTGTACCCTGAATATTGCCCCTTGACAGCTGGGTTTTGCTCAATAGTCGTATTTTTAACATATAATACAACAAGGTTTCTCCATGGCAAGATTGTCTGAAATCCTGAAACATAACACCAATGGAGTGCACTCCTTGGAGGTTCTTCTGATCAGCTGGAACAAATTTGTTGGAACTGCATCCTCCCTTCATCCTTAATCTCTCCAAAATTATGATTTCCCATCAGTTTCATCATCCGGATGAATCTACACTGCACATTTTCTGACTTAAAAACCCTTTTTATAATGAGATAACGAGAAGGGCAATCAATGCTGTAGTGTAAGATTTATTTGAATTATTTTTTATCTGACTGGAATGTCAATCCTTTAACTATGTCTTATTTTTAACTTATTCTTTAAAAGCTGTAATGTAAGTAATGCAACTACTTTTCTTTTTATTCCTATTTTGTATCTATGATTTGTACTGAGATACTTGTACCTAAGATGGTGCCATAAGAGGTGACATTGTAAAACTTTTCACTATATTCTTGTACTGCAATACTTCAGTACAAGTTACAGTAAAGGATTTTCTATTCTACTTTATTTGCTATCTGTGACCTAGGCAACATTTTGAACAAATATGCCAACTGAATATTGCTCATGCACAGACTGTGCAAGATCAGGAACAAAAACAAAGTTGCTGGAAAAGCTCAGCAGGTCTGGCAGCATCTGTGGAGGAGAAAACAGAGTTAACGTTTCGGGTCCGGTGACCCTTCCTCAGAACTGTAAATATTGCTCATGCACAGACTGTGCAAGATCAGCCTAGTTAGAAAAATTCCACATTACGCACTATCAACCGGGATTATTTAGTAGCCCAAATGAAGAGCTTGCAAGTATCCACAACATGTTACGCGATGGCAGTGATATTCCAACTGGTAAAAAATTCCAACTGGTAAAAAATTCCAAACAATGAAATTTCTTGGCATTTTGTTTCAGAATAGTGATACAGATAGAAAGACAGGAGTAATCTACATCACTATAGAGTTCCAAATCATACTTGTGTTATTATGTGATAGAACTTGGCTAGTACCCAAGTAGAAACCTTAAAGAGGAACCATTCTGCTTGCAATGAAGGATCTTTAAGCCTTTGACTCAGAGAGGTAGTAACAAGATATTGAGTGAAGAGGAACTATCTGTCTTCTTTATTGTAGTTGGCATGTGACCTAAGGGGAATATTAGAAAGTATGTACCTTCAAATAGTAAAAGAATACATTACTGGACTCTTGCAGGGAGAACAGCTAAGTTAGTGAGGGAAAAAAAGAGAGCTGCAGGCTTCCGTGTCTCTGTCTTAACCTAGGGCGCAATATTCCTCCCATGAGACTGTTGTCAATTCATGCAATGAAGTGTTGCTTATGAAGGAGGTGGATTTGTTTGAAGTTTCTCTTGAAGGAGCATCATTATATTATGAATTGACAGCTTCCAACGAGCACAGCCCTGACTCAACACTCATAACAGCCTAACCATAAAATTCCTTATGATACACTCACTGTATGCAGGCACCAGCTTCTACAGTGTTATACGTTTCCTGAATGTCTCAAGTACAAAGAACTGCCAACAGATTCACAATGGCTAGTGATTGCTACTATAACAGCTGATTTATAAAAGGGGATTTTGCTAATGGATGCAATTCTGATCAAGTTTCAAATGTGAAATCCAGACCATGGCCATTGCCTCCCTGTACAAAGTTTTGTCTGCTATTAAACTTGGTTCATCTGGTGTTTGCTAACCAAAAGAACATATGCACCAAGTATAGAGACATGCTTCATTTCTTATATGTTTACAAATGAAAAACACAAAACAGATAGTAAGATGTAAAGGCCAAAAATCCTGTTAACATTGGATGCTGGTTCAATGTGAGTCATTAGATGTTTTAGGCATTATAAGACAGTGTATATGTTGGACAGTTCTCCAGACACTCAGTTCCTGCATAAAGTAATAGATGAAAGAAAGGCCTTTCTCCATACTTAAAGGGCTGTAAAGGTACCATGTGAAACAATATTCTGAATGTTAGTAGGTCTGAGCAAATTTCTCTCATGCGGCCTGCAAATTTCTCCCTCAGCCATTTTCAGGTTTCCACTTCAGGTGACATTATTGACTCATACTATCACCTCCATCCTTTCTACAAAAAAAAGTCTGCTATTTCAGAATCATCTGAAGAAATGGGAGCATATGGAGCGCTGTGAGATTGGCCATTAAGACTACTGTTGGAGAATAAAATCATAAGGCCTCAAAATGCATAACTGTTTGCTGTCGGAGCCTCTCAATTTGTCTCATCGTAAGGTGCCAATGTTAATTGCATTGACCACTGCCAGCTTCCTCAGGTGCCCAATAATGGCATAGCAAAAAAATAATGTGAGCAAGGAAGGTTGAGAACATCTTGCCTGACTGAACTTCCATCCTAGCTTTTTTATGCATATGCAAACAGGAAATCCTTGCTGTGGGAAATGCTCTGGAATTCCTAGGTCTACGCAAATGGACTGGAGCTTATTTGTTAAAGACATTTCTTATTCTTCCAATTGGAAAATAGGCATTGCCTTGTGGTGATACTGTGATTGTAATGTTTATAGCAGGGATTATAATTCTTTTAAAGTATATTCATCTACTATTGTCTGATTAAAGCAATATGCTGGAGCCATTATTTCAAATGAACATATCTCAATGAAGCACCACAACTTTGGTGGAAAATTCAGTAACTCAACATCAAGATTTTCTTGAGAGGATTAGAATAAAGCTGCTCTGGTGGTCTGTTATGGAGATCAGTTTTAGATCAATATTCTTCATCCCTCGACCTTCACTGGGATGAAGTCTAAAATCACCCTGCCCATTTCCTCCTTGAGCTCATCTTTTGTAGGCCCTCAACTTGTGAATTTCTTTACGTCCCTCAGTCTTCTTTCCATTTTTCTTGCACCTGTAGGCATTTACAACAATTCGTTGCCACTGCCTGCTATCTGTTGATTTACCTCAGTTTTTTTTTAAATGTTTCTTTATCTTTGGCAGTATCCTACCTTAGGCCTTCACTTCAGTTCCCTAAATAAAAAACAACCTTATAAGTTTGAGCATGAACCAATTAATTAAATCACACTTCCAACATTTGCAGTTTATTGGTGCAAATAAAGAATTTATGCTGTGCAGCTGTGCTTTTATTGGGCTTAAAGCTTTGATCTTTGGGAGTTGAAAAATGCTGCCCCTGCCCCTTTACATTGAAGTCTAATATGTTGCAGCGAGTTGCACATGTGTGCAAGGTCACCTGCTCTCAGTCAATGACTGTTCAATTAATTGTGCTGGCAGAAATGTGATAGTGGTTTTGCAAACTTCAAAAAGCACTGCGAATATTAGAAACACCAAAATCTAGCTCCAAGTAAGGCATACCTTTCTGGAAACAATATTTCTATCATTTTCAAATATCACGTATATTTTGAGTTTTGTTCTCCTAAAATCCCCACTTCCACACAATAAATAAAAACAAAAGACCAAGTAGCTATTGTATATCAACTGATATGTATTTACTAATTGAGACAAGATTGTGATAGAGCAGTTCCATAAATGTAACTGGAATGTATATGTAGGTATTATTCTTTCAACTTAAGTAATTCAAGTCAAATATCTTTTAAGAGACTGGTGTCTGTTGTAGTTTTGACTTTAACTTCTATTCATTGACACTGAAATATAAATGTAGCAGGATTTTAGCATCCATAATTTAATGCAATATAAATGAAACACATATAGCTGGAAACTGAGCCTGTTTTTAATAAAAAAAATGTTTGTCTGCATTTGTTTTGCATCTTTCCTCTTAAAATTAGTCAGAGCCAACATGCCACCTTTACCTATTTTTGCTGTCAGGCTTGCTTTGAGGATATGAGAAAGGTTGTTGTGGGCAAAGCTGGCTTCAATTTTTCTCTCATAGAAAAATGGTGGTTCAGTGGTAGCACTGCTGCCTCACAGCACCAGGGACCCGGGTTCAATTTCAGCCTCGGGCTACTGTCTGTGTGGAGTTTGCACATTCTCCCCGTGCCTGTGTGGGTTTTCTCCGGGTGCTCTGGTTTCCTCCCACAGTCCAAAGATGTGCAGGCTGGGTGGATTGGTCATGCTAAATTGCCCATAGTGTTCAGGGATGTGTAGATTAGGTGGGTTATAGGGGGATGAGTCTGGGTGGGATACTCTGAGGTTTGGTGTGTACTTGTTGGGCTGAAGGGCCTGTTTCCACACTGTACGGATTCTATTCTAACAGAAGCAGGAGGAGGCTTTTTAGATCATGGGCTGGTCTGTGGCTTCAAGTGTAGCTTGATGAACTATTCATACATCTCTTGATACCAATTCAAAAGTATCAAACTCAGTTTTGAGTAGGTTCAACAACTGGATCTCCACAACCCCCTGTTGTAAAGCATCTCAAAAATGTACAAACCCACTGAGTGAAGAGGTTTCTCCTCATCTTGGTTGTAAATGTTCCCATAGTGAGTAGATTCCGATAATAGCGTAGTTAATTGCAATCATCCATGGTCAGACTATCACAAGTCAAGACTCCTTCAAGACCGTCATTCGAACCATGTGCTCTACCACTTAGAAGAGCAAAGACAACAGATGTATGCAAACACCACCAGGTGTATATTCTCTTTCAAGTCATACACCATCCCAATTTGGAAATATAATCACTGTTGCTTCATAGTCACCGGATCAAAATCTTGAAACTGATTTCCCAGCAGCACTTTGTGGGTGCAAGAAGACTGCTCATCAACACTTTCTTCAGGCCAATTAGGGTTGGGTAATAAATGTTGATGAAATCTATTAATACAGGGACTGCAACAGGGGACCTTTGTGAGGCACAACCATGATCCAAATACTAACAAGATATTGCACAAAGCAAAGAAATACAAGTTTGAGATTTCTGAAAATAAAATCAGGATATTGGTATGTCAGCTCATTGGACTTCCACTGTATAAGCTGCTGCTCATAATGAAGGTTGCTATCATTGGTTTTAACAAGATATAGTTTATTGCATGTTGGTCACTAATTACAGGCTATATTGATACATTGATATGGTAGGAATTACTATAGAGACTTAAAGGAGGATCAGATATTAAATCTCACTACTTTGAGATTCCAAACTGTTCTGCTCACAAGTCCATATGACATTGTCATAGTGCATGTGGCAGTCCACAAGATTAAGTCTTTCAACACAACACAACCATAAGCTTTTTTCCCTCATTATTAATATTATACATTTGTGCACTATTAATATAAATAAATTTAGCAAGATCCCATCGCCCCATATATGTCTGACTTTAAAAATTCAAGTGATCTAGAAGTTTCACAAATTTTGCAGAACGTGCTGTTTTTGGACAACAACTGGTAATTTGCAGGGTCAAAGAACGTTGACTTTGATTCTCTTTCTGACATTCTGAGGTCAGAAGTCAGACGACACCAGGTTATAGTCCAACAGGTGTTGCATGATCTTCTTTCTCACTTCACCTGACAAAGGGGCAAATCTCCAAAAGCTTGTCATTTCAAATAAACCTGTTGGACTATAACCTGGTATCATCTGATTACTGCCCTTGTTCACCCCAGTCCAACGCCGGCACTTCCACATCATGGCTACCATCAACACCACAAACTGCTAGCTCAAATTGGAGAGGATCTTTAAGAAGATCAGGAATATTGACACAGACATCAAGGTTCTGCAGAGATGCAAAAAGCAGAGAAGATCCCAAAAAGACTAATCTTTGATCACTCTGCTCACTGATCTCTCTGCCTATAAGTTCTATGCCTGTGTGCTTCCCTCTCGCTTTGCCTGAAGAAGGAGCAGTGCTCTGAAAGCTTGTGATTTCAAATAAACCTATTGAACTATAACCTGGTGTCAGTGGACTTCTGACCTTGTCCACCCCAGTCCAACACCGGCACCTCTACATCATGACACGCTGAGGTCTGTAGGTATTGGTAAACTGGCTCTTCCATCCCTTGGAGTTCTTACCTGGAAAATGTCTTCTGTGCTGGAACAGGCCATTTCTCATGTTCACTTCCTAAGTTCTGCTATTTGAAGCTTACTTCTGACTTGAAATAATCTATATCACAGTTACTGAAAACTTTCTTGGGAAGATAAGCATGTCAAAGATTCTGCTTGAACTTGCTTCATCCAAATCACCTCAGCATTTAAGATCAGACGTCAATCTTTCATAGCCATTTGTTCACTGGGTTGTACTCTAAGTTGCAGTCTGGCATGCAGTTCATTGGCTATCTAATCTTGTTGTCTCTTACTGCCTAAACACTCTTTAATGTTGGTAACAATGGAAAGCATTTGTGCCAATTCAATATAATTACAGGTTCCCATCTCATTGACAGTATGAAACAAAATTCTTATATTGACATAGCTATGGTGGCTGAGTGGTTACTTCTGCTGCCTCATAGTGCCAGGAATGCAGGTTCAATTCCAGTCTCAGGTGCCTGTCAGTGTGGAGTTTGCCCATTCTCCTTGTGTCTGTATGGCTTTCCTCTGGGTACTGTGGATTCCTCCCACAATCCAAAGACATGCATGGGGGTTTGGCTATGCTAAATTGTCTGTAGTGTCCGGGCATGTGCAAGCGAGGTGGGTTAGCCATGGTAAATTTGGCTTTGCGGGGATAGGATGGGGAACCGTGTCGAGGTAAGATGCTCTTTGGAATGTTGGTGGGCTGAATGTTTTTTTTCTGCCTGTAGGAATTCAATTCCACAATAATCTCAATGAATTCTGTTTTATATTAGAATTCTGTTCTATATTAGAGAGTTGTTTGTGGCATACATTTAATATCAAGTGCAATGTCTTTTGAACCATGTAGTTGTGCTTTTGTCAGCTGTGGACTTTTTTTTAACCATTGTTCATAATCTGATAATACAGTAAATCTTTTCCACTGTCTAACTTGAAATGTGTAAGATGCTGATTGATGTAAAAACCTTATAGTAAGGTTTAGATCACTTATGTCCCCAAAAATACTTTAGTCTTTTGTTGTAGATTGTTCTGTCTTCTTAGCTTCTTTGCGGTAGCTATTTGCATTCTTACTTTTCCAAAATTGTGATTCCCTTTTGCAATTGGACTGGAATTGCAGGCAGGTGATGAGATTGGGGTGTTATATAAAATCAGGATTTCATCAGTAACTGGTAAGGTATAATACTGCTCTCTATTGGTCCAATTAATGGCTATTTAAGGGCCTTCTCTGGCTGCCACTTTCCTGGCTGTGAGCTCGAACCTGGGGGAAAATCTCTCCTGTTTGAATACCCCCCCTGCACAAAGGAAAGCTCCACTGAGTTCTGAGGGAGAGTCACTGGACCTGAAACGTTAACTCTGATTTCTCTTCACTGAGGCTGCCAGACCTGCTGAGCTTTTCCAGCAACTTCTGTTTTTGTTTCTGAAGACTCCACTTTGGTTGTTTCCATTTGTACTCCCACCCCATCCTGGATTCCTGATTGTTGATGCATCCACCCTCACTAGAATGCCTGGCTGGCTCTGGTGAACCTGACCTACTCATATCATAATCTTGTCTCCGTCATTGTTCCTTGTCAATGACTGACTGCAGTTCCTGTCATGGCCACCTTTGCTGGTAGCGCTGCTGGCACTGATAAGCTGCCCGCCACCTGAATGGCTGCCAGATCTTTGAGCTGGGAACTCCTCCCACATTTTAGTCAAAGCCATGACATCTGTACTTTGGCTGATATATATCCCTAACTGAGAGAAAGTAATCTAGAGTGACAACAGAAATTAAACTGAACTGCGGATATCAATACTGTCCTTTAAACTTAAGTAGCTCAAACCTAATGATTTTCAAGACACTGGTTTTTATAATAGTGTTGAACTTCACTTCAGTGTATTAACACTGGAAAATAATTATATGTACTTTTAGTAATCCATAATAAAATCTGTAAAATCCAATAATGTTTTCTTGGGGCATTGGAGGCAAAACTATGATCTAACTTTTCAGCCACTGAGTGGGTCCACCACATCCAGGAAAAGCTCCAGTTACTATTTCAGCCAGCAAAGACAAACAGAAATTACATGGTCGCAGAGATTATTTCATCAATTGTTTGGCTTATTTCAGGTAATCAAATGTAATTCCCTTTTAATGCTTGATTTTTCCAGTACCCATTGATGTCTAGAAAGTGAGATTTGTTTTTGGCAGAAGAACAGAATCGACTTTAGCAAATCATTGTCTACTTTCCATTGGGGCTAATGACTGATTAAACCCTTCATGTGTTTACATTTTTTCTCCTAACTGTCTGAAATGGCTCCACTTTAATATGTACTTGTGATTAATACATCCTATATTCTATTAACACCTTACCTGAAGAGAAGTTCTTCTATATTTATCCAATCTAGCACTGGGTTTTTGTCCTTTGTCACTGACTTGCCAACAGGTTAAAAAAAAACTTTCAAAGTTTACCCTGATGATCCATTTCATAATTTTGAACACTATGATTAGCTTCTCCCTGATCAGCTGCTGCTCCAGTAGATACAGGCCTAGTTTTAAATTTTTTACTTTTAAAACGCAGCAACAGCAACTTATATTTGTATAGCACGACTCAAGTATTCAAACATCCCATGATACTTCGCTGAAGCTGAAATAATTCCACAGAGGCTGGGTATCCTGTCACCACGTCATCTTTTATTTACACATACACTGTACTTGACACTAGTTCAGCTTCCTCAGAGCCAGCTGTCAGAGTGACGAGAACTCCTGACAGTCCTGTTTCTATCTGTTAGCCAGGTGTCCCTGATTGGACCAGGTTAACAGCCCCAATCATAGAACTCATATTCTTTAAAGTCTACCTGGCTGACCTTGTGACAATCATTACAGAAGCATTATTAAACAAAGTATGACACTACATCACCTACGAAGAGACTAGGTCATCCTCCAATACTACAATCATCTTTCTAAAGCAGGGGTGTAGAAACCTGCTACAGACTCCTTACTGTGTATTCATTCATCACCCATTTTATAGTTAAAAGTTACTGAAGAATTCCTGTTACAGATTACACATTGAACTATCTGGTATTCTTTGTTCTCTTTATTGTGTCTTTATATAATTTAAATCAATTTTGGTTTAAATAATTAATTTAATCTATCTCATAATCTTTAATAAAAATAATAAAGGTGGAGCCAGACCAGAGAATGAATCAACTTCAGAATTGTTTTGGCTAGTTGACAAATCTTTGATTTTCATTGAAATGCTTTGTGTTGCTTTCAGGAATTTATAGCTGTGTTGCAAGTCCCTAGATATTTTCAAACTCTTTAGTAGGGTGAAACATTTTTGTACCATATCCTCCTGTACATTTGGTCACTCTAATGATGACCCTTAACCCCACTGTATCTCCAGAGTACATTCACTAAGCTTGATATATGGTTTAGTTTCTGATAATAGTCTGAGGATGAAAAACAGAAAGTCTTTCTACTGGATCAATGCTATTCCTCTACCAGAACTGTTTTGAAAAAAGAGGCAAAACATCACAATGTCATACTGAATTTTAGTCTTTGAATAAAATACATATTTGTTAAAATTATGCGACTTTGTTTTGGCTGCTTCACAACTCATGCTTATTTTCAATTGTTGAGGAGGGTGATTCCTTTATTTGCCTTATTTACAAAATAGTTGTGAATATTTTTGACATTGGGTAATTATACATTATACAATCTGCCAGTTTTCATTGAGGTTAATAGAATTGAAAATCAGAAGGAATGTTTACATGCCATTGAATCAAATTTTCCTGTTTAACAATTGACAAAATTGCATGCACCCTGAAATCAAAGCTATCCCTATTCTTTTCTAGGCATGATTCAACTAGTCCTCTTCTTTATGGTCCTAATCAAAGGGACTTAGTTCAATACAGATAGTACCAATGCTTCAGATTAATTCTATTAGAAAAGAGAGTCTCATTCCTGCATTAATGGTGGTATAGTTCAGAAATGCAGTATACTCTGTCAGGAGTAGGTTTCTTGGAAAGCAGTTTTGCCAGTTTTAACAAGAATAGAATAGAATAGTCATTTATTGTCACGTCTGTTTTTTTACAAAAAAAACAGTAAAAAGTCTTTAAGTCACTGTATCATGGCATCTATATTAAGAACAGAAGGCATAGATTAAAAAAATTAAAAAGTAAAGACAAAGTCCATTTTAGTTCAATTCCCAGCTCCTGGGTTCAAAAGACAGTACCACCACAAGGCCACCAAGTTGAACTATTGGACTACCAGGCCAAAGACTCCGCAGAAGCCACTCGAAGGACCAATCTTGTCGCCAAAGCTGGCCACCCACAAAGCCAATCTGTGCTTGCACTGTTGTTGGCGCCGCCTTTCAGGGCAAAGACATTAAAGTGGAGGTCCCATCAGCTCACCGGGGAACCAACAGTGTTGTGATGAGGAAAAGCTGTTTCGAGAGGACAACGTACAATAACATTTGTTGCCACTTGCAGCATCTTGCTGTGTGCAGTCAATTGGCTGCATTATGATGAATGGTCGCACTTTACTCAAAATGTATATTGGCTGCAGAAGGTCTTGTAGTGCAGTGGTAGTGTCCCTACTTCCAGGCTAAAAGACCTCCATTAACTTGATATAAGTAATATAAGTGGTTAAAATAGTAGCTCTAACTCATCCTTTTTTAAAGTTAGGACTCCCTTCTGATAATATAGTAGAGGCAACTGAGAATACTTGACTTTCTTCTTCCTTTGACTAATCTTTTAGATACTTTTTTTCTAGACATATTATTCCCCTATTTCTACATTTTAAATGCATACTCTTTAATGTTAAATTGATTCTATTTGATTCCTCAATGTATTGTTTGCAACATGTGTTCCTTTCATACTGTCATCATATTTTTCAACAAATCTATATCCATGAATTTCATTTGTCTAAGTAGCCTCAACTCTCATCCGTGATCTTTTTCTCATATGTTTCACTTCTCTTCTTGACACTTTTGTGTCGACATATGTTTTTTTTTCACATTTCCTCACCTGGTGTTCAACTATTTTCCTAAATCTACAAATTAATGTTGGATCCAGCCAAGAGTTATGTGTATATAATGTATTGCCTGCCTTGGTAAAAGTTCCTTCCATCCTTGGAAAAATGCTTTCAACCATAGGCTTCCAGATGTTTCACAGTATTTCCTCCTAGCTTTCTTGAGTAAGAGTACTGAATTGTATATTTATATTGCTTAGGTTCCATTTGGTCATTTTGCGGAATTCCTTAGCTCAGTTAACTTACAGCAGTCTTCAGAATTGTTGCTATTTTGTCTTGACTTAAAACTTGCATATATTATGCTTTTAATTAATATTAACTGTAAGAGTTTGAAGCAGGTTGCATCGGTAAAACTCGCCTAGAGATATTTATTGATGTTTGACTCACTTGACGTCTAAAGACGGAATTCTAATTTTAACACTAAACAAGATAATAGCTGGCTGTCTTTCTCCAGATTAATACCCTGCCAATGAAATTGTATTCTCAGAAATTATCAATTTCAAAGACACATATTCTATCAATTTTGTTAGCAGGCCATTAACTACGGGGAGGTAAAACACAGGCTGTTTTTCATTGCAGAAGAAAGCTTGCACCTCTCAGTCAGTAGCACTATTGAACCTTCTGTGCCATATAAAGCAAGCACTTTCAATCCTTCTTACTTCGTTTAGAATATAACCATTAGAGCGCAGAGCACTCCATCAGAAATAATTCACAACTCATGACTATAACTGTCAGGATTATAGGAATGGCAATTTCTATTTCAAAAAAAAAGTTCATGTCAGTAAGGGTGGATGTTCTATAAAGATGTCTTTACCAGTGGAACATTCCTGAACTATTCCAGATGTTGTTCAGAGCAAGTTAACATAGTAGTAAGAAAAATACACTTCTAATGGTCTGCAAAACGTCTGCTCAGATTATGTTAGAATGTGCAATAAATACACAAGTGTGCACTCACAGAAGAACTGAAGCCCCTGACAGAGATTAAGTACAACAGCAATAACTGCCATGTAAGTTTGTTAGTTTGTGCATGGATCAACAGCCTCTCTTTTTGCCAGCTTTTATGTTGATTACTAGCTTTAGTTGGCGTAGAACCATTTATCTGATAAAGAAATTGGTAAATGAAGGGTGTGACATGCCAGAGCTCAGACCAGCAGTAGTCTGGAAGTGGGGAGGGTGACGAGTGAAGCAGAATATTAAGGCAAAACTGCAGGATCAGAAACATTAAAAAATGTCTGATTGATACCAGCAAACACTACTTTGTCTGTTTCTGTTTTCAAATCACTTGTCCCTTCTTTGAAATATTTTGTGTTGAATTAACTAGATGTCTGAAGCGTGAGATCAGAGCAAGGAGCCAATGAAGGAACGGAAAGTTTCCAATCAGTGTGCAGCAGTCAGACCACGCTGGAGATTAACTGCCGCTCGATGGAAGTGGGCTGTCGATTTGAATAATGAAAGTTTCACAAAGCAGGACCATCAGCATTTTGCTGTCTTTTTCTTAATAAAAGGATCCAACAAATACATCAGAGCACATGGATGTTACAACATAGAAATTGGTTGTGGTGTCCAGGAGTCCTTGTCAGCATTTACCTTCGTGAAAGTGATTGGTTTCATTCTCCCTTCCTTATCCATATCGTTCCTGTCATTTCTGATGATTTGTTAATTGTTGACTGATACTCAGAGTTCAAGTATTACTTATAAAATATCCACAAAGCATAGCACAAATTGTATCTACCCCAGGTCTTATCTCATGTCACAAGGAAAATAGATTAGTTCACTGGTTTGTCCAAGGACTTCTGTATGATTTGTTTCAATTCAACACTTTCACTGTGGCCACATTCACTTGGTCATAACCTCACCTCTGAATCGCGAGGTGCAAGTTCCACTCCAAGACTCAAGCATGAAAAGTCAAATCTGATACTCCAGTGTAACACTACACTGAGAGGTGCCATCTTTCAGATGAGACTTTAAACCAAGGTCCTAACCCCCTGCTCAGGTGGATGTAAATTAAATCTGACGGCACTCCATTCAAATAAAAATAGGAGAGTTTTCCCCAGTGTCTTGGTCATTATCTATCTATCCATTCATCAACATCACTTAAGCAGATTATTTGATCATTACCACATTGTTAACTGCCTTCATATTAACTGAAGTGTTGCTGGAATGTTATTCTGTGATGCTAAAGAAGCAGAAATAATGAATCAGAGTGAAATTGTGATGAGGATATTCCAAAACTCTGGTTATAGCGAAGGTATCAGACATTCCGCCGGCAGCATTGGAAAACCAATAGAAGGATGTCTGTAGTAAGCCAAAGGACCAGACTGGTACTCCTCATTAGCTGAATTTGTGTATACTTGCCCTGTCATCATGCCAGTCAATCAGAATGGAGGTAGGCCACACTACAGCGCAAACTCATAAGCAGGCTGGCATCTGTCGATGAGTGGACTACCAGATCGCAAAATCATAGAATCACAGAATTCTTATGGCAAAGAAGGAGTCCATTTGGTCCATCATGTCTGCATTGGTTCTATCACCTAGTGCTAATCTCTTTACTTTCCCCATATCCCTGCACATCATTTCTATCCAATAGTCATCTAATGCCTTATTTTAACTTGTATCCACCACATTTCCAGGCAGTGCATGCCATTCACTAACTATGCGTTGTGTGAAATCATTTTTTCTCACATAACCCAAGCTTCTTTTACACATCACATTATATCTATGCTCTCTTTTTACTTTTGCAAGTGGGAACTGCTTCTCCCTATCTACTCTACGACCCTGCTCGTGATTTTGAAAATTGGTATCAGATCTCCTCTCAGGCTTCTTCTCTCCAAGGAGAACAGTCGCGACTTCTTCAATCTTTCCTCATAATTGAAGTTCCCCATTCCTGGAATCATTCTTGTAAACCACTCTACTCGCTGTAATTCAATCCAAGGCACAGTACCTTCTGCATGATAAGTAGTGAGAAGGATACGACAGTTATGGCTGCAATTAAAGATATCAGGCTACAAAATAGTCTCACGTAAGTATTTATCAAGAGACATTTTTACTGCTGATGAAACGAAACTGTTCTACAGTCTTTTACCAGGTCATTATTTAATGTTTAAAGATGGAACATGTAATGGTGGAAAACAATGCAAGGAACATGTCAACATGGATAATACTGAAAAGGTCACTGCTTCTTGAGATAGGAAGATTCAAGATGCTTTGTGAATGTTGGGACATGAGGCATGCAGTTTGAGGCTAACAAAGATGCCTGGATGATCTCCAGCATATTTGATTTATGGATGAGGAAAGTGGATAAAATGTATTTTACTTATGAAGAAAAGGAAGATTATCACTCTTCATAATACTGGAGAGCCTAATGAATGTCTGCTCACTCACCTCTCTATTTCCCTAGTTGAAGATGTAAACACTGTAAAGATGCTCTGGGATTTCTCACTGGAGCATAAGAACATGGAAAACATGCACTGATGTCATGTTGGACTACACCGTAACTGTTGAAAGATAGCACACTAAATAGAAAAAGATGAATGGGTATTTCCAGAATTACCTGTTAATGATATTCACTACCTTTTATTGTAAAATACCAGGCCTTAAAGGTGTGGATAAATTGAGAGGTAAAGGCAATTTTTTCTCTGGTTTCAATCTTCTCCTCTCTAGAGATGGCACAAGAGGATGTTTAAACCTTGGAGAAATACTCACCACTTTATATGTCTACTAGTCAGGTTGTAGGTGGCTCCAAATACCCCAATGGAGGGGCAATCAGTGGCACAGATTAGGAGCAAAGAGATGGCCTCTCAATGTCACTTCCCACTACCTTGCATCTGACGCCCTTCAAAAACCTTTTCCCCACAACACCCAGGCCCCACCTTTTGAGAAGAGTATAAAATATATTTACCTTCTCATCGCTGGATTTCACAAAATTAGGCCTGAGCAGCAGACATTAGGATCCGGAAGCTGCCTGCCTCTAATGGACAGTAGCTATTGGTGTCCCAGGTCACCAGTATCAAGCTCTGTCATTCGTCGGTGCGGTGTAAAGACAACAATTTCTCCCTCAACGTCAGCAAAACAGAGGAGCTAGTCATCGACTTCAGGAAGTGGAGTGGAGGACACGCCCCTGTCTGTATCTTTGGTGCTGGGGTAGTCAAGAGCTTCCAGTTTCAACGTGTAAATGTCACTAACAATCTTTCCTGGTCGACCCACGTCAACACTACAGTCAAGAAAGCTCTCCAACACCTCTACTTCCTCAGTAGGCTGAGGAAGTTTGGTATGTCCACAAGCAGTCTTACCAATTTTTAGAGATATGCCACAGGATGCATCATATCCGGATGCATCATGGCTTGGTATGGCAACTGCTGTGCCCAAGGCCACAAGTAATTACAGAGAGTTGTGAACACAGCCCAGTCCATAACGAAAACCAGCCTTCCTTCCATTGACTCATCTACACTTCCAGCTGCCTCAGAAAAGTGGCCAACATAATCAAAGAACCCCCCACACCAATTATATTCTCTTCCACCCTCTTCGATTGGGCAGAAGATACCAAAGTTTGAAAACAAGTACCAATATATTCAAGAACAGTTTCTTCTCTACTGTTATCAGACTTATGAATGGACCTCTCATATGTGAGAGTTGATTTTTCTCTGTGCCTTCTTTGTAGCTGTAACACTATATTTTGCATTATGTTCTATTACCCTGATGTACTTGTGTAAGGTATGATTTATAAGGAGTAAATATCACTAACAATCTGTCCTGGTCGATCCATGTCAACGCTACAGTTAAGAAAGCTCTCCAATGCCTCTACTTCCTCAGAGGCTGAGGAAATTCAGCATGTCCACAATGACCCTGACCAATTTTTATAGATGCATGCAAAACAATACTTCTCATAGTATATTGTACATGTGACAATAATAGATCTTGAGACTCTTAATCTCACGGTCGTGAGTTCGAGCCCCACACATGGCATCTTCGTTTGTTGATTCCACACTCGGGCAACTGTGTGGAGTTTGCACATTCTCCCCATGTCTTCATGGGTTTACGCCAGGTGATCCGGTTTCCTCCCACAGTCCAAAGATGTGCAAGATATATGGACTGGGCATGCTAAATTGTCCATAGTGTTCAGGGATGTGCAGGCTAGATGGATTAGCAGTGGGAAATGCAGGGTTACGGGGATAGGGTAGGGGATGGGTCTGGTTGGGATGCTCTTTGAAGGGTCGTTGTGGACCTGTTGGGCCAAATGGCCTGTTTCCACTCTGTAGGGATTCTATGATTCCACGATAAGCCCACCATCCACCCTCTCTTAATAAACTGATTGGCAGTTGATTAGATGACTGAGTTTAGTGGTGGAATTAGTGTGCTAATGACCATCAGACACTTTCACACTTAGGCTTACGAACTACAAAACTTTTGCAGACATATTTACTACATTTTAGTGTTTCCACTTTTTTTTTGCGTGGAGGGTGTTTGTAGGCAAAACAGATTTCATAGGGCCTTCCCTTGCTTTCTTGAAATTCCATTTAATACAAATTTGTGGGCATGTCCCCTACAACTCGACTCATACTGATTTTACTGTCTGGCAAATAATCTCAGAATTAGTCTGTAAAGCAATAGTAAGTTTCCTCAGGCCCCAGTTTATTCAAGCAGATTTGACTGTTCTTTATTGTTAACCTATGTCTGTTAAATTTGATATATGAAGGTCAGAGGCTACCTCTTTCTGCAAATGTTACTAGCTTGGTAGTATTACTGTCAGTGCTGATGGGAGATTTATTCTCAAATTTTCCCACTATTTCGCAGCAACATCTGCACAACCACGCAATATTGAACCAACTCAAATTTAGATCATGGGATAAAATAATAGTCAAACATTTCTTGCAATTTCTGGCATTTATAAGGACTGGTTTAGAAAACATTCAATTGGTTTTAAAAATTTCACATGACTATGAAAGTATTCCAAAAAGTACTCCTGACAATAATAGTCAAACAGAATCAGTTTACAGCGTGGCATTAGAAAGTTTGGAGAAAAGCAAGGATAAGCTGATGAATCTGGGCATTGGAGGAAAAAGCCTTTCAACAAACACCACATTCTGTTCTCATTCTATTTGGTCACTATATCTTAAACAGCAGCCACCCACTTTTTGTCTTTTTCTCATCATTTTGGGTGAGTATTCAGGTGCCAGTTAACTGAGAATGCTTAAAAGTCCTCAGAGTGACTGTGCAGGATGCAATCATTTCATATAGTCCCCAAAGAGGGCCTATATGTACACTGCTGTGTGTTGAGATGCCTGTCTCTTTCAAGCAGTAGGTTATTTTGATCAAATCAAGGCCCTGTGACCTGCTGGATGGTTTTGATCATATGAGGAGGCTGTAAAGGAATTTACCATGTTTTTGTTTTTCTATTCTATTTTTGACCTTGGGTTGTATCTCTGATTTATTTTACTTTCTTTCCAGATTACATGGCTATGGTTAGGTGGTAGGAGACAGAGAATAGATAATTGGTCAGTATGTTCTGAGCCATGATAACCATGGGGCATATTTGTAGGTTACTTGCGTATCCATTAATTCCATAAACTCATAATTGCAGAGTGAACCACTTGCCAGTTTAGCAGTTAGTTATGGTGTGGAAGCTGGTGGGTAGGGTATTGGGGGCTTTGGCAGAGGGGCATGGGCATAAGTACGGATAATTCATCCTATTTTACGGTAGCACAATTCAAAGTTGAGGTTTTGCAAACTTTTTTCTGTGTCATTATCAGACTCTTTAGAACAAAGTGGAGTATTGGAGTTAAGATGTAAATTAGCCATGATATAATTGAATGATGGGTGGGCTAAGTGACTGAAAGGTCTACTTCTGTTTTGATGTTTCTACTGCTGAATTGGCTACAGGAACACCAGCATCACCATCGGTCCCTATAAAAATAATATTAATTCCTGCCACACAAAATTTCTTCCCATCCTCTTTACCACTGCAACGCAGCCGCCCAGGATGTTAAAATAAGAAAACAGAAGCAATGTATTCAAAGAAGATTCACGGGGCACAGAACACTAACTCTGTTCCCGTCTCTCCGCAGATGCTGGTAGATCTGCTAAGCTTTCCCGCCACTTTCTGTTTA
Source organism: Rhincodon typus (assembly GCF_021869965.1). Lineage (NCBI taxonomy): Eukaryota > Metazoa > Chordata > Chondrichthyes > Orectolobiformes > Rhincodontidae > Rhincodon > Rhincodon typus. The sequence continues at coordinate 21,172,475 of NC_063339.1, forward strand.
TATTTCAGACGCCTAGCATCCTTTTTACATTTCTTTCAACAAGGACATACCTTGCTGCTATCTCTAAAGGGAAGGCCTGCCTTGACCACCCGAGTTCTGCTTCCAAAGTTGGTGGACTTGCCTTCTGCACCCACATCTCAGAATAGCAGCCGTTTGATTACTTTTAACGGCAAACTGGGAAATTTCCCAATCTCATGTTGCATGCCTCAGGAACAAAAAACCCAGCCCTGTCTGTCAGTGTTAAAAGAAAGTCCCCCCCCGCATATGACCAGTAGGCACCACCCAACATCATTCAGCAGTTGCATCAGGATATCTGATTAACTATTGATTGCTAGTTCTATTTAAGCAATGCTCATGCTTCAAAATGGGTCTGGCCTCTTCAATTCCTGCACAGGATATAGCCAAATGAAATTTTAAAATTGAACCCGTGTTGAAAATATGACTAGACAGGGTTAATGTAGCACAATCTGAATGACCCTTCTTCTTTGAAGTTCTTACAGTCTGTACTCATACCTTGAATTTCCCCTTTAAGCCATATGTTTTATTGCTTGTTTGATGCTATCTTGGGATTTTCCATCCTTTACACATCATTGAGGTATGTGCAAAGGCAGTCTCAATCATTACATTATAGGTTAATAACTATTTTCAGAGAGTTTGTGGCCTTCAACTCTGCTTTCATTGTCACTTGGTTTCGTTCACAGTATTACTCAAAACTTATTTTAGAAACAAGCAGATGTCAAACATATTATAACCAAATTACTCATTATCCCATGGTTGTTCATTGTTTCATGCAGCTGTTACATTAAAGTACCTGAGAAAGGGCTCATTATTTACTTGAGGTGCCCCAGCGTATGTCATTCTAAGAGTTGTTGGGTATTGGTCTGTATTTTTGCAGAGTCCAGGAGATTTCATGGCCCTTTAGAAATGATGGGCAATACCCAGCTGTAAAATTCACACCCTCATTTCCAACAGATACAATTTTTGCTGATGGAGGAAAGAGATCAGAGTATGATTTTAACAGACTGGAAACCTAAACCTGGTTGGGGCATGTAAAGTCAGTGCTGAGTTCAAAGAGACCCCATTTTGGCTATTAAATGGCCTTAACCTGCTTTTTTTTTTACCTTTATTCATTAATGGTATGAGGACATTGCTGGCTAGGCAGCATTTATTGTCCATCCCTAATTGCCCAGAGGGCAGTTCAGAGTCAACTACATTGCTGTGGGTTTGGAGTCACATGTAGGCCAAACTAGGAAAGGATGGCAGTTTCCTTCCCTAAAGGGCATTAGTGAACCAGATGTGTTTTTTGATAATTGACAATGGATTCATGGTCATCATTAGATTCTTAATTCCAGATGTTTATTGAATTCAAATTCCACCATCTGCCATGGCGGGATTTGAACCCAGGTCCCCAGAACATTATCTGGGTCTCTGGATTAACAGTCCAGCGATAATACCATTAGGCCATCAGCTCCACTGGGGGAAACATGTGGGTGTCACAAATTGATGGAGCAGATGTAAGTGCTCTTGAAGGTTGGATACGTCTGTCATGGTTTAAAGTTTTCCGTCTACCCTTGGCTTTATAAATTCAAGCTTTAAAAATAGTTGAAGCTGTCAATGAGAGTTTAAAAAAAGTACTTGACTGCTTCAACCTGTAGGTCATCTGATACAGGTTAGCAACAAAAAATGGAATCAGGACACAGTTCTTCATGGACATTTCCTTTAAGGTTATTATTATGTCATTATAAACAAGTTTCAAAAGCTACAACTATCTCAGCAGATGGTTCTGAGTTCACAGTGTGGTTGACAGTTTAAAAAGGTTATTAAAGGCTTCCTTGCCTTGGATGTGGGTTTGATTGAAATTTGTTTGTTTTTGACAGAGATTGACCATGATTGAGATTTACATGTTTTGGATGGGCTGAATGGATAATTCTTTTTCTCTATATTGACTGTATGTAAGTGAGAGCTATGTTGGATTGTTTGACATATGGTTTTTCATCTCCATGTGTCACCTGACCTCTGGCCAGGGTGGATACTAGGTAAGTGGCTATGAAAGGTGACCTGGAGGGAATGGGTGCCATGTGGTTATGTGGCATGAGTTAGTATTGAGTTGGTTTGGAGGGTATGTAGGGTTGTTGGAAGGTTGGTAGCAAGTGTCAGCATTAAGTTGGTAACGAGAGTTTGAGAGGCCATATGGATGGATGAGAACATGGGGGTCAGAGGGCCTAACAACTTGGGAAACAGCTGTAAGTTTCAAAGAACTGAGACAGGCCTTCTTCTCATGAGCCTACCTTGGCCACCTCCTTGTCTCTCCTCCTGAAGTTGGTGGGCTTGAACATCATTGAGATGTATACAAAAGTGGCCTCAATCTCTTTTGAGCTACATTATATGCCAGTTACTATTTTCAGGTGGCTTGTGGTCTTCAACTTTTTGCTTTCATTGTCACCTTGGTTTAATTCCCTATATTAATCTAAACTTATCACAGAATCAAACAGAAGTTAAACATATTATAACCAAATCCCCTTTGTTCTGTGGTTGCAGATTGTTTCATGCAGCTGTTACATTAAAACCTATCATTGACGCCAGATTCTCAGTAACCACCTGAAGATACATGTCTTACAACTACTGTAATTCCACAATAGGGCATGAGGTTGCTTTCTTCCAGTGGTGTTTTATCACTGACAGCTATGATTCATGCTGGAAGTGTTTTGTGCTCTTGAGAGCAACTTTTTGATATCCAAAGGTTTTACATTGTCCATGCCTAGATTTCTCGCATACTTCAAACAGGGATCACTGCCTAATGATGCTTTTATACAAATCGCTGGAGATTGACAGCCCTGTTGAAATCAACTTATAAATCTCAGACCAAAAATTGCTGCACACTCTGTATTTCACTGAATGCTGAAGGACTTTCCCTCATTCTGAGCTTAGTATTCAATCACAAATGCTGCCAAATGTTGGACATAATATTCTCCATTTTGGCTATGTCCTATCTATGCTGTCCCTTTGAAAGACTTATCCAGTTTAATGCCATCCTGCATTTACCCATTTCCTTCTACTTTACTTTCCCCTTTGATTATTTACCCAGTTGCCTTTTTAGGTTTCCAATGAATCTGTTTCCATGGCCCTTTCAGGCATGTTATTCTAGATTATAAAGAAAAACTGGCTGCTTAAAAAAAGTTTTCATCTTTGTAGAAGTTCTTTTGGTAATTGTCTTAAATCTGTCCACTGATCATTGAGCCTCCTGTCAGCAGAGTTCCTCCTTAACATTTCCATTAGCGACACAATCTAAACCCATGCTACCCCCCAAAAAATGGCCAATAGAAATATTGAAATAATAAAATAACTTCACAAGTAATTTCCTGCGCACAATGGTGTATCATGCAGCTTCACTGTACAATCTATTGTTGATAATATATTTCATAAACATTTATGTATGTAAATAATACTTTAACTGACGAGGAGACAGTATCGAGGAGTGGTGAGGTTGTCTGGATTAGGAGGCCCTTCGAGAAAATGAGGATTAGTTAAAATTACATTAAATAAATCCTTTAAAAGCCATGATTACATGAACATTAAATGTACTTGTTTCAACGTGGCAGAAATTATCCTGTAAATGTACAGCTGGGAGGGCTAGCAGACATCGGAGCCACTGTTATCACTTTGTCGAATGTTACTTCAGCAATGGAATAGGAATTTCAGAGTTTTGATGAATTTATGTCAACCTGGGGCTGTTTTTCCAATTTGTCAAATGCACAAGAGAGCTAGAGAACTATAAAGTCAACTGCAGTATTCTAAGGATGTCAAGATTGTTGCTGAGTTAATTGTCACAAGCAATCCCGAACTTACTCTGATGAGTGTAATCTTGAGTTCAGATAGCAGCTACATTGGTACTGATGAATCAGTACTCCTCTATGTTGAACATCACCAGGAGGAAACAGTGACGGTAGCAAGGGATCACTGTGTACTCTGGATGGTGGGGTGTGGTGGGGGTGTGGGTGGAGGGTGGGGGGCGGTGTGGTGCGGTGCGGGTGCAGGGTTCAACATTTATTACCAAAAGGTGCTCAGCGGCACCACAACTGACTGAACTGGTTGTAACCTAAAGGCCATAGCTACTAGACTGGAAGTGCAGCAGGTGTTAAGGGAACCAACAAGAAGAATAAATACACCCGTTGTGGATTTATCTGTCTGTGGCGGTAGCAGTAAAAATGATCACCACATAATCCTGTGGAGACAAATTCCCACCCCCATCACAAATGCAAGTGATCAATAAATTTGGTTCATTTCACAACATTAGGAAATGGCTTGAGGCACTGGATGCTGCAAAAGCTTTGAGCCCTGACAGCATTTCAGTAATATTACTGAAGACTTGTCCTCCAGAATTTGCTGTACCCCTAGCCAAGCTGTTTTGGTACAGCTTCAATACTGGCATCCACCTGAAAATACCCAGGTACATCATATACACAAAAAGTAGGATAAATCCAACCCATTCAATTACTGCCCCACCAGTCTACGTTTGATCATCAGTAAAATGATGGAAGGTGTCATCAACAGTGCTATCAAACAACACTTGTTTAACCTGCTCACTAACACTCAGTTTGGAGTTTGCTAAATTCGTTCAGCTCCTGACATCATTAGAGCCTTAGTTGAAACATTGATAAAAGAGCTGAATACCAGAATGAAGTGACAGTGACTGCTCTTGACATCAAGACCGCTTTTGCCAAGGGTGGCATCAAGGAACTTTAGCAAAACTTGAATCAATTGGAATCAGGGAAAATAATCTAATGGTTAGATCAAACCTAGCACATAGGAAGATGGTTGTGGTTGTTGGAGCTCTCAGCTCCAGGACATCTCTGCAGGTGTTCTTCAGGGTGGTGTCTGGGATCTAACCATCTTCAGCTGCTTCATCAATGATTTTATCTCCATCATAAGATCAGAAGGGGGATGTTTACTGATGATTACACAATATTCAGCACCATTTGCGACTTCTTAAATGCTGAAGTAGTCCATGTCCAAATACAGCAAGATCCAGACAGACCCAGACAATAACCAAGTTTGTGCTGACAACTGGCAGGTGGCAAAAAAAAAACAGATAATGACAATCTCCAACAAGAGAAAGTCTAAACGTTACCATTTGATCTTCAATGGCATAATCGTCACAGAGTCACAGTGGGCAGCACAGTCGCTGTGTTTATAACTGCTGCCTCACAGCACCAGGGACTATTGTTCAATTCCAGTGCTGAGCAACTGCCTGTGTGGAGTTTGCACATTCTCCCTGTGTCTACATGGGTTTCCTCCGGGTGTTCTGGTTTCCTCCCACACTCAAAGGTGTGCAGGTTAGGTGGATTGCCCATGCTAAATTGTCTGCAGTGTTCAGGGATGTGCAGGCTAGCTGGGTTAGCCAGGGTAAACCTGGGGTTATAGGTATAGGTTGGGTCTGGGTGAGATGCTTTTCGGAGAGTTGGTGTGGACTCAATAAGCTGTATGGCTTGTTTCCACACTGTAGGGATTCTATGAGGTCCCCCACTATCAACATCTTCGGGGTCATCATAACTGGAAGTTGAACTGGACTAGCCATATAAACACAGTGGCTACAAGAACAAGTCAGAGGCTAGTATTCCTGAAGTGAGTAACTCACCTCCTGACTCCCCAAAGCCAGTCCAGCATCTACGAGGCACCAGTCAGGTGTGTGATGGGAGACTTCTCATTTACCTGGATGAGTGTAGCTCCAAAAACACTGGACACCACCCAGGCCAAAGCAGCCCTCTTGATTAGCACCACATCTAGAAATATTCACTCCATTTACCCCCGATGCTCAGTCAAAGCAGTGTGTACCAGCCATAAGATGCACTGTAGGAATTCACCAAGCCTCCTTAGACAGCTCCTTCTATACTCACAACCGCAACCGTCCAGAAAGATAAGAGACACCGCCACTTGCAACTTCCCCTTCAAGGCACTCACCGTCCTGCCTGGATATATATTGCTGCTACTTCAGTGTCACTGATTCAAAGTCCCAGAGCACCCTTCCTAATTGTATTGTGAATGTCCCCATTGCAAATGGACTGCAGTGGTTCAAGAAGGCAGCTCACTGCCACCTTCTCAACTAGGGATGGGAATAAATGCGGACCAGTAGGTAATACCCACATATCATATATGAATAAAAGGAAACGTTAAAACCTGTTACCCTTTGATGATTCAGCAACAAGTCCAATAAAAACTACAAGTTTCTGCTAATTTACCTTAAGGCCAAGAGAAAAGAAACATATGGGATTGAATTCCACACTCCTATACCAAAGGTTTTGAAGGCTGGGATGAGGGGACACATTAAATCCCGTGAGTGTTTTCTTGTGTCTACTTCTCCCCCAGTCTGTCTATTTTTTTATGGAAGGGGTGGAAAGTAATTCTATGCCTCTTGCACTTTTATCCTATAGATGATGTGCCACTTAATGGCTACATAAGGACTTCAGTTGTTCTCTCATATTGTTCAAGATAACAGTCGTAAAGGGGATAATGTTCATATTACATTGCTCTGCCCATTCCATTATTGTCACACAGTCTGTGAGTTAGATACAAGGAGCTTTACTCCAACATTCAGAAGAGTAAGTGAATATATACCAGCTTCCAAATGTCCGAGCGATTATGCCTGATGAGAATGTAGTTTTTCTTGAACTAAAACAGAAGTTGCTGGAAAAGCTCAGCAGATCTGGCAGCATCTGTGAAGAAAAAAACAGAGTTAACGTTTCAGGTCCGGTGACCCTTCCTCAGAACCGGACCCGAAAGGTTAATTCTGATTTTTTTTCTTCACAGATGCTGCCAGACCTGCTGAGCTTTTCCAGCAACTTCTGTTTTGTTCCTGATTTACGGCACCCACAGTTCTTTCGGTTTTTATGTAGTTTTTCTTATTGAAATCACGCAAGAAATCTTTTGAGTCACTTAAGAACAGTACCTCTTCTATTGATATTCTAGTGATATATCTTCTACAACTGACCACTAATTAGGCTCCATTCAAAGCAAAGACAACAGAGGATTGGTGGCAGCAAACTCTCTTAAACAACATCGGTCCAGTCATAGATTCTGGTAGAGATGGCAGAAAGCACAAGTTATCAGGCGTGTCCAAATGGGAAAAATATCATTCCTTATCAAAGAAGTTGCATATGGAAGTGAACAATTCTGGCTTCTTGGAAAAGGAAGGATGTAGCTGACAATGCCTGGGCCTTGGACAGTGTGCTATGGAACTCCAGTGTCCTGAGTCTATTATTATTGGCCTCCAACAACCACAGTCATTGTCATGGAAGGATCTTTTTCATTAATCACTCTAAATGAGAAATGTTGCAAATTAATTTTCACCCCCAAATGCAGACCAAGAAAGAGTTTCATCTATGAAAAATGTTATGAAATGAGAATATACAATAATGTACACAATGTGAAATAAAAAGGAACAAAAGTGTTTTTATTTATTCCTTTTTATTTATTTTATGTTTATCTGAGAACAGAGAACTGATCTTAAAGTTGTTACATTGTTTTGAATCATGTGCATGTGTTACAGTAAGTTATTTGTTCCCACATTAAATTGTGTGACTTGAAAGCATCTTAACAGGGCTTCTGCCAGGACAGTGGAATTTCCCTGAAGCTGATAACACATTGAGGGATAAAATGTTATATCAGTAAAAATTAAAGTATCATTTCTGAAATGTTCAGTTACTGCTCACATTTCCCATTTCCTTATTGTTCATTTTGTTACAATTAGGAGCCTTCCCTATTTTTTAGGAACTACTTAATAATGCAATCTATTTCCTCCTTAATTAAATTTGTTTTCCTCTTCACATTTGACTCCTCAGCCATTTTGCATATTGCAAAAAATTTTTCCCAGCTGTGACAACACTTTAATAGCCAAATATGTCATGAACGGGGCAGTCGATACCCGACTCAGAATAATTTCTCAAAATGAGCTGCACATGTTTAGTATGTTAAAGAAGTGACCTTCAGCAATTAGGGGAAAGAATTCAGTCCTAACACTTTCATATGTGTGCTAATTTTTAGGAAAACGATGGTCAAACAGAACACATTATTTTCAACTTATTGTCAAATGTGCATTTGAATGCATACATAATTCCACTCATTGTCCACATGGTTACTCAAGTACAGTTTTGAAAAAATATTTATTTTGTGTATCTGAACTAAGCTTTACTATTGGAAACTGTTGTATGAATACCTAAATTACAGAATGTAATGGCATAGAAATAGGCTACTTAGCAGTACAGTTTGTCTCAGAGTATATTTTTCCGGTCTTTTACAAGCCCTTCTGTGAAGTTGAGCACTTAATTAATGTGAAAACTTCACTGCAGCAATAGATTCATGCTGTATCATTCAAGATGGTGGATTTCAGATGAGCTACAGACTAAGAACCCATCCATCTTGCTCAGGTCGGTGTAAAATATGACCATAACATTATTCAAAACAGAGTGGAAAGTCATTACATTATCTCGGCAACATCTCCCTCTCAACTGACATCACCAAAAGACTAAACAAAACAAAACAAAACAAAGAACTGCAGGTGCTGGACATCAGAAACAAAAAAAAAACAGAAATTGCTGGAAAAACTGAGCAGATTTAGCAGCATCAGTGAAGAGAAAGCAGAGTCAACATTTTCAGTCCAGTGAACCATTCTGAAGGAGGTTCACTAGATCCGAAATGTTAACTATGCTTTCAGTCCATTGATGCTGTCAGATCTGCTGAGTTATTTTCCAACAAGTTCTGCTTTTGTATTACCAAAAGACTATTTGGTTATTTGTTCATTTTGGAGCTGTGTACAGATTGGTTGCCAGTCTTAGCTATGTAGGGAACCTGAATATACAGGCACAATTTGGGTTCCAGCGGCCTTAATGGCACATGTCATGTAATTATGCTACTCTTTTTTGCTTGGATGGATACAGCTACGTTAACTCTCATCATCCAGGACTAAGGGATACCTTTAATCAGCAGCCCATCTGCTACTACCTTAAACATTTACTTGGATCACCTCCAGCAAACTGTGGCTATAAAGAATGCACTATCAATATAAGTAAAGTAATTTGACCAAGCTCCTTTGACAGCACATCCCACGTCCATAACCTCTACTGTCTAGAAGGGGATGTGTGTCAAGTACATGGAAAAATCATCCTTTCCAAGAGCCACTGTAAGATATTAATGATCCCCCTGCTAGAACCATGGCAGATTGTTGCCATGACAGATAGCCTGTTAGTGCAAATACTGCAAATCCCTGTAAATTGGAAGTCATTACTGATTTTCATCAAACTAGTTTTATGAATGGCCTGGATTTCAGACTTGTGGAGACAGCTGGCAGCTTAAATTATGAGCTGTCTCTATATAAATCCTATTTGGGTAACTTTTGCAGTCTGGGACCCAAAGGGCACAGATTATATCAGCCCAGAATATGATTGTTTCTGTGAATTTCTTTTGGATAGCCAAGGCACAACTTTGGAGGTACCCTAAAGGACCGTTAGGTATGGATCCAGGATACCTGAGGTGGGGGCATTCAGGTACTCCTTGAGGTTGCCAAGAGTAAACGAGAAGGTACTGAATATGTGCATAAACACTTTGGATCTGTCAACCTGTCAAAGAACCATCAAAGTTGTCAAGAAATGGTTAAAGCTATCAGAGGAGTTAGAGTACAAGTGTTTTGTTTCCACAAGAAATTAGTTGAAGGAATTTTAATGCATTGAGTGTTATTTTTGTCAATGAGAAGTGTTAAAATAAACGGTGAAGTAATAAATAAACAATTAACTTTCTTTTGTGGTGGCATGACTCTTGGCATTTTTCCATGGTGGATATTCTGTGTGTTGGCCTGATGGGACAGGGCTAAATGTGTGGGTGAGGTTGATGCCAAGTTGATATTGGGGCTATAAAGGAATATGGGGACATGGGTTGGCATAGCCAGTATGAGGGAACATGTGGGTGGGTTCAGAGGCATATTGTGGCATAACAGTTATGGAGGAACATGGGTGGTGGGTACAGGATCATATGAATGGCATGATTTGTGCAGGGCCTCTAGATACAGATTGTGAGGTGGCACGGTTAGCATGATGGTGCTTGGGGGTGTGAGGGCTGCAGGATGTTTTAGTTTTATTCTTTATTTGGGCAGGCCTTATATGCATCTTACATCTACAGCCAGCAACATCCACATTCATTCTGGGGTCACTCAGCTTACCTCCAAGATAACCCTGCTACCCCAATGCAAAAATACCACCTCCCAGGCCAGTTCCTCCTGTGTAATTTTTACGGAGCCGATTAATATCTCGCTTCTGTGGGAGCAAAATTCGGGGCCTATATATTCACAGTTTCTGGGTCAAAATCCAGAACTACATCCCCAACAGCACTGTGTGAGTACTTAAACCGCACACAATGCAGCAGCCCAAGATGGTTCACTACCACCTTCTCAAGTGCAACTAAATACTGATCTATATTCTTTTATCTTCTTTTTTAAAATTCAGACTGAATTGAGAAGTGCCATAAATCAAAAATTCAGAGTCCTGCAATGAGTCACCAGTGGTGTAATAATGTCAGTCTTCAACCTACTCAATAAGCCACCACAAATTACAGGGACAGTTTATTGGAATGTTGACAAAGACACATATCCTTCCGGGAATTGATGTGCTATAACTACGAGGTGCAGAGAATATGACACATGAACAGAAAAAAACAAAAGTATTATGGGTGGGAAAGGAAGAAACAAAAGTAAGTGAAGCACAGTTCTGGCACCAGTCCAAATTACACGAATTGATGAGATTTTTCCTTTGGTTTTCTTTTGTTTCTGTTTAGCGCTTTGAGAAGAACACGATGTTGCGGCTACACTGATTCTCAGAATTTCATTCCCCGGTTGAGAATTTGCCTTTTCAGTGATTCTGAAGGCGTTTGTGACTTTTTTGTTTCAATGTCAAGAAAAGAATTTGCTAAAGTGTAAATAGCTAGCTGCTCATGATTCTCTTTTACTTCTCCCCCATATATAAGAGTGGGGGGGAAGAGAGAGAGAGAATGCTTTCTCCTACACACACACACACACACATTCAACACCTGTCCTGTTGAAAAATCAAATTGATAATCTGTCACTGGGCAAAACTGCCCTAGACGCACACCCACAGAGTTAAGTTTTGGATGCACCTCCCCCATTGTTTGAATACAACACTTACACTTTGTATATACATCACACAATGACTTATTGTGACTCATCTTAAAAAATCAGCAACACCTTCATCCATAGTCCCATAGTTTGAAGTAATGTCTTTTCCTGTCTTTTAAGTCTACAAGCCAAAGAGTAAAAATGGTTTCTACATACCTCCGTCCTTAAGATTGGAGCGTAGAAATTACGAGCAGGAGAAGGCAATTCAGCCCTTTCAGCTTGCTCTACCATTTAACATGATCATGACTGATCTTATCCTGTCTTAACTCCGCTTTCCTGCTTGCCCCCCATAGCCTTTTATCCCACTTTTCATCAGAAACATATCTATTTCTTTCTTGAATCTGTTGACTGATTCTGCCTCCATTGCTGCCTGGGACAGTGAATTCCACAGGTTCATAACCCTCTGACTAGAAGTAGTTTCTCCTCATCTCAGTTTCAAGCCAACCTTCTCTCACTCTATATCTATGACTTCTTGCTCTAGAATGTCCCACAAGTGAGAACATCTGTTCAACGTTCACCTTATCAATCCCCGTTAGCTTTCTCTATACCTCAATTAGATCCCACTTCATTCTTCTGAACGGTCGCGAGTACGAGCTAAAACTATCCAACTGCTCCTCGTACACAGCCCTTTCATCCCTGGAATCAATCTGGTGAATGCCTTCTGAATTGCCTCAAGTGCCACCACATCTGGATGTGGCCCTTATGACTGAAGGAATCAAGGGGTTAGGAGAGAAAGCAGGAATGAGATACTGAAATTGTATGATCAGCCATGATCATATTGAGTGGTGGTGGAGGCTTGAAGGGCTGAATAGCCTACTCCTGAGCCTATGTTTCTATGTTTTTATCCTTCCTCAAGTAAAGAGACCAAAACTGGAGGCAATATTCCAGGTGTAGTCTCACCAATGCCTTATATATGTTTAACAACACTTTTGTACTTCTATAATCCAGTTCTTTTGCAATAAATGCCAGGATTCTATTTGCCTTTCTTGTTATATGCTGCACCTGCACACCCATTTTCCGCAATTCACGCACAAAGATGCCCAGATCCCTCTGCACTGATATACTTTAATTCTGCTTCCCATTTAAATAATAATTTGCCCCTTTATTTTTCCAGCCAAAATGGACATCTTCATGCTTACCCACATTAAACTCCATCTGCCAGACTCTGGCCCATTCTCTTAGCCCATGAACATCCATCTGTAAACTCTTTATCACCTCATCAGTGCCTTCTTTGTCACTATTTTAGTATCATCCATGAACTTTGCTATGTTACACTCTGTCCCTGCTTGCAGATCATTTATACAGATTGTAAATAGTTGAGGTCCAAAAACTGAGCTCTGCGGCACGCCACTAGTTACAGTTCACAATCCAGAGAAGGACCCATTTATCCCAAACCTCTGTTTTCTGTCAGTCAGCCAATCCTCAATCCAAGCCAATATTCTACCCTTAATCGCATGGATCTAACCTTCTGGATCAGTTGTTTATGTGGCACCTTGTCAAATGCCTTCTGGAATTCCAAGTATACCATATCCACTGGATCCCCATCCTGGTTACATTCTCAAAGAACTCCAGTTTTTCATCAAGCATGATCTGCCATTCATGAGGCTGTGCTGACACTGGTGAATTGAGCTTTGTTTTTCCAAGTGTTCAGTTTGGTGGCACTAATGGCAGTGACGAAGTGGCGACTTAATTGGTGGGAGCATTGTGAGTCCTTATCAGGGCTCTGGTGGCGGTGAGCTGGAGACTACAGTGCTGGCAGCATGGTGATTGCTGATTGGGACTCTGGCAGCAAAGTTGCAGTTGCAGTGGTAGAACGGGAATCCTATCGGCGGGTCAATGAAGCAGAAGTAGCAACAGTGGCAGCTTTATGGGCCCAGAGCAAGATTCCTGTCAGACAGTGGCAGAGCAGCGGATAAGGAACAAAGTTGGCCTCCCTTTCATTTATACCTTTTTTTCATTTTTACGTTGTTCAAAATAGCACTGGAGCATGGCAACACTTGAAGCTTTTCACTGTATTTTCCCTTGAATATAAATAACAATAAATCATTCAATTTCAATTTAATTTATGACTGACTCCAGCAACTTCCCCACTACGGAGGTCAAATTGACTGGTCTATATATGAAATGCCATTTCAAAAATGCATTTCATCGCAAGTTATATGACACTCAGACAACAAAACATGAGACTATTCATCCTCATTCATTCCTTATACAAATCTTATCTAATCTTCATCATTTTTCTTATAAATTCTTAAATTATCCCATCATTTTTACTTTCTGGACAATGCAGTTACCACACTATGTTTAACACAAATATGAGGAATATTTACATTGAATGATTATATCAGTAAACTCCATCTGAATAATCTCACATTTTGGATTTTCAACCTTTCAATGATGTCAGTGGATTGTAATCAGTCCAGATTAGTATTTTATTGCAAACCTGTTGAACATAGACTACAGAAGGTTAAAGAGCCAATAACAATCCCAAAGTTGTTTTACAGTAAAGTACTTCCTCTGATATTAGCTTAATTTCTTAGAAAAGCATCCCATTGACTTCTCCATTCCCAACCCATCAGTTTTCAATAAGACTGCACCTAGCCCCATGTCATGAGCATCAATTACCATTTTAAAAATTTTGGTAAAGTCAGGGGTGGCCAGCACCAATTCATTTATTATGATTGCCTGCAGCTTCTCCGAGGCTGCTTGGTATTCTTCTGAACGGACCACTTTTGCCTGTTTCCATAACAAAATTGTAAAAGGTGCAGCTGTTGCCTTGAAGCAGGTCACAAATTTCCAATAAAGATTGTACATTCCTAAAAATCTCATGATTCCTAAAAAATTCATATTAGAAATAAGGAATTCAATCACAGCCTTCACATTTGTCATTCTTTGCCCTTGCACTATGATATATCCCAAGTAAGTTATGGTAATTGCCTGTACCCCTTCAAAAGATCAATTTTAGAAAGAAATGAGGCACTGCTGTTATAATCTTCCAACTGAAGACATGGATAGGAATCAGTTTTTGTGACTGTAGTTATTATTCTGTAGTCTATGTAAAATCTAGTCAATCCTTCTGATAGAGGAAGTAACACGATTGTTGAACTCCAACTCCTTTGGCTAGGTACGAGCAGGTGATTTTTCAGCATGAATTGAATCTCTGTTGCCACCTGAGCTTGTTTCTCTGAGCTGAAGTGATAGTGGTTCTCTTTTAGCATTAGGATGTCCTGTGTCTACATCATAATTCCAGATGAATTGCTACATATTTCCTTAAAGTCCCTACAAAAGCTTATTAATTTTCCCAATCCCCTGCCTCTAAATACAATAACACAGTCTCTATCTGACTTAGTATCTCTGTACTAACTAGTCGAATTGTAGGATATGCCCAACTGTTGAATTTTCTTCCCCTCACCTCTCTCGCTATCTCTGTCATCCTTCACTACTCTTATGACCTGCCATACCTGCTCCTTAGAACTAAACCAGAACAAAAGAGGCCCTACGGCCCATCAAGTCTGAAATGCTCAAAATACATTACTACCTCCACCAGTCCCATTTTCCTGCACTGGGCTTAAAATGTTATGACACTTCAAGTGCTAATGCAAGTACTTTTCAAAGGTTGTGATACTTCCTGCCTCAACTATACTCTCAGGCAATGTATTCCAGACCCCATCACACCCTAGACGAAAAGGCTTTTTCCTCAAGCTCCCTTTAAACCTCCTGCCTTTCACTTTAAAATTATGCATGCTCTTATCTTCTTCCCTGCAATATTGTTTCAACATGTTCATGTGACGTCAACATTTTTTTATCCCTGAAGTCACTAGTATTTATCAGGCAAGTCACTTTACTCAACCTCCTAATTTTAATTTCAGAGGTTCACTTTGAAGTGGCAATAATGCCATTGCATTGTATCTTGCTTGAAAATGTTCTAATCATAGTACGTTTTTCTACCCATTCTTTCACTTTTGCCTGTGAAGTTCTTAAATGCTCCTTAAAATCTTTGTACCCTCCTGGAAATCTCCTTTGCCACCTCCTCCACTGCTTAAGTAAGTCCACCTTGAAGATGCAATGTACAATAAGTTCCAGTAAATTAAACTTTTAAACTGCCACATCTACTTCCACCTTCCCATTGTTTAAACCAGTATCTTTTCCCATTTAAAATCCACGGACCAAAAGAGTAAAAATGGTTTTTAATGTGGCGAGCCACCTTCTTGAACCACTGCAGTCTCTGTGTTGTAGAGACACTTACCATTCTGTTAGGAAGTGAGTTTCAGGATTTTGACTCAGTGACATTGAAGGAATGGTGACTTGATTCCAAGTCAGAATGGTGTAGCCTTTGGAAGGAAACCTGAAGGTGATGGTGTTCCCATGAATTCGCTGACATTGTCCTTCTAAGTGTTAGATGTCACAAGATTGGAAGGTGTTCCTGAAGGTGAATTGATGAGTTATTTATAAATCCAATGCGTCTAGATACTAACCTTTCTTTTAAAACAATTGTAATTCTGCAGTTAGCTTGTTCAGGTTTGATCCTTTTGCACGCTTTCAGAGCAGATTTGCAGAATAATGAGCAGATCTAGATTTGAACTCTGATAAGCTCATGCAAATGGTCTGAGTAATCAAAGAATATCTGAATGTTCGGTGCATTGAAATACAAAGATGCCACTATTTATCTTACTATATTTTTGAATGGGCATTTATTGTACATCTACAATTATGTTTGATGACAAGTTTGCTCCCTGAACCATTTCAGAGCATTGGTATGGGGGATATTTCCAAGCTTGTAATTGATCAGACATGATTGTGAAGAATGATGGAGCAAGCTCTAAGGGCCGAATGGTCTCCTCCTGCTCCTATCTTCTATGTTTCTATGTTTAACAATCACTAAGGATTAGCATTATATTTCCAAAACAAATAGTGGTATCTGGCTTGGAGGAGAAATTGCAAGCGTCGGTGTTTCCATGTAGTTCTGAGTTTGTTCTTTGAAGTGCTAGAGGTCAGAGGTTTGGAGCATGTGGTCAAAGAAGACTTGATGGGTCGCTGCAAAGTATCTGGTGAGTGTTAGATGCTGCAGCTAGGAGGTGCTAGTGATGTAATGAGTAAATGTTTGCAGTTGTGGATGGGGTGCTGAATCAGGTGGTTTCTTTTCCCTGATAGAGATTCTTTTTTCGATTTTATACTATGTTTCTTTTTCCTATTTTTTCAAAGTACATCATTTCCCCTTGTTTCACATGGGTGGCCTCTTCTACCTCTCTTTAGGTTGCCTACTCACTACACCCTATTACGCAAAATAATAAGTCAATGGCACTAATTTTCTTGAAGGCCTGGTTTTGAGTTAGGGATGGATGGGAGGAGTCAGGATTCCCAGAAGCACAGGTTGCCCTGAATGCCCTAGAGTTTAAATCCTTAGAGTTTTAATTCCAGGGCTTGTGCATTTTATTTTACTCCGGGGTTATCTCTCCAATGTACAGGCTTGGCTGCTTTAAAGTGGCTTACCTCATTGAACTATCCTTCTCACCTCCTTTTACTTTTCAGATTTCCCAGGACCAGAGAAACACAGCTGGCAATTTAAAAAAAAATTGAGCACCATTAAAATGGGGGAACTCATCCTCTTGAAAAGATAAAAAAAGTCAACAAACGACTCATCTCTTGATAACAAATTGATAGCCTGTCCACCATCTACTCCCCTATCCCCCAAACAAATTCCCACAAATTCCTGTCCCCATCAAACTTCTGATAAAAATGTTTTGAGGCAGGTTGGTGTTGTGTTTAAAACGTTTAGCATTACTTCTCACTAACCCAAAATTGCCCTTTTTGTGGGTTAAAATAAACTACAAATAGTCTGTCCTTCCTTGGTTCTCATGGGAATGACAAGACTTTGAGCGAATATGTTGCAAAAACTTCTCTGAGAAACATCAGCTTTCAAACATGAAACAAACATAAAGTCTTTGAAATAGACAGCAGGGTGTAAAGTGAAAATATTTTTTCGCACCACCTGAAAAGATGCTGATTGATATGTTGTATATTTCTGATATTTGCTGCTTAACATTCCAAATTTCTATCATTTTCCGATATTCTTTGATTACTCAGAGCATTTGCATGAGCTTATTGGAGTTCAAATCGCAATCTGCTCATTCTTCTGCAAATCCGCACTGAAAGCGTGCAAAAGGTTCAAACCTGAATAATTATTCGAGGGTCAGGGTGTAACATGCAGGTCTTACATGATCTGTGTGCTCAGTCATTTTGGAGGCCATCTGGATTCTGGTGCAGCTCCCAGGTCATGACTGCAAGCAGTAGCTGAGTTGAAAAAGAAAACAAATCCTTGAAAATGTTGAAGAAAAATCATTGTTTCATTGAGACAGTTTTTCATTGTTGACACAAGCTTAAGGGAGTATAAACTCATCAAATTGATAGGGTGTTACGTCTGGACACCAAGTCCATCAGATTTACTGATGGGTAGTGATGACCATGCAGGTTAGGCCAACCTGATTTTGTTTATAAAGAGGTCTCAACATCACATTTAAAAACAGTGCATCACTTGTACAAATCAATTGAAATGACTGTTTGAACAGGGGGATTGTCATTTATCATTGGCTTTGAGGGAAAGCAATTGAACTATAGCTTTTTTTTCTTCACTGAAGTAGTTGTCAGTCAATGTGACATGTTTAGTTTGTGCACTGGACAGTTAGGTGAATTCACAAATAAATTGTAAGTGCAGAACTATGTGAATAGAGGAAGCAAAGCTGTAGTGTATTTTGGTCCTGAATTTAGTAATTTGAGATTTGGAAGAACCTGCATTCACAGAACTCTGACCTATTGATGACAAAGCAAATAAATTGTCTTCTAGGTGTGTGGTGTATATGGGGGGAGAGACAGTGGGCTCAGGTGCATTGCCTGTCATTCCCTTCAATCATTTTGGGGTATGGGGTGTTTCTAGACTTCTATTCAAAATGGCCGAACAAGCTGAATGTGTCTCCCAATTTTAATTTCAATGAAAATATATGCTTTCTTGTGAGCTTTAATCCAATATTGTAATCTATATATTGAGGTACTGGCCTGGAATATTTCTGGCTGTGGATGTCTGCACTGCACCATTCCAAAAGCTGCTTGCTCCTTATCACTAATTAAGGTTCTTCACCTCCTTATGTACCATGACACTACTTTATTTCTATATGAATATTGATTGCAGTTGTCTCATAATAGAGTCTAAGACCTCATTCTATAATGGTATCTTCTCTGGTTTCAGAGCCATGTCATCAGTCACATCAACATGATAATCTTATCATACGCAATGTATGCATCCTAAAGAATTCATCTTATCAATGGCAAATTTGCTACAAATGGTCAAGACAACTTCAGAGTTGGCTATTTTGACTTTTCTAATCAATGGAGAATTTAAATGCACAGATACCTTTTGCAAAACAACAGTAATAAATTCTGTGCTATCAAGGATAATGGCTACTCTATGATTTACTCAAACAGAAGATGCAGAATCTCGCATTGAGACACACACTTCTACTAAAATTGCAATTTCTTGAACTATAGAAGCTTTACATGCTTTGAAACAGAAGTTGAATTTGACATTGAAGCAGCTGCTTCAATACTGGTAAATGGTTTGGCATAGGTGAAACCTGTGAGAGTTAGACCAGCCAACAAAAACTCTGAGGTCCAGGAAGCAAAGATTTTCCAATGTATGGGCAAATCACCACAAAGCCATCCTCATTGTCCCTTGATATTGAGAAAGTCTTTTTCCATATTTCTGAGAACCTGGACAGTAGAAGGCTTGGTAAGGTTGTCCTAAACTGACTTTCACTGATAGGAAAGATGTGTAACTTGAAAGTGTTCAGAAAAGATTTACAAGGATGTTGCCAAGGTTGCAGGGTTTGAGCTATAGGGAGAGGCTGAATAGGCTGGAGCTATTTTCTCTGGAGCATCAAAGGTGACCTTATACAGGTTTATAAAATCATGAAGGGCATGGATAGGGTGAATAGCCCCAGGGTGGAGGAGTCAAAGTCTAGATGGCATAGGTTTAAGGTGCGAGGGGAAAGATTTAAAGGGGACCTAAGGGGCAACGTTTTCTCACAGAGGGTGGTGCGTGAATGGAATGAGCTACCAGAGGAAGTGGTGGAAGCTGGTGCTATTACAACATTTAAAAGGTATCTGCATGGGTTTAGAGGAAGGGTCAGTGCACCTGAAACGTTAACTCTGTTTTTTCCTTCACAGATGCTGCCACACCTGCTGAGCTTTTCCAGCAACTTTGTTTTGTTTATAGCTCATTTACTCCTTGATATGCTATCTTTAAACTCATGCATTCAGTATGAGCCTTATATGCTGACATCTTCTGATTCCGGAGCTTTTCTCTTACTAACTACAAAACCATTTTGGCCTTCTTTTATTCTGACTGTTTTGGAGAGTGCTAATCTGTACTGCTGATGTCACAAGTTTACTCCCCTATAAACAAACCGTTTCTCTGTGAAAGAAGCCCCGTGCACTCACTGACCCTCTGGATGGTTCTCCTTACATAAAATAATCTGTTTCTATCTCCCTGTGTCAAAGGGCTAGACAGCAGCCCACATTTTCTCCTCTTCTATACTTGTCTTTGAAACAACTGAACAATTTGCTTCACGTGTTTCTAAAGGTCTTATTTAAAAATATGTATATAAATCACCAGATAACCTTGTGCTACCCACAGACTCAAAAATGAAGCAAAAGCTATGCCCTTCATTTCTCAACAAGCACAGTATAGAAATGTAAACCAGTTCAAAGCTACACATGGAGATAATAAGAACTGCCGATGCTGGAGTCAGAGATAACACAGTGTGGAGCTGGAGGAACACAGCAGGCGAGGCAGCAGAGGAGTAGGAAAGCTGAAATTTTGGATGAGGACCCTTCTTCAGAAATCTTCAGAAGAAGGGTCCCGACCTGAAACATCAGCTTTTCTGCTCCTCTGATGCTGCTTGGCCTGCTGTGTTCCTCCAGCTCCACACTGTGTTATCTTTAAAGCTACACATGGTTCTGCCCACTTTAGAAACAAAGTTTTAAATAATAATAATATATAATGAACCTCCATCGCATCAGCCAAGTTTGGTATGCATGTTACTACAAAGTTACAAATTCTGAGATATGTCTTCAGGTGTTCTTTGTGCTGGGGAGTAGTTGATTGTTGGACATTTGAGTGCCTGGGACAGGACAGATCCCAGAACTTGAATAGATAGAGTCAAAAAAAGTTGATCTGACCTAGACTCAATTGGCAATTTTTGCTGTTGAAGACATATCCTTCCTAATGAGTTGCCACCATTACTGAGTGTACGTTCCAGTCATGCTCTTTAGTTTGGGTTATCGCTGCAATAGCATCAACAATGCACAGAATCCAGGAATACATTCTGTAATTCTGGCCTTATGCTGCAGAACAGATTCTGACTGATGGAGAAACCAAAGGGTAGCCTCTGGAAGCAACATCCTCTGAATGGTGTTCTGAAGGTAGTGTGTTCTTGAGATTCCTCTACCAAGTGAACCAACAAATATCCTTGTCTGGTCTCAATCAGAGAAAAAATAAATAGCTCCAGTGAATTTGGGATTCTGTTCCTCTAATAGCTGGAATTTCATCTGGTCATGTCTTTAGATCAAGATTTACATGATGTGGGTTCAAGCAACCCTGGATTCTTCCATGCTTTTTCAATTCACATATGTAGAACTATGTTTTATGGTGCACATGTGTAGAATTTTTTTTATGATCCCTGCCATCTTATTCATTCTTAACCTGAATGTACGTATTGCACTTTCCAGGAGAGTTGACTGATGGAAGTTTAAGACCATAAGATCACAACAAATAGGAACAGGAGTAAGCTTTCTGGCCCCTCAAGCCTGCTCCACCATTCAATAGGATCATGGTTGATCTGACATGCCTCACATTCACTTTCCTTACCATTCCCCATAACCCTTGATTCTCTTACTGATCAAGAATCTACCTCTGCCTTACATGTACACAAGGACTCTCCCACAAAGCTCTCTGTGGCAAGAAATTTCAAAAACTCACAACCCTCCGATAGAAAAAATATCCTCCTTGTCTCAGTCTTAAACGCTACAGCACTTTCCTAAGTGTCAAATTGGTCCAGTACATCTGTGGCGAGTCATAGATGGATTTAATGTGACTGTGGTTGGTTCACTCGCCGAGCTGATTCGTTAGTTTGCAGACGTTTCATTACCCTGCTAGGTAACATCATCAGTGCAGCCTCCGATGAAGCGCTGTTGTGCTTTCCAGCCTGGTATTTAAACTCTGGGGTCCGTTGGAATTGGTTAAATAGTTTAAATACCAGGCAGGAAAACACAACAGTGCTTCATCGGAGGCTGCACTGATGATGTTACCTAGCAGGGTAACGAAACGTCTGTGAAATAATGAACCAGCTTGGCGAACGAACCAACTACAGCATCCATAACCCCAGCTACAAATCTACTCAAAAAATTTAATGAGACTGTTCATGGCTTTGTTTTACCAAAATTGGTACATTGGTAATCTCATGAATGGTCACAATATTGAGCTCTGTATATGCCATTAACCCTGCAGTTGTTGGTGTGCTCATCCTTACCAAGTAAAATAGTTCATGTTGCCATGCAAACTTACCATATCTTTGTTTCAATGCTAATGTATCATGCAAAGGAATCGATGCCCCATTATTTACAGTTAATTTGCATTATTGACGTCCAACAATCCAGACACAACTCCTTCCTCTGATCGGTAAGATGTTTACACTTTCACTTGACCTTGGTTAGGAATCCTTGTTGCCACTTTTCTTCAGCATATGCAGCTGCAGATAGCAAAAGCTTCCGACTGTTCAATTTTGTCCATATACTACACTATATTTGTACTGTGGAAAGGCCTGTTTGCTTTCTCAAATCTTCACTCTGCTCTGTCTTGCTGTTAACATCATGTATTGGTTTTTGCTAAGGTCTGTGGATGCTCCCTATCATTGCTGCAGTATGCTGTAGAAACTTTAGCCGTACCTCTGGAATCAGATTCCTTGTATAGGTGAACCCAACGTCCTTTTACATCACATCACTCCACATGCGGCTCGTTTGCTTTCTGCATCCTGGCTATTACTCCACTAGCAGCATCTACTGCTTGCAGGTGTTGTTGTTTGTCACAATAACTGATTATTTCCTGCCATATTTTATTAGTCTGTCGATTACGTGTCCATTCTTTCTCTCCGAGAGGATTTTTCAAAGTCTTTGGTCAGCTTTGAAGCTATAACCAGCCCCACTATCTCTTCAGTCAGCTGATCATCATGTTATGATTCTGTGTCTGCTTGCACAAATACACTAATCTCACAGCAGGACTGGTAAATTGAACGTGAGTACCGTTTATTAAAAGATATGGTACAGGAATGATAAGCAGGAACTGTTATTACAGGAAGACAGAGTGGCAATCTTTCACACTATTGGCACGGGAATTGAGTTTAAGAGCCGTGAGGTTATGCTGCAGCTCTATAAAACCCTGGTTAGCCCACACTTGGAATATTGTGCTCAGTTCTGGTCGCCTCATTATAGGAAGAATGTGGAAGCTTTAGAGAGGGTGCAGAGGAAATTTACCAGGATGCTGCCTGGACTGGAGGGCAGGTCTAATGTGGAAAGGTTGAGGGAGCTAGGGCTTTTCTCATTGGAGTGAAAAAGGATGAGAGGTGACTTGATAGAAGTGTACAAGATGATGAGAGGCATAGATAGAGTGGATAGCCAGAGACTTTTTCCCAAGGCGGAAATGACTATTACGAGCGGGCATAATTTTAAGGTGATTGGAGGAAGGTATTGGGGAGATGTCAGAGGTAGGTTCTTTACACAGAGAGTGGTGGGTGCATGGAATGCACTGTTAGCGATAGTAGTGGAGTCAGATACATTAGGGACATTTAAGCAACCCTTGGGTAGGCACATGGATGTTAGTAAAATGTATGGTATGCAGTGTAGTTTGATCTTAGAGTAGGATAATAGGTCAGCATAACATCGTGGACCGAAGGGCCTGTATTGTGCTGTACTGTTCTATGTTCTATGTTCGATGTTCTATGTTCTCCAAGCAAAGCTGTTCAATGGTTCTACATTCTGGATATTTACTCATTAGCATGTCCTCTCTGAAAATACTGCCACAACACGCTACACTTTCTCAACAATATGCACGCACAAATTTCTTAGCCTTTGTGTCCCTGGCTTATCATTATTCCTATACATTCTTTGGTAGGAAATCTGATACAGACAGAGCTGTGGACAGGAAAACTAAACACTGTCAATCCTACAAAGCCAAGTTGTGGCTGGCTGCTTAGTTATCCACTTTTAAAAATCATAGTTTCCCTGGGGCTATACTGTCATAATTCAATATCTTGTGATCTTCATTTTACTCAGTGTGGCTTTGTATATGCATTATTCCTTTAAAAATGACATTGATGTCAAGACAATAATGTCTCTGAATTCTTCTGGTACATCTTCCAGAAAGTTGCAAGAGAGATTAGCAGAAAGCTTACAAACACTGGAGCAATAATAACAGTAACCATGGTGATGTATTTATATTGTGTCACTGGGATAAGCACCTCATTAATTTATGATGTAATACAACATGACCAATACATTAACATTTTCATACATAACTTATCGGATAACTCAGAGTAACAATGACGCTGCAATGAAATGAAAACAAAATCAAATTATATCATAAGACAAAAGGGGGATAGGAGGAAATCTTGCTTTACTAATCTTATTTTTCAAATATTTTTCTGTGACTGTTATCCATTAGCTTTATTCCATGAATAGGCTACAGTCAAAATGCTTTGTATCATTATTGCCTGAAGGCATTTATGTTCTTCAGTGGAAAAAAAGTTTGTCAAAAACTTGATGTTGACTGCATTGAAGTGCAAGATTACATACTGTAAACCATTGCCATGCATCGCCAATTTACAGTTATGCACTCTCTTTGTCCCCACCCACCAGCCCTTCACCTTTTCCCCAAATGAATGAAATAAATTATAAAGGCAGGGTATGCTATTAAAGAAAACCCAACCGAAAATAAAAGAGCACTGACTGTTTAAATGCAGATACCCATGAATGGCCCATAGTTGTTATCATTAACAGAAAATTTTGCACATGTACAATACATCCATCAATGTTCCAGGTGTGATTTTTTTATTAGAAAAGACATGATCAGGGAGAGAAGTACTTGCCAAAATTAAATAAAGAGGGAAGGATGTTAAGTCAAAGGCATGAGTCATGTTCAAGGGCAGATCTCCTCTGGTGCGCTTGGGCACAAATATTAATCTAAGCAGAGCCCAGGCAGGACAATCAGGGAAATATTGTAGCCTGCCCACAGTGGAACCTTCCTCAATTTCTGTTTACTTAACGTCAAACTGGAAAATCGGGCAGACTACGTTATGCTATATGTATGAAGAGTATGATGCATCTGATACGATTGACTTTCACAGTTGTTAATATAGTTAAGAACTTGCAAGTAGGTTTTAAGACACTGAGGGGAAGAAAAAAATCAAACAGGCAGTTATGGGTTGTGAACAGGTTCTGATCTGGGATCCATTCACAAGTCAATTTGTATGCAAGTCAGAACACAGTGCAGAACAATATAACAGACCCATCCGTAAGTACAGGAAATGCCCATATTTTAAAATTACACCACTAAATTCGTAAATCCAGGCATTTGTAAGTCAAACATTCATTATTCAGGGACCCACTGTATAGTATATTTAATTCATTCTTATGGTTACCCATCCAAGCTACTACTGGAGGATAATGTATCTCCCTTTATAGAAAAGCATGTTACTAAGCTGGGGACTGACATCTTCCACTGCTATTTCTATAGCATTGCCTGCAATGTGGCAGAGAATCAAATCAAATTGAACTGAATTCCTCCCCTAATTGGAGAATTTAAAGGTCACCATCATCACACTTTTTTTTCATGGAATAAATCCAAGGATGAAAGGGCTGTTTTACAAGGAGCAGTTGAATAGCTTGGGCTTGTACTTGCGAGAGTTCAGAAGAATAAGGAGGGATCTGATTGAGGTATAGGAAATGGTAAAGGGGATTGATGAGGTGGACGTCAAACAGATGTTCTCCCTTGTGGGACAGTCTCAAACAAGAGGTAATAGATATAGAATGAGAGGAGGTAGGTTCGAAACTGAGAAGAGGAGAAACTGCTTCTCTTGGTGGTTGTGAATCTGTGGAACTCTAAATGCAGTTCACTAAATGATGTGTACTCGCTACACAGAGCAAGAAACTGATTGAAAGCTGCGTTTGAATTATTTTTTGGGCCCCGTCTGTTAATGCCAGCCATTTGAGAAAACCATTTTATTTGATCAAATGGAGTGCACTAACAGAGCAGAAAATGTCATTTTGTTTACATAGATTGCTTTCTTTAAAAGTTGGAATAGTTGTCTATTACTAGTTATGAATATTATATTATATTAGAAAATTCTTGTGAATTTTTTTAGTACTTCCCTGCTTCTTGCAATGATAAAGCGTGTCTTGTCCTAGAATGAGATACTGCAAGATCTTTTCAATAAATACATTTTGATTTAATACTATTTACTAAATTGTACACTCCATTGATGCACCAAAAATTGGTGAGTCAAAGTTATGTACTGATTGTCACAGATTCAATCTTCCAGTGGGGATATTATTACACTAGTTATTAGTCATGACATCCACTGCTAAAAGAAACACTTCAACACCAAGTAGCAAATATAGTATGGTCTAAACCCAATTGCTAGAAACAGAAATCTTATACATAGCTGGACACTGCTAGTGACTGCTATGGAAAATGCTTCTTCATCCTTAGGCTACTTGAGACTCAGACACCAATTCAGACACTCTTGTGATTTATAGTGTCCTCTAAACCTCAATAAGAAATTATTTGCTCATAATTGCAACAATTCAACTATTTTTTGTTCTCCATTTAATCTTTTCCATTGCAATTATTTCAATGTGTTCTGAATAAGACTCTGCCAAGGATGAGATTCTCTACACGTATGACAAGCCCTTGAATCTGAGCATTTCACAAGCTGAGAAATTTTTTTAAGGTGTACCTCGATTTCTTTTAAAACAAGTTCTGATGACTAGATAAAAGACTAAGTCCTTGGTATGGAATAAATTTGAAAAGAATGGTAAAGAAGATAGAATAAATGGATTTATATTGCGAATTAATGACATCTTTAAATTTTGAAAGCCAGTAGACTGAAGGAAGGACAAGAAACTGAGCATAGATAGATCCGATGAGAAAATGCATTAGATCTGGTAGTTTTCTGAAGAAGGGTCTAAGCCCGAAACGTCAGCCTTCCTGCTCCTCTGATGCTGCTTGGCCTGCTGCATTCATCCAGCTCTACACGTTGTTGTCTCAGATCTGGTAGGTGATGGGATGAGTCTTCAACCCAAAACAGGATCTCTTCAAGGAAGGCAAAGTATACTTTGGATAGCTTATATAAAGCAAAGGCAAAGAAAAAGGAGTTATTCATAGCAATGCGATTATTTAATTTAAATGGTCACAGGATGTAAATGAACAATGCTTGTACAAATATTCTGTGGTGTGAAATTTCAGCACAGAAGGACACTGCTGATCAGATTGCCTGCATTGGACTAGATATGGAGGTTTACAAGTGATAGTGATTTTATCTCAATACAGCACAGATTATAAGCAATTTATAGAGTGATCTAAAGCTACTTTGGGAATTAAATGAAGGCTGGAAGTGAAATGCCATTTAAAATGAAAAGAAACGGTTTGGGAAATCAGCCAACAGATTCATTGATCCTTCAAGCATGAGTAATAGTTGCACAGCAGCTCTATTTCTAAGTCATGGCATTTAGTCTTGTGTTGAGACTTAGATTTGACTGTCCAACAGAAAGGCCCTGTAAAAAGGATGGGTTCAGAAGCTAAACAGGGGATTCAGAACATGTTAACTCTGTTGCTTCTATAGACCTCTGAGGGAAAACAGATCGGGGCAAAAGGTACATGGGTCCAGTAAGACAAAGATCATGATTTCCAATACACCCCTGCACCAGAATCCTCGGAGATTGCAGACTCAATACAAGGGCACGTAATAGCATGGGCAGCGGGTGGTGGGGGCACCAATTGATCTTAGACTCCAGTTGAGGTTGGGAGCAGTTGACACTGCTACTTTATCCATTTGTGTTGAGATAAAGCAGATTCCCTTAACTGAGGGACACCTGACTCCAGAATTTCCATATCATTTGATTCTAACCCCAGAGCTTGCACACGTAATTTTTCTCAATGATTCGTCTTTTTAGGTGAGAGCTTATGCTCCTATTCTGACAAGTTCCCATATCAATTCATTCCTCCAACAACCTCATGTTTTGCAGGTCACTCATTGCCACATTTTTTCTTAGCAATATTATTTTTTCCTGAGACCATGCAACTGGTGAATAGGATTGAAACCATAATATTTGAGGTCAGCTCTTGGAAACTGAGTCAGAGGAACAGATGTAAAGTTTCTTTCCAGATACTCATGTGTGACTTATCCTTTTTCTTAAATTTCATCATCATCATTGTTAATAAGGAAGGATTTAGTTCCTTTCTGTTCCTTCTCTTCATTATTAGGGTGGCATGATGGTTTGGTGGTTAGCACTACTGCCTCACAATACCAGGGATCTGAGTTCGATTCTGGCCTTGAGTAACTGTCTGTGTGGAGTTTGCATGCTCTCCCTGTGTCTGTGTGGGTTTTTGCCAAGTGCTCTGGTTTCCTCCCACGCTCCAAAGATGTGCAGGTTAGGTAGATTGGCCATGTTAAATTGCCCGTACTGTTCAGCGATGTATAGATTAGGTGGATTGCAGGGGGATGGATCTGGGTGGGATGCTGGTCAGAGGGTTGGTGTGGATTTATTGGTTCAAACGGCCTGTTTCTACAGTGGAGGGATCACCGTTTCCTCTTTTCCATCATCATCTTCCCTCTCTTGGTATGACATCAACGCGAATGGAAAGCTTTGGGTAGGATAGGTACACATGACCAGCAACAAAATTAAGAAGTCTGAGAAATGTATAGAACGTGGTCTTTTATGAGCTGCTCCAGAAGAATTGCAAAGTGACCTTATTGGTATGCACCCACTAATCTGCCACTCTACCATTCCACAGAGCTTGCCTTTCTGCTTGAATGAATAAAACTCTTTGAAGATGATGTAAGGGAACCACTGGTTTCATTCTGCCTAAGTGCAGGAAGGGTTTATAAGGTTTGGATAGGAAATAGCCATTCTTCAAGAAAGTGGCAGCAAACATTGTAAGATAGTGCATGGTAATGCACATTGCCAGTGAAGCACAGTGTTAGTAGATCAATTCTACAGTAACCATCGTGAGGTGAGGGTCTAATGATATTATTGCCGGACTGTTAATCCAGAGACTCAGATAATGTTCTAGAGTTTGAATCCTGCTACAGCAGATGGTGGAATTTGAATTCAATAAATATCTGGAATTAAAAGTCTAATGATGACTGTGAAACCATTGCCAATTGTTGGGGAAAAACCCATCTGGTTCACTAATGTCCTTTAGGGAAGGAAACTACAATCCTTACCTGGTCTGGCCTACATTTGACTCCAGACCCACAGCAATGTGTTTGACTCTTAACTGCCTTCTGTGCAATTGGGGATGGGCAATAAATGATGCCTGGTCAGTGACACCCTCATCTTGTGAATGAACTTAAAAAAAAACTACCTTCAGAGGATTAATGGTGTGTTGATGTCCAAAGAATGAAAAAGAAGATTGGTTGGTTTGGTATTGTGCCTCTCTCACCAGGTCATAAACATTTCCCAACATTGGCTGGCTGATCCAAAGCTGAGAAAAGTTGCATTTCATCTTGATGCTACATGTGACCACACAGCATGCCTGATAGTAGTTTACAGCTTATTCGTATGAAGGTCCATCTGTGTGCTATTCTTTCCTGTGTACATGCAACACTGGCTTAGCTTCTGTGATTCCTTCAGCTTGACCGTCCAGCAGGAAACAATGTTTTAAAAGAGAACTGACTCAAAATCACCCATGCCATCTCGCACAGCCATCTGACATTGAAGGTAATGAGCCAGATATTTTCCCATTTGTCTGCCCGTTGGTGTAAGCTTCAACAAGTGTCTCATTTGTAAAAATACCACTCTAATCTCCAAGGTCTCCCTAGCATAACATTCCTGTTTTACACAGAATTTGTGTTAGTGTACTGCCAGTATATAAATGAAGTAGTCCAGCAATCTCTAGGTGTTAGGAAGCCCAACAGAATATTGGCAATGCAAGGCTTACGAATGCCAGCCAATGGCCCTGTTAAAGTTCGGAGCCTTAATTTAGAGATCGGTTACAAACAACACCAATTGAGTGTGTAGAATCTATCCAGGCTGATAACACAATCTGAATGGTTGAATAGAAAAGCTCATTGTTAATTATGTTCTCCAATCATCAGTTCACATAGTAAATATCAAGAAAGCTCCTTGCAACTGAAACACAGTTTATTCACTGCAAATCTCCTCAAGTATTCTCCTGACTGGCTGCTCAAACTTCAGCAGCTGATTGGCATTTCTGCAGCATTTGCTCATTTTCCAACTGGATCAGAGTTGCTAAGAGGTAGCATCTTGAGCAAATACTCAGCCCTAATCTTTTAGAGAGGTCACTGGGAGACATCACGACTGAAATTAACTTTGTGGATTTATAGTACCTTCATCTGGTGAAGCTCAGTTCAAAGAGGTTCTTCTCAAGGAATCTTCCTAAAGTTTTCTTCACAGACTTTCCTCTGTTGAATAAGCAATTGCACAACTAACAGAACAACCAAATAATCTCCTACATCTTGGCTAAAAGCGCTCTCAAAGTCACCATTGGTGATAACAAAAGGATGTTCACTGTGACGACTCCTTATCTCCTGGTTTACCTATTAAACAATGTGAAATATGTAACTGGAATTTCAGTAGGTTTGATGTTAGTTATGTAGGTAAAGCAACCATTAAAACTGGATTATTATGAAGGTTAGCAATTTATCAATTTGTTTTCGGAGTCTGAACTAGCTTCATGGAAGGTACCAATACCATGATTCCAAGGCTGAACAGAATGAGTAAAAGTTATGTATGGCAATGCTCATTTTATCCAGTGTGAGTAACACAGAAACCATCACCAAGTAAAGGAGAAAACGTTTATACTTATGCAGTGCCTTTCATAACATCAGGGCATCCCAAAGCACTTTAGAACCAATAGCTACTTTTGAAGTGTAGTTACTGTTGAGATATTGGCACCTCGCAAGCCAATTTGCACACAGCTTAGTCCATAAATAGCAATGTGATAATCTGTTACAGTAATGTTGATTAAGCGACAAAAGTTGGCGAGTACATTGGGAACACTTTTCCTTCTTTTCTCTGAAATAGTGCCATGGAACTTTTTGCGTTCACCTGAGAGGACAGATGAGCCTTACTTTAATGCCTCATTCCAAACATGGTGAAAGTATATGGCTGTAACAGATGAAATACTTTCCATATGCATCTAAATTTAATAAATTTTGAACCAACCACACTGAAACCTTTGGAGTACCTTGACTAAAGTTGTTCTAAATGCACAATTAACATGATCATAAAAGATGAGGGGTCTTTCTACTAATATTTGTCAGTGTAACTGAAACAACAGTAACCTTCTGATTACATTTAATCAGCTAACTGTTGTAAAGTGGGGCAATTTCTTTGATGGCAGCAGAATCTCATGAGCTTAACAGTGTGAGTACTGTTATTAAAACCAAACAATATGAACCTTGTAATCTTAAGTGATTCAAGTTGGGATTTTAAAATGTCTATAATGCATGCTTTGCTTTGCTTAAAATTAAGGAGGGATATTTCATAACATCTCATAGGGGTAATTGTATTGATTACACAGCACATTTCATAAAAAGGTATTAGCGGCATGAGAAAGAGGGCTTTTATGATACAGCGTTGAAATTTGAAGTGATTATAAGCAGGCAATCAAAGAGGGTTTAAAATTATACCAGCCACATCTTGCAAGCTGCAGGGTTCACCCAGAGGTCATTAGACATTAAATATGTGAACATTTGAGTTATTGTCCTACAGTGAGGCTGTTCCACCACTTTCATTCCACCTTCAGTGAGCTGCAATCAATACCACACAATTTTCTAACTAAGCTTTTTCAATAGGTCCTTTGTGAACTGACAAATGTCATAAAGAAACAGTGAATTATGGTAATTAGCCAGCTGGCCCTGAGCGGCCTGTACTTTTCTATATTTTTTTACCGCTATGTAACATGTTACTGGATTAACAGAAATTCTTGCATGAGGGCCTTGTTAAGAATTACTGAAAACAGTCTATCAGTTATGCACACAGACATAAAAATTGCTTGTTTTTCTAGGTTTTCAGCTGTGAAACTAAGCCAGAAACAGCCATTTGATTAACAAAATTTCCTTGGCACCATTCAGCAGAGAATAAGTACTGGAAATTGCCCCTTGCTAGAAACTGTGCTAAAATGGTAGGCTCAGTTTCACCTTAAAGCATATGAAACACTTAATAGTCAAGAGAATTCGTGGAGCAGCTCTGCTGGTGTCAGTGTGCAGTTCACTGGTGACCTCTGAACCTGCCAAAGCATCCAGGGTCAAAGGGATGTCGTGTCATTTTAATAATCCTGGCAGGTTCCCTCATGCCACTTGCAGTGTATCATGAACACCTGGTTGAGGGGAAGATGGGAAAAATGGATCTGGTTGCCACTCACAATGAAACAAACATAATCTTTCACAGTCGGTTTATTTCCTGCAGCAGATTTAAAACTAACACAGTCCTAGCATCAACTAACATTTGTGGAAGATAGTTCCAGCCTCTCCCACCCTTTGTATAGAGAAACGTTTCCTAACATCTCTCCTGAATGGACTGGCTGTAATTTTAAGACTATGTCCCCTTGTTCTAGAATCCCCAACCATTGAAATTTGCTTATCTTTGTCTACTCTATCTTTTCTTGTTAATATCTTGAAGACTTCAGACACCCCTTATTTTTCTAAGTTCTTGAGAAAGCAGGCCTAATTTGTATGATCTTTCTCTACAGTTGGGCTTCAGGAGTTAAGTTACCATTTTTATAAACCTACATTATACTCCCTCCAAGCCAACATATTCTTCCTGTTGCACACAGAGGACAGGTTTCTGCATATGAATATAGTGAGCCCACCACAGATCCTGAGCAAAACCCAGCACATGGAACTCAAGCGAATTCAGCGCAATCCTTGATCAAGCCCAGCACGGAGGAGAGTGGACCCAGTGCGGACCTTGAGTGAGCTCTTACTTACTTTTCCAGGGCAAGCACAGAACTTGGCTTTGGAATCGGCAGCTGCTACATCGACAGAGGTGACGTTGGTGAAGTCGGCCCAGTGGCAAAAAATGGCACCTGAGGATTGGTGACTTCATCATTGGTGGCAGCGAAGCGGTGGTCGAAGAGCATCACAGCGATGGCGACCAGGTGGGCCCAACAGTGAGAGACGTGACTCTGACGTTGGATGGTCTGGCACAGGTGGCGGTGATGAGGTGGTGGAAGCGTATTGGCCCAGCAGTGAAAGGTGGTGCCTGAGGATCACTGGCTTCAATGTTGTTGCGTTTTGGTGTAGATGGTGGCAAAGTGGTGAAGGAAGGATGGCAGCACAGGCATCATTGATGGTGATAACCTGGCTCAGGACTAATGGACAGTCTTCCCTTCTTTTCTTTCCTTATTCTTAAATTATTCAAAGTGTTGCTGAATCATGGTGATACTTAAAAGCTTTTCACCGTATTTTATTGTATTCATATTGTAAAGTACATGTGTTAATAAAATGATTCATTTATTCATTGATCCATGCGGTTTCTATTAAGCATACGTGCACATTGTGAGTCAACTGACAACTTTAAATTGGATGTTAGTGAAAGTCTGAGCCCTCTCAGCATTGTTTTGCAAGTTTTTTTTATTTATTCATTTGTGGGATGTGGGCATCGCTGACTAGCCAGCATTTCTTGCCCATCCGTAGTTGCCCTTGAGAAGGTGGTGGTGAGCTGCCTTTTTGAACCGCTGCAATCCTCCTGCTGTGGGTTGACCCACAATGCCATTAGGGAGGAAATTCCAGGTTTTTGACCCAGTGACAGTGAAGGAACGGCAATATATTTCCAAGTCAGGATGGTGAGTGACTTGAAGGGGAACTTGAAGGTGGTGGTGTTCCCATGTATCTGTTGCCCTTGTCCTTCTACATGGAAGTGGTCATGGGTTTGGAAGGTGCTGTCTGAGGATCTCTAGTGAATTTCTGCAGTGCATCTTGTAGATAGTACACACTGCTGCTACTGAGCGTCAATGGTGAAGGGAGTGAATGCTTGTGGGTATCATGCCAATCAAGCGGGCTGCTTTGTCCTGGATGGCGTCAAGCTTCTTAAGTTGTTGGGGCTGCACTCATCCAGGCAAGCGGGGATTATTCCATCACACTCCTGACTTGTGTCTTGTAGATGGTGGACAGGCTTTGAGGAGTCAGGAGGTGAGTTACTCACCGCAGTGTTCCCAGTTTCTGGCCTGCTCTTGTAGACACTCTGTTAATGTGGTGAGTCCATTTGAGTTTCTGATCAATGGTATCCCCCAGGATGTTGATAATGGGGGATTCAGTGATTGTAATACCATTGAATGTCAAGGGGCAATGGATAGATTGTCTCTTATTGGTGATGGTCATAGCCTGGCATTTGTGTGGCATGAATATAACTTGTCACTTGTCAGCCCAAGCCTGAATATTGTCCAGATCTTGTTGCATGTGAACATGGACTGCTTCAGTATCTGAGGAGTCACGAATAGTGCTGAACATTGTTCAATCATCGGCAAACATCCCCACTTCTGACCTTATGATGGAGGGAAGGTCATTGGTGAAGCAGCTGAAGATGGTTGGGCCTAGGACCCTACCCTGAGGAACTCCTGCAGAGATGTCCTGGAGCTGAAATGATTGACCTCCCACAACCACGACCATTTTCCTATGTGTCAGGTATGACTCCAACCACCAGAGCGTTTGCCCCCTGATACCCATTGATTCTAGCTTTGTCAGGGGTCCTTGATGTCACACTTGGTCGAATGCAGCCTTGAGATCAAGGGCTATCACTCTCACCTCACCTCTGGAATTCAGCTCTTTTGTCTATGTTTGAACCAAGGCTGTAATGAGGTCAGGAGCTGTGTGGCCCTGGCAGAACCCAAACTGGACATCACTGAGAAGGTTATTTCTGAGCAGGTGCTGCTTGATAGCACTGTTACTGACACCTTCTATCACTTTACTGATGATCAAGAGGAGACTGATAGGGCGGTAATTGGCCGGGTTGGATTTGTCCTGTTTTTTGTGTACAGGACATATTTGGGCAATTTTCCACATTGTCAGGTAGATACCAGTGTTGTAACTGTACTACAAGAACAAAAACAAAGTTGCTGGAAAAGCTCAGCAGGTCTGGCAGCATCTGTGAAGGAGAAAACAGAGTAGGAGAAAACAGAGTTCTGAGGAAGGGTCACCGGACCCGAAACGTTAACTCTGTTTTCTCCTTCACAGATGCTGCCAGACCTGCTGAGCTTTTCCAGCAACTTTGTTTTTGTTCTTGATTTACAGTATCCGCATTTCTTTTGGTTTTTATTTAGTATTGTAACTGTACTGGAACAGTTTGGCTAGAGGAGCAACAAGTTCTGGAGTACAAGTGTTCAGTACTATTGCTGGAATGTTGTCAGGACCGGTAGCCTTTGTAGTATCCAGTGTCTCCAACCATTTCTTGAGATCATGTGGAGTGAATTGAATTGGCTGAAGACAGGTATCTCTAATGCTGGGGACCACTGGAGGAGGCCAAGATGAATCATCCACTCGGCACTTCTGGCTGAAGATTACTGCAAATACTTCAGCCTTATCTTTTGCACTGATGTGCTGGGCTCTTCCATCATTGAGGATGGGGATATTTGTGGAGACTCCTCCTCCAGTGAGTTGTTTAATGGCCACCACCATCCATGACTATATGTGGCAGGACTGCAGAGCTTAGATCTGATCTGTTGGTTGTGCGATCGCTTAGCTCTGTCTATCACTTGCTGCTTTCGCTGTTTGGCATGTAAGTAGTCCTGTTTGGTGGCTTCACCAGGTTGATACCTCATCTTCAGGTATGCCTGGTGTTGCTCCTGGCATGCCCTCCTGCGCTCTCCATTGAACCAGGATTGATCCCCTGGCTTGATGGTAACAGTTGAGTGGGGGATATGCCGGGCCATGAGGTTACAGATTGTGCTGGAGTACAATTCTGCTGCTGTTGATGGCCTGCAGCGCCTCATGGATGCCCAGGCTTGAGTTGCTAGATCTGTGTGAAGTCTGTCCCATTTAGCATGGTGATAGTGCCACACAACATGATGGAGGTTGTTCTCAATGTGAAGGCGGGACTGCGTCTCCACAAGGACTGTGTGATGGTCACTCTTACCGATACTGTCATGGACAGATGCAACTGCAGCTGGCAGATTAGTAAGGATGAGGTCAATTATGTTTTTCCCCCTTGTTGGTTCCCTCACCACCTGCCGCAGACACAGTCTAGCAGCTATGTCCTGTAGGACCCGACCAACTCAATCAGTAGTACTGCTGCTGAGCCACTCTTGGTGGTGGACATTGAACTCCCCACCCAGAGTACATTTTGAGCCCTTGCCATCCTCAGTGCTTCCTCTAAGTGTTGTTCAACAGTGCTGTCTAATTGCAGAATTACATTTCATATTAGACATTATGCACTGAGCTTTTCTGTAATTCATACTTGAACTATTAGCAGTATTGAACCTCTGTGCCAGAATGGCCTCAGTCAGAAATCACACGACACCAGGTTATAGTCCATCAGCTTTATTTGAAAACACAAGCTTTCGGAGTCTTACTCCTTCTTCAGTGAGAGAGGTCGTATCAGACACAGAATTTATGAGTAAAAGATCAAAGGATCACGAGGATGTACTAAACAAACCCAAGATGCTGTTAAATCTTTTATCAGTTCGAAGGGTTTAATTGATTAGTATGTATATGTAAATCCCCAAATTCCTAACAAGTCCCTGTCCTGTGAGAACTGAAGGTTTTATCAGTGTAAAGGAGGTGACATTTTAGGTCAGACAATGCATGTTAGGTGTGAGGCCTTGTTTAGAATCTGCTTGTGTTTTGATTTCGAGTCAGACTGGTTTTATTTCTAAAGTAGGAATTAATAAAATGCCACATTGACTGAATGTCTATAAATTGTGTGCTTTTTGAACGAAATAAAATGCATCTACAAATACAAATTCACCCCATAGATGGGGACATAGATTGTGTGTGTGTGTGTGTGTGTGTGTGTGTGTGTGTGTGTGTGGTGTGTGTGTGGTGTGTGTGTATGTGTATGAGAGAGAAAGAGAGGGGGTGGGAAGAGAGAGAGTGTGTGTGTGTGTGTGAGGGGGGACAGAGAGTGTGTGCGCGTGTGTGCACGTGTGTGTTTGTGTTGAGTGAGCGTGTGTGTATGTATGTGTGCATGTGTGTGTGTGTGAGGGAATGTGTGTGAGGGTGTGTAGTGTGGAGGGGTCACCTGTAGTGCGACATGTACCCAAGACCCCGGTTGAGGCCAATCTCATGGGTATTGAACTTGGCTATCAGCCTCAGCTCAGTGACTCTGCATTGTTATGTATCCCAAAGTCCACTTTGGAGGATGCTTACCTGAAGATTCGAGGCTGAATGTCCTTGACCACTGAAGTTCTCGAACCGCTGGGAGGGAACATTCCTGTCTGGTGATTGTTGCATGGCGTCCGTTCATCCGTTGTCATAGTGTCTGCATGGTTTCACCAATATACCATGCCTAGGGGCGTCTTTGCCTGCAGCGTATGAGATAGGCAACGTTGGCTGAGTCACATGAGTATCTGCCTGGTGTCATGCGAGTTCTGACCTTGTTCATGCCAGTCCAACACCGGCACCTCCAGAATGGTCTCAGAAGATAACATATAAGATAAGACAACAAATTTTGCAGTTTTCTTGGTCCAAGACTAGGTTTCTCCAGAGGTCACAAAAATGTTTGTGCCAGGATATTCCCAGTCCTAGCCAGACCCTACTGGTCTATTTGTTCACCTAATATTTCAGGTTCCCCTACTCCACTATTAATCATGGCTATGATCGTTTGTCCCACACTCCACCCCACACTAAACCCACTCATTCCAAACGACCATCTCCATAATTATTGCAGCTCCATGCCACTTGTTTCTGCTGTAGCCCACCTGCCAGGCTGCCTCATTGACAGATGAAAGTCCGCATTGATTTATTTAATTGGAGACCCGCTCTTAAGATTGGCAAGGCCTCCTCATAACTCCGTCAGCTCCTTGCCCTTATCTTGCTATCTCCTATCTCCCTGCAAACATTGGGGCCGGTATGTTCTCAATTCAACAGGTACAACTTCTTGCTGCCTCACAGCGCCAGGAACTCGGGTTCAATTCCATCCTCGGGCGACAGTGTGGAGTTTGCACATTCTCCCCGTATCTGCGTGGGTTTCCTCCGGGTGCTCCAGTTTCCTTCCACAGTCCAAAGATGTACAGGCTAGGTGGATTGGCCATGCTAAATTGCCTGTAGTGTCCAGGGGTATGTCAGTTAGGTGGATTAGACTTGGGAAATGCAGGGTTACAGTAAAAGGGTAGGGGGATGCTCTTCAGAAGGGCTGTGTGGACTTGTTGGGCCAAACAGCCTGTTTCCACACCGTAGGAATTCTCTAATACGGATTCTATGAACAGACAAATCACGGGTGACGATGTGGATCCCAGCTGATTTGCTTTGAAAGGCTAGGGATAGTATAATTTTGGAAATGAGAGAGATAAAATCAAGATCAGTTAAGAAGCAGTGAATTGTGATAGAAATACTTTTTATTCTGATGGAAATCTGTACATTGAAACTTTTGCACTTTAACAATAACTTAAAAGACATAAAAACATGTGAAGTGAAGACAACAAATGAGAAGGTGATTTTAAGCATTTTGTATTGAATTGAAACTGTTCCACATCAACTGCTGCACCAGGATCATCTTGAATGGTGTCAGTAACCCTTTTATCTACCAGCAACTTATTTCCATATAGTTATCAGAAAGCTGACTTTAGAAATGATTGCAAGGCAGGGATAGCCCATTATTTGAAATAGGAAAGAATGGTTTTGGATTTTGTAACAATTGTTAAGCAACAGCATTTTAACAATACATGAACTATTTTTATAGATTTTTTAAAAATGAATAAATGTTAAAAAATATGAAAGTGATGGTAGAAAATTTCACACAAGCTCTCCAAAACCAAATTGTACTGTCTTGAAATTCTGGGCAAAGTCAGAAATCATACAACACCAGGTTATAGTCCAACAGGTTTATTTAAAAACGCAAGCTTTTGGAACCTCAGTCCTTCTTTAAGTGTTGTGTGATTCCTGACTTTGTCCATCCCAGTCCAAGACCGGCACCCCCACCCCTTGAAGTTCTGGGCTAGACTAGGCTCATAAGATGACTTAAAATTATATTTTGAGTTTTCTTGTGAGCCAGGATTGGGCACAGGACTCACAAGAAAGCATTGTGCCTTCTTGGCACCAGGTTACTGTCTGCTTCCAGCCTCCTAATCACGGAGTTAATCTCTCAGGCTCCCCCACCGTCTGCAGTCTTGGTTCTAGCAATGAGCCTCCCACCCCAATACTTCCCTCTATCTCAAGAATTTTGATTCATCCCAAATGGAATTCACTAAAAAATGACAGAACTGCCCTGCCCTGATGTCAAGCAAAGACTTGATTGGCAGAGAAACAAAAAAAACATTGTTTTCCTTTCAATTTAGCAAGCATTCAATTTTAATGTCATAGATGTTAAACTAATTTAAATCACAAGTTTTGCTGCAGCTATTTATTTTAGAGAGCACTATTGATTTGAGCAGAAATAAATCATGGAAGAATGCAGCTATAGTATTTTTAAAATGACGTCCAATTGTTTCAACATTATTTTTGCATGACTTAGAACAAATATTAACATTCAGCTCTTTGGCTGATACATTTTCTATTCACCCTGTAAGTTCAACTCATCGTTCAATGCTCAGTTTAGAAAAATGGTATCAAATCTTTAGAGCCTTGCAGAGCGAGAGAGAGAAATTATGGGATTTTGTGGTTCTCCTGTTTCCAGCTTCCTTACCGCCCATAACCACCACCCCAACTCCACATTCACCCTACCCTTCACATCTTTCAGGTGCCCAGAATTGGGACAATGGTGACAATGCATGTATTTAGAAAGCACATTGAAAACTTAGGTTTCCGTATGACACATTTTACACCATGATTTTGTCAGACAATTACATAAAACTTGATCATTCAAATAATAGAAGCAACACCATGACTTTGATTGTGGCCCTTTGCATTATCCAGACAGAAATGACATCCAAATGACTTGAAACTTACAATAAGCTGTGTAAAGAATAATCCTATGGACATACGAGAATGTCTTGAAATAGCAATGGTACATTCTATTGTTGTATGATTCCTAGTTTCACTTCTAAGTTTGAAAATGGTAAAATCCTTCCAGTAAATTAACACTAACCCATTCACCTGCAATTATCTTCTATTTCTCTTGATACAAATAGACTTTGATACAACAAAAATATACACTGCATGGTAAATATCTTTTTAATTTGAAACTGAAGCTAACCATTCTGACAAATTTCGACATGGTCCAAATAACAAACAGAACAAAATACTGTAGATGCTGAAAAAAAATGACAAAATTTGTTTTTATTTTCAGGGGGTGCCTACATTTTGTTTCACAGGTGTTCCTTTTCCTTTCTCCATGAACTGATTCATTTGGTGATACAGCCACATCATAATACCACCTTCTACAGGAGTTGGTGTAGCTCAGTTGGCTGGACAGTTGGCCTATGAAGCTATATGATGCCAACAGCAGGAGTTCACTCCCCACACTAGCTGAGGTTACCATGAAGGACTCTCATCTTGCTTGAAATGTGGTGACCCTCATGTTAAATCACCAGCAGTTGTCTCTCTCTAATGAGAGAGCACCCCTATGGAGACTTGACTTTAACGACCTCCTACATTTGTGCTGAGGTATGGGGTATTTGAATTTACACAGAAGAAGAAATCAGCAATATGCTCGACAAGCATCACCACTTAACTAAGCCAAAAGCTAAACACACAAGGAAAACACTAATTTATTAGATATATAAGACAACAGTCATAAGTTAGCAACAATGTTTTTCAAGTAACTGACACACACTTCAACTGATGACCCTAAAAATACCTCCCACTTGTGAGATCTCAGCTATTAGGTAATTTCTATCACAAAATCACAACGCTCGAAGATTGCATCCAAACAGTAATTACTCCATTTGCTGTATCTTGGATCATAACCTCACATTTAAGTAAACAATTCTCACAGTGTTCAATACAATAGCATCTGCTAAATTTTCTGCAGTTCCTGAAAATATGTACCCTTAAGTCAGAGATTCCACATTTATTTGCAAGTAATTTGTAACCTCAGTGATTTCAAGATTTTGTGGCTCACTATTGGCTGAATGTTCTATTGTTGACAGGTTTATAACTGTTTTCTTTATTTGCAGCCTATCATGTTTTCCCCATTCCTCACAATTTCATCTGTCACTCACTCCCTGCTTGCAAACCTACTCTCTCCCCCATCTCTATTGCAACATCCCTCTTTTTCTGCTTCCCATTTGTTTTGAAATTTTCCTCTCTCTTCCACCTTTCTTGTAGCCTCCCATATCCCCTTTCAACCTCCCTATCTCTACCAGCCCCTTATAGCCTCTTTGTCTCTCCATAATCTCCTTGCAACCTCCCTCCCAACACCTTGCAGTCTCCTTTTCTTACCATCTTCCAACCTTCTTTTCCACCACAACTATGTGCGAAAACCTTTGTCTCCCTCTCCCACACAATGGCCTCCCTATAACCCCAGTCTGGGTAGACATCTTCCCCCACCAGCAGAAGAGACGCTCAGAACCAACAAAAGACCCCACCCTCTAGAATTCAGTTAAAGGCACCATCTTAGCTTCAGCAGAAGGTGGCATGAATCTATTGGCTTCAGGTTAAACATAGGCAGGGAAATTTCCTGCTGATAGCCAAGTATTGTCCTCCTTCAGCTGATGAATCAGTATTCCTCCATGTTGAACAACACTTTGAGGAAGCAGTGAGGATGTCAAGGGCACAAAATGCACTCTGGGTGGGGGTATTCAATGTCCACTACCAGGAGTGGCTCGGCAACAGTATTTCTGATCCCGCTGGTTGGGTCCTAAAGGATATATCTGCTATAGCCAGTCTGTAGCAGGTGGTGAGGGAACCAACAAGAGGGAAATACATACTTGACCTCATCCTTAGCAAACTGCCAGCTGCAGACATGTGAGATTGCTGATGCTGTGTATTACTTGCTGCTTGCACTGTTTGATGTGCAAGTAGTCCTGTCTGGTAGCTGCAATAAGTTGTCATCTCATTTTCAGGTATGCCTGGTGCTCCTTCTGGCATGCTCTCCTGCTGTCTCTATTGAACGAGGATTGATCAGATCGAACCTAAGCTCCGCAGTCCTGCTGCATCCAGTCGAGAATGGTGGCAGACAATTAGACAATTCACTGGAGAAAAATGATAGAAGAACCCAGCACATCAGTGCAAAAGATAAGGCTGAAGCATTTGAGTGGATGATCCATCTCAGCCTCCTTCAGCAGTCCTCAGTATTACAAAGCCAGTCTTCTGCCAATTCAATTCACTCCATATGATATCAGGAAACAGTTGGAGATACTGGATAGTGCAAAAACTATGGACCCTGACAAAATTCTGGCAATAGCGCTGAAGACTTGTGCTTCAGAACTTGCTGCTTCCTGAGCCAAGCTGTTCCAGTACAGTTACAACTTGGACATTTACCCAACAATGTGGAAAATTGTCCAGAAATATCCCGTACATAAAAGGCAGGACTAATCCAACCCAGCCAATTACCACCCCATTAGGTCATCAGTAAAGTGATGGAAGGTGTCATCAACAGCGCTATCAAGCAGCAACTGCTCAGCAATAACCTGCTTACTGATGCCCAGTTTGGGCTCTGCCAGATCTACTCAGCTCCTGACCTCATTACAGGCATGGTTCAAACATGGACAAAAGAGCTGAAATCCAGAGTTGAGGTGAGGGTGACAGCCTTTGACATTAAGGCTGCTTTCAACTGACTGTGGCATCAAGGATCCCTAGCAAAACTGGAATAAATGGGTATCAGGGAGCAAACGCTCTGGTGGTTGGAGCCATACCTGGCACCCAGGAAGATGGTTGTGGCTGTTGGAAGTCAATTATCTCAGCTCCAGGACTTCCTTGCTGGAGTTCCTCAGGGTGGTGACCTATGCCTAACCATCATCAGCTCCTTCATCAGTCACCTTGCCTCCATCATAAGGTCAGAAGTGGGGATGTTCGCTGATGATTGCACAATGGCCAGCATCATTTGTGAATCCTCAGATACTGAAGCAGTTCATGTTCAAGATCTGGACAATATACAGACTTGGACTGACAATTGGCAAGTAACATTTGTGCCACACAATTGTCAGGAAATGACCATCTCCAGGAAGAGAAAATCTAAACACCACCCCTTGACATTCAATGGCGTTATCATCACTGAATCCTCCTCTATCAACACCCTGGAGGTCACGATTGACCAGAAACTCAACTGGACTGGCCGCATAAATAAACTGGCTACAAGTACAGATCGGAGGCTAGGAATACTGTGGCGAATACCTCCTGACTCCCCAAAGCATATCCACCATCTACAAGGCACAAGTCAGGAGTGTGATGGAAAAGTCCCCACTTGCCTGGATGGATGCAGCTTCAACAACACTCAAGAAGTGTTAGCAAAGATTTGTAGCTCGGGTTGAGAAACACTAGTTGACGGATCACCCCA
This sequence comes from Rhincodon typus, assembly GCF_021869965.1. NCBI lineage: Eukaryota > Metazoa > Chordata > Chondrichthyes > Orectolobiformes > Rhincodontidae > Rhincodon > Rhincodon typus. Next base: position 21,215,526 of record NC_063339.1, read on the forward strand.
TTCCATCCACTCGATCCAAGAATTCCTCAATACCCTCAAGAACATAAAAATCAGCGACAACAAGGTTATGGTATCCTTTGACATCAGAGCTTTATTTATATCATTTGACATCCCACTAGCCAAAGGAACACTGGCCACATTACTAGAGGAAGTAGCAATGCAGACCAGCAGCTCCATCAGCAACAATAACATACTTAAACTACTAGACCTGTGCCTCACCACACACTTCATCTTTAATAGTCAAGTACACAAACAGATCAACAGTACACCTATGGGATCACCCATCTCAGGATTCATTGCAGAAGCAGTCATGCAAAGACTAGAACACACAACCCTCCCCCACATTCAACCTAAACTGTGGATCCAGTATGTAGATAACGCATTTGTCATTATTAAACGCAACAAATTAGAAGAGAGTCACCACCTCATCAACAACATATTTGCAGGGATTAAATTTACAAGAGAAGAAGAAAACAACAATCAACTTCCGTTTCTGGACGTCAGAGTTGAGTGTATGACCAACAGGGAGTTCCAAATGTCAGTATACGGAAAAGCAACCCACATTGATCAAATCCTCAAGTTCCACAGCAACCACCCCAACGCCCACAAACAAAGCTGCATTAGGACACAATTTAAACAGGCCAGGACACACTGAAACACTCCGGAACCACACAGGAAAAAGGAAGAGCACCTATACAAAATCTTCGCTATGAACGGATATCCCTGCAACTTCATCCACAGATGCCAACTAAACAGACAACAGGAGGACACAGTATGCCCTAACACACTGGCCACACTGCTCTACATCAAGAACATATCAGAACTGACAACAGAACTCCTACAACCTTTAGGAATCATGGTGGCCCACAAGCCCACAGCCACTCTACAACAAACGCTCACGAGGATTAAAGACCCCATTCCCACAACATGCAGAACCAACATGGTTTACAAAATACCTGCAATGACTGCCACAAACATTACATCAGACAGAGAGGAAGGAAACTTGCCATCAGAATACATGAACATCAGCTAGCAGCAAAATGACACAACAAACTTTTCTTACTATCAGTACACTCAGACAATGAAGGCTATCAGTTTAACCGGAAAGATGTAACCATAGTGGCCCAAGTCAAACATAGACACACACAGGAATTCCTAGAGGCATGGATCTCTACAAACATATAGAATTGGGCCCTATATACAAACCCATACAGAACAAAACCGGAAATGACACTACTCACCACAATGGACCAGACAGTATAAATTCCAAGCGGATTAGAACAACATCACTTCATCAGAGGCCTCACAGATAATATCACCTAGCATTGTGACGAAACATCTAAGCGAAATCAAGCCAGCTCGGTGAGCAAATCAACAACACTCAAGAAGTTTGATACCACCCAGAAGAAAGTAGCCTGTTTGATTGGCATCGCATTCAGAAGTATCCACTCCTCCAACACTGAGATCAGTAGCAGCAGAGTGTACTATTTTCAAGATGCACTGCAGAAATTCATCACAGATCCTCAGACAGCACCTTCCAAACTCAAGAACAATTCCATCTAGAGGGACAAGGACAGAAGATACATGGGAACACCACCACCTTCAAATTTCCCTTCAACCGCTCAATATTCTGACTTGGAAATATATTACTATTCCTTCACTATCGCTGGATCAAAATCCTGGAATTTCCTCCATAAGGGCTTTGTGGGACAATGCACAGCAGGTGGGCTGCAACAATTCAAGAAGGCAGCTCATGACCACCTTCTCAAGGGCAACTATGGATGGGCAATAAATGTAGGCCAGGCAACAATGCCCACATTCCACAAATGAATAATTTTTTTAAAAATACATGAAGAAATTGATTGAAAGAGGTGGATATCCTTATACTAGAACACCTCATGTTGTGACATTATTCATTTATCTTATAGGTACAGGCTAGTCTGTCTCAAATATGTGACATACAATGACTTGGATGAGGAAAGTGAATGTACTATAGCCAAGTTTGCAGATGACACAAAAAATAGGTGTGAAGGCAAATGGTAAGCATGGCACAAAAAGTCTGCAGAGGGATATGGACAAGTTAAATGAATGGACAATAACTTCCCAGATGGAGTATAATATGGGGAAGTGTGAGATTGTGCAATTTGGCTTGGAAAAGCAGAGGAGCTGAATATTATTTAATTGGGAAAAGACTGCAGGAAGCTGTAGAAAAGAGGAATTTTGAAATTGTCATTCATGAATCTCACATGCTAACATCCAATTTCAGCAGGAAATAAGGAGGCAAATGGAATGTTGATCTTTATTTCAAAGGGAGCACAGTATAAAAATAGAAAGGGTTGACTTAAACTATACAAGACACTTGTCACATAACAGTTGGAATATTATTAGAACACTTTTGCACCCATTACCTAGGGAAAGATATACTGGCATTGGAGACAGTCCAGAAAAGGTTCATTATGATATCAGGTATGAAGGGATTGTATTATGAGAAAAGGTTGAGCAATTTGGGTCTGTACTCATTGGAATTTAGAAGAATGATAGGTAACCTTATTGAAACATGTAATATTCTTAGGGAAGTTGAACAGGGTAGAAGTAAAAAGGTTGTTTCCTCTTGTAAGAGAGCCTAGGACAAGAGGGCATAATCTCAGATAAGGAGACTCATATATAAGACAGACAAAAGGAGCAATAAGAGAATGTAATCTCATATAAAGAGCCTCACATTTAAGGCAGAGAAAAGGAGTAATTTCTTTTGGCAGAGCGTTGTGAATCTGTGGAAATCTTTACTGTTGAGGTTGGGTCAGTAAATAGGTTCAAGGCTAATATGGACAGATTTTTAAACAATGAGGGAATTAGCAGTTATGGGGAAAAGGCAGGAAAGTGGAGTTAAGGATTATCAAATCAGTTCATGATTTCATTGAACTTTGAAGCAGACTCAATGGATTTTATGGTCTACTTCTGTTCCCATGTCTCATGGTTGTAAGCCTTAGTCAAGTTGGAGTGAATGAGAATCAAGAAGAAAACTCTTCTTTGGTTGGAATGAGACCTAGCACAAAGGAGGATTGCTCTGGTTGTTGGAGGTCTCTCATCTCAGCTCCAGGAGATCTGCTCCAGGACATCTCTGGAGGTGCTCCTCACGGTGATGTCCATGTTCAGCTGCTTCATCAATGACCTTCCCTTCATTAAGGTTAGAATGTTTTTTGGTGATTGCACAGCAGCATTCATGACTCCTCTGATTCAGACGCAGCCCATGCCCAAAATCAGCGTGAACTTGACAATATTCAGGCTTGTGCAAATAACTCTCACACCACCCAATGGCTAGGCAATTACCATCTCCATCAACAAAAAATCTAAACATCACTCCTTGACATTTAATGGTATTGCTATCACTGAATACCTCACAGACCTTAGGTGGGACCTGATCAAAAACCTTCTGAAAGTCCAAGCAAAGGACATTCATTGGCTCTCTAATATCAACTCTACTGGTTACATTGTCAAATATTATGAGTAGGTTTATCATGTATGATTTCCCTTTCATAAACCCATGTTGACTCTGTCTGATCAAGTCACTGTTTTGCAAGTGCTCTGCTTTAAATATTTTATAATCGCCTCTGGCATTTCCTGCACTACCGATGTCAAACAAACTAGTCACTGTCACTGGGTCAAAACTCTGGAACTACCTTCCCAACAGCACCATTGGGGTCCCTCCCCCACATGGAACTACAGTAGTTCAAGATGGCAGCTCAACACCAACTTCTCAAGGGAAATTAAGGATGAGCAATAAATACTGGCCTAGCTAGCAACACTATATTCTATGAATAAAAATGTCAATCTCACTCAGAGAAGTGACATAATGGTTGGTATGTGAGATGGGGAAATATAATGTCACTGGTATAATTCCAGATCCTTTTCTCAGCTGGGGCAGATGATGCCAAAGGCATTTTAAACTGCACCCAGGGCTCTAATACTGCAGTGGTAGTGTCTCTGCCTCTGAACCAGAATGTTCAAGTCCCACCTTTATTAAGGGTGTGTAATAACATCTGAGGGGGTTGATTCGTAAAATATCCAGTCCTGCTATACTTAGCCTGGAATTACTTGATAAAGCCAGCATCTTAATCATACCCACGGGTTGAAATTAGCAGATTTCTGTCCAAACACTCCACCTTGTAAAAATTGAAGCAATGGATATTTTAATCTATGAATTTTATTTAAGTGACATTGATCAATTTCCCACACATTCAGTCTGCATGGTACAGAGGCCCCAATGCCAGGAATTAGATAGAATTTATGACACAGAAACCAGCATTTCCACTAAACTGGTGTTAGTGTTTATACTCAACACAATCCTCCTCTCATCCTATTTCATCTCATCGTTCTGCATGTCCTTCTGTTCTTCCGTCCTAGTACTTACCCAGCTTCCCATAAAGGCATCCATGTTATTCATCTCAACTCACCTCATCTCATCCATGTGGTAGCAAATTGTGCCTTCCAATCATTTTTTTGAGTAAAGAAGTTTCTCCTGAATGACTTATTGGATTTATTAGTGACTATCTTAGATTTATGATCCCCATTTTTTGTAACCACTCATCAGTAATATCTTAGAGTCAAAGAGTCAGAGTCATAAGACCATAAGGCCATAAGACATAGGAGCAGAAATTAGGCCATCCGGCCCATTGAGTCTGCTCTGCCATTCAATCATGGCTGACAAGTTTTTCAACCCCATTCTTTCACTTTCTCCCCATAACTTTTGATCCCCTTGACAATCAAGAAACTATCTACCTCTGTCTTAAATATATTCAATGATCTGGCCTCCACTGCCCTCTGTGGCTATGAATTCCATAGATTCACCTCTCTCTGGCTGAAGAAGTTTCTCCTTATCTCCAATCTAAAGGGTCTTCCATTTACTTTAAGACTGTGCCTTCGATCATACAGCATGGAAAGACACCCTTCAGTCCAACTAGTCCACACCGACCATGTTCCTGAACCAAACTAGTACCACTTGCCTGCATTTGGCCCATATCCCTCCAAACCTTTCCAATTTATATACTTACCCAAATGTCTTTTGAATGTTGTAATTGGACCTACATCCACCACTTCCTCTGGCACATTCAAAACAGTCTCTGTGTAAAACAAGTTGCCCATCATGTCCTTTTTAAATCTTTCTCCTCTCACCTCAAAAATATGCCCCTTAGTTTTGAACTGCCCAACCCGAGGGAAAAGATCCTTGCTATTCACCTTATCTATGCCCCACATGATTTTATAAACTTCTATAAGGTAACCTCTCAACCTCCAATGCTCCTTTGAAAAAAGTCCCAGTCTATCCAGCCTATTATTATAACTCAAACCCTCAATATCCAGGTAAGTCTTTTCTGAACCCTCTCCAATTTAATAATCTCTTTCCAATAGCAAGGTGACCAGAACTGTACACAGTACTCCAGAACAGGCCTCACTAAAGTCCTGTACAACCTCTATTTGACATCCCAACTCCTGAAGTCAAAGGTTTGAACAATGAAGGCAAGAGAGCCTTCTTAATCACCCTCTCTCTATGTTATGTGAATTTCAAATAATTATGTACCAGAAGCCCTGGGTCTCTCTGTTCCATGACATTACCCAGGATCCTACCATTAAATGTCTAAGTCTTGCCCTTGTTTGTTTTACTAAAATGCAATACTTCACATTTATCCAAATTAAACTCCATCTGCCACTCCTCAGCCCATTGACCCAATTGATCAAGATCTCTTTTGTAATCTTAGGTGACTTGCTTCACTGTCAACTAAACCACCAATTTTGCTGTCAGCCACAAACTCACTAACCATGTCTTCTAATTTCTCATCCAAATCATTTATTACAAATGACAAACAAAAGTGAACTCAGTACCAATTCCTGTGGAACACCACTGGTCACAGTCTTCCAATCTGAGAAACAATGCTCCACCATACCCCCTCTCTCCTACATCAAGCCAATTTTGTAACCTATTGGCAAGGTCTCCCTGAATCCCATGTGGCTTAACTTTACTAATTAGTCTACCAAGTGAAACCTTGTCAAAGGCTTTAGGCTACTGTTCTTCCCTCATCAATCTTTTTGGTTACTTCTTCAAAAATCTCAACCAGGTTTGTGAGACGTGATTTGCCTTACACAAAGCCATGGTCATTATCATTAGATTGCCTTTCCAAATGCACGTAAATCCTATCTTTCAGAATCACTTCCAAAGATTTAATGCCGATGTCAGATTCACAGGCCTCTATGTCTACTCTATCAAACCTCTTTATCGATTTAAAGATCTCTGTTAGGTCACCCATCTTTTAAAACAAGATATTTTATGTTTACCAAAGACAACAGGCAGGGCCACTTTTTAACAAAGCAGCTGTGACTGTGTAACATTATCTTAGTACATCATTGGAGTATCAGTTTGGATTTTGTGTTCAAGTCTGTAACGTAGAAGATGTTATGAATGTGACCACTAAGCCATAGCTTCACACAGGTCATGCTTGTCCTTAATTGTACCAGGCACCATTTCCTAGTCAACAGGTCAAACAAAATCTCTTATCAGTGTCATTCTGAAACCAATTGCTGTGTTCATAGGATCATGGAATCATACAGTGCAGAAAGAGGCCCTTCAAACTATTGAGTTTGCAACAACAACAAGCTGCTCTAAATCTATACTACTCCACCTTCTAGCACTTGCCCCAAAGCCTTGAATGCATGATATTTCAAGTGCTCATCCAAGTACCTTTAAAGGTTTTGAGGTTTCCCACCTCAACTATCTTCCCAGATAATGCATTTCAAATTTCCACAAACTTCATGGTGAATACAGCTTACCAAAAGTCATCTCTAACCTCCTTCCTTTCACTTTAAAATCATTTCCCCTTGTTAGTGACTCTTCAACTAAGGGGAACACCTATTTTCTATCCTGTCCTTGCCCCTCATAACTTTATACATCTCAGTCAGATCACCCCTCAGCCCAAGCCTGTCCAGTCCCATTTCATAACTAAACTGTTTTATCTAAGACAGCACTCTGGTGAATCTCCACTACAACCCTTGCATGGCAATCACATCTGCCTATAATACAGTGACTAGAACTGCACACAGTACTTCAGCTGTGGCTGAACCAAAGTTCTGTGTAGCTCCAGCATAATCTCCCTGCTTGATGATCTATGACAAGACTGATAGAGTGGAATTGGTACTTGCTCCTTTCTTGCTGACCAAAGCAAGCATGGGCACACCACTATATAAAGCAATGAATAAAACATCTCAGTAAGCATTGATTAAACTGGAAACTAATTTGTTTGGAATAAGTTGATCAGCCATATGGAGTTCCAACTTGTAAATGCTTATTGGATCCATTCTCAAGCAGCTTTTAAAAATAAATCGGTTTAGTAAACCTACATAACTATCCAACTTATAACTTGTGTGAAAAACTAGATGTGAAACAACCTGACCTTTTGCTTCTGTGGTTCTGAACAGTGAAGGTGGGTGTGTTTTTTTTTGTTTACTATTTCCAGCTTCACTTGGGCAGTAAAACCGCTCTGAGAAATTAAACAGTGCTGGGGCTGTACAGTCTCCACATCCAGCTGCTCCACAAGTCTGGTTTTGATGAAATAGGTGTAAAAACAGACCCACAGATTACCAACTCAAGCAGAAAGGAATGCTCACCTCTTCACCGAAAAGACAGCAAAGGAAAAGTTCAAAACTAAATGTTGATGCCTTCAGTTTCAACTTTTAAGGAACAAAGTGACAGGGTGATAACATAATGTAAGAAAAGCTTGATACGCATGAAGTGTGATGCCAAAAAAAATCTAACACTGCTCAATAATCACATGACATCTTTTGTTCAATGATGCACTTTTTAAAGCTTTCTTATCAGTTTTGTGCATACTGTGAATTCCTTCTACAGGCTTTCATTTGGCTTATAGTATATAAATCATCTCAGTGAACATAAGAACACATTAAGCAAGTCACAGTACCAAAATTCTGAGCCTGCTGGTTCGGTGTTCCTTAATGAAGGGTGATGCGATTACAAGTGGAAGGAATGTAGGAACTATCATTAGCGTGTCTGGTAATGGCAAACTCTGCAATTACTGATAAGTTGCTCTTTGAACTAACTATTAAAGGAAGACTAAAGCTGTGAATTTCTCGGCTTTTTGAAGTTAGGGCGAACATTTCATAAGTAGGAAAGGTTCTCAAAGAAATATATCTCAACAGTTCACTTTCCACATCTTAAATTTGATTATCAGTGCAGTGTGCCTATAATCTGAGATGAGGGTGTGTAAACACAGTCTATTCCACAAAAGTTCACTCCTTTACACCTGAAAGCTCTGAGTCCTGTTGGAAAACAGTTCATGGATGATGACAGTTCCCTAAGATCCTAGTATTTGCTGTCAGTGGCTGTCCCAGTACCAATTTGAATGAGCTCAGAAAGACGATCGCATTTAATCCCTCTCCCCACTCTTCAGCTCAACAGGAATGATGTATGGCAATGGTTAAAAATCAATCAAACCCAGTGGCTTTTTATTTTACGTTGACTTTAGTTAGTTCAAAGACCATTTCCCGCTGTGGGAAGGTGAAGGCCTAAATTAGATCCAGAAATCCTCGTGTAATGATAAAATCAGCAAAGCTTTAGCAAACTTTAGCAGAGTCCCAGGAAGGACCCACGCACTGTTAAACCTTGATACCGATGTAAGAGAACCAGTGTGGTCTGACGACCTGAAGAGGTCAGGGTATGTGACATTACTGAGATATTGGAGAATTCCTTGAGAGCTAGGAGGAACAGGAGTACTAATCTGACAGCCCGAAAAATCCTTAGGCTCCTGAGCCATAGCAATCCGAACACCAGCATCTTTTTACACTTACCCACCCTGTACTCTCTAACACTGGGAACCATTTCTTTAGATGCCTGTTAATGGCACCATCTGTCCTGATTCCTTTTCTGCCATCCCTCTGGCTTCAGGTAGAGACCATTTGTGCAGATAAGACTGAGGTTGGATCTTCAAATCTAACAGGGCTTGCATCCTTCTGAACATACGCGAGCACATAACCTATCAGTCCTCTAACAATTCTGACATAAATTTAAAACTCGAGTCTGTAAGTGGGCCTCTTAGCACTGCTGCTTTACAGTGCCAGTGACCCGGGTTGAATTCCGGCCTTGGGCGACTGTCTGGTGTGGAGTTTTCACATTCTCCCCATGTCTTTGTAGGTTTTCACCAGGTGCTCCGGTTTCCTCCCAGAGTCCAGAGATGCGCAAGCTAGGTTGATTGGCCATGTTTAATTGTCCCATAGTGTCTAGGGATGTGCAGGCTAGGTGGATTAGCCATGGGAAATGTGGGATTATGGGGATAGGGTGGGGAGGAAGGTCTGGGTGGGATGCTCTTCAGAGGTCAGAGCAGACTTGATGGGCTAAATGGCCACTTTCTGCATTGTAAAGAACTTTATGATTCTATGCACTATGGTACCATAATTGATCCCTGGTCTCGTTCTTAAGCAACATTCACTTACCCACTTTCCTGCAGGTGTTACAGAACATTAATTCATTGTATGCCATGTACTGGCAAGTTTCAACAGGAGAAGACATACCAGACAAAATACGTTATTTGCTTGTACTCTTCTGGAGCAGAATACCAGGTCATTTCCCCAACCTCACTTCCCCTCATCATCACCCATATGTTTCTCACCTCACTGAGATTATACTAATTCTTCAATCATACCACACTGGATTTCATAGTATAGTTTCATGTTGAACAGAGGTTTGAACATGACAGCCATGGAGAAAGATCTCAAGACTCTATTTTTTTAAGAACAAACATTCTATTTTTTTAAGAACAAACATTTAGCAGTACTGACTTGAATAGCACTAAATGAAGAGACATGTTATATCATAGAATCACTACAGTGTGGAAACAAGCCCTTTGGCCCAACAAGTCCACACCGAACCTTGGAGCAACCCACCCAGACCGATCGCTATAACCCAACTAATCTACACATCCTGAACACCACGGGCAATTTAGCATAGCCAAACCACCTAGCCTGCACATCTTTGGACAGTGGGAGGAAACCCATGCAGACACAGGGAGAATGTGCAAACTCCACACAGACAGTTGCCTGACGGTGGAATCAAACCCGGGTCCCTGGTGCTTTGAGGCAGCAGTGCTAACCCCTGAGCCACCGTGCTGCCCCAAGATGTTGAAGCTTTTTTTGTTTTGCACTTATCAGGACCAAACGCTAGAATGCCAAATCTCAAGTAAACTGTAACACAGCAAGAAAGAATGTAAATATCTTGTCCATTCAAGATCAACTTACCAACCAATCAGCTCCCTTTTTTTCTTGGAACATAAATTTTAAATCCGATATTTGTCCTGATGTAAAGTCACTATAGTTTTAACAGACCAGAGGGCTGCTCTATTGACAGAGAAAAATGACTGATGGTGATTAAACCTAAGGGTCATCATGCGTCAGGTGATGGGAGGGGTTGAGAAGGAGAGTTTTTCATATGACCTCAGCCATCATGAGAATTGAACAGGGATAGTAAGAACTGCCGATGCTGGAGCCTGAGATAACAAGGTGTAGAACTGGATGAACACAGCAGGCCAGGCAGCATCAGAGGAGCAGGAAGGCTGACATTTCGGGTCTGGAACCTTCTTCAGAAATGGGGGAGGGTGAAGGGGGCTCTGAAATAAATGGGGGGTCGGTGATAGCAGGTAGATAGTGGAGCGGATAGGTGGGAGAGAAGACGGACAGGTCAAGGAGGCAGGGATGAAGCTAGTAAAGGTGAGTGTAGGTAGGTAGTGGGGATGGGGATTGGTCAGTGAGGAGGAAGGGGTGGATAGGTGGGAGAGAAGATGGACAGGCCAAGGAAGCGGGGATGAGAGGAGGGGCTGGACTTGGGATGAGGGCAGGGCTGGGGAGATTTTGAAGCTAGTAAAGTCCACATTGAGACCATTGAGTTGTAGGCTTCCAAGGTGGAATATGAGGTGCTGTTCCTCCACTTTCTGGGTGGCATCATTGTGACACTGGAGGAGGCCCAGGATGGACATGTCGTCCAGGGAGTGGGAGGGGGAGTTGAATTGTTCGCAACTGAGAGGTGTTGTCGTTTGTCGCAAACCGAGCATAGGTGCTCCACAAAGTGGTCTCCGAGCCTCTGCTTGGTCACCCCGATGTAGAGGAGGCCACATTGGGAACAGCGGATACATATACCACATTAGCGGATGTGCAGGTGAACATCTGTTTAATGTGGAAGTTTTTTGGGGGGCCTGGGATGGAGGTGAGGTGGGAGGTGTGGGGTAGGTGTAGCACCTCCTGCGGTTGCAGGGAATGGTGCTGCGGGTGGTGGGGCTGGTGGGGAGTGTGGAGGGGACAAGGGAGTCACGGAGTGAGCGGTCCCTCCGGAAGGCAGGTAAGATTGGGGAGGGAAATATATCCTTCGCAGTGGGGTCAGATTGCAGGTGGTGGAAGTGTTCTCACGTATCACCTCATTAACCTTCGGATTCAACGCATCATTCTCCGCCGCTTCCACCACCAGCAATCTGACCCCACATCCACTAATATGGTCTATTGTATCTGCTGTTCCCGATGTGGACTCCTCTACATTGGGGAGACCAAGTAGAGGCTCGAAGACCACTTTGTGAAGCACCTACGCTCGGTTTGCGAAATACGACAACACCTCCCAGTCGCAAACCACTTCAACTCCCCCTCCTACTCCCTGGACGACATGTCCATCCTGGGCCTCCTCCAGTGTCACAACGATGCCACCCGGAAACTGGAGGAACAGCGCCTCATATTCCGCCTTGGAAGCCTACAACCCAATGGTCTCAATGTGGATTTTACTAGCTTCAAAATCTCCCTACCCCCGACATCATCCCAAGACCAGCCACCCTCTCATCCCTGCCTCCTTGACCTGTCCGTCTTCTCTCCCACCTATCCGCTCCACTATCTACCTGCTATCACCTCCCCCTCTCTCTCTATTTATTTCAGAGCCCCCTTCCCCTCACCCATTTCTGAAGAAGGGTCCTGACCCGAAACGTCAGCTTTCTTGCTCCTCTGATGCTGCTTGGCCTGCTGTGTTCCTCCAGCTCTACACCTTGTTATATGAGAATTGAACTCTTGCTATTGGTGTCACTCTGCATCACAATCCAGCTGTACAACCAACAGAACTAGCTAACTGCTTCGTCCTGAAGCATATAGGATGAAAGGTTTCAACAACATATCTATTTTTGAAAAGCAGATATTGTTGTACAGTTGGAAACATGGCAGCCAATTCACACTCAACAAGTTCCATCAAATAGCAAAGTGATAAATGGTCAGGAATTCCTTTTATGGTGTTAATTTGACGTTAAATTTCGGCCAGCAGACTGAGGAGAGCAACCTTGCTGTTCTCTGCAATATTAGAGTTGGATCTTTGTGTCCTTTTGAGGGAAAATGGGATCTCGGGTCAGCATATGAGAGACGTGCCTTGAACAAAACAATATTCACTTTGCAGAGCATGGGAACATTAATCAAGATATTACCTTGAACTTGTGTTCATGCAGACGAAAACAAGCTGCATTTCTCGTCACCCATGTTTGGTGACAAATATGTAGTTTCATTTGTAAATTTGTGATAGAGTGTACTATCTGAAAATAGCAGTTCTCACCTGTCTCCAATTGATTTTGCCCTCGAGGTGACATGGTCACAAAACCACTGAAGATTATGAGTCATTTATCACTTGTAAATTGTTGCCACATTTTGGGAATTACCTTGTGTGCATATCAGTTAACCTTTAAAATGGTAAATTTCTTTTGAATTGTCCACCACAGCATTGCTTCTGACTTCATTGTGCACCTATTGCAGAAATAATTCGCTGCAACTTTATTCAATCAAATCAGGGTTGACTGCATCCTGAACCTTACAAGCCTGATTCTTGTGAGGTGAATTAATGACTAAGCCTGCATTGGAGGTCTTTCATTAAATAAATAGAAATGTTGATGCTGTGCAGGGCTAAAATAGGAATGACTTGGTCTTCTTCAATGGTTCTCTAATGCTTTCAGCAAAACAGTGATTGAGAAAAAAAGTATTGTCATTTTTTTTGCTCCTGCTCTATATCTAATCAATCATAAAGAGTGTTTTGGGAAAATTCTTGACAGCTAGAAGGCCAGACTGATTTCAACAAGAGGGAAATGTAAACAGTTTTACATTTAATAATTTCATCATTAAATGAAACTGTCTCCTGACATCTTTTCTTCAAATAAGCAGCAGTCCTGTCAAATGACCAAAGTGAAATGGCGAGTTAATGATTCATCTTTGACCTTCTCTTTAAACTGAAAACTGACAGATAAGCTCGTATTTTAGTCTGGCTGAGAAGAAATAGCAGCAGGTGAAGAAGTGACAGTGACTGGCAGTCACACTGAGACAAGGAATAACAGCAACACAGCGTGAACTAATATGGCACCGCCAACAGAACAAAACATTCTGACACATTTTATACAGACGCACAGCCTTGTGGTGAAAGGACAACCCTTTAGAACTGAGATGAGGAGAAAGTTCTTCAGCCAGAATATTATGAATCTTTGGAACTCATTGCCACAATGGCTGTGGAGGCCAACTCATTGAATGCACTTAAGACAGAGATAGATAGGTTCTTGATTAGTAAGGGGATCAAGGGTTATGGGGAGAAGGCAGGAGAATGGTGTTGAGAAATATATCAGCCATGATTAAATAGTGGAGCAGACCCAATGGGCTGAATAGCCTAATTCTGCTCCTATATCTTAGAAGTCTTGGAAGTGCTGTCTGGCAGATCAATTCATGTCAGTAAGTGTTTGAGCAGATAACCAAAATCTTGGTCAAAGAAAAGCTTTAAGCATTAACTTGGAGAGAGAGCAAAGTGGAGAATTTAGGGCAGGGATTTGCCAGGGCAGATGAAGGCCACCAATAACTATTGGTGGAACAGTAAATGTTGAGAATGCTCAAGAGGCCAATATTGGCAGATATCTTACAGAGATCTCACCCACCTCTTAATGCTGAAACAGATCAGTGATCTAGAGATAAGTTGAGGCTGTGAAGGAGTCTGAAAACAAGAATGGGAATTTTAAAACAAAATCAAAATACTGCAGATGCTCGAAATATGAATTAATAGCATGAACATGCTAGCAATAAGCAGCAGACCAGGCAACATCTGTGGACAGGCAGATAGTTAACATTTTCATCAGGACATCGACCACAAGCCTCCTTGGTGATGGGTTGGAAGGTGGGAAGACTGGAAAATGGTAAGAATGTGGAGATGGGGGAGTCGGGGGGGTGGTGCGGGAATAGTCGGGATAGGGGGAGCTGTAGGGAGACCCTAAAGTCTGACTATCTCCATGTCAATTTACAAGGAGGAGGAGAGTTAGAATTGTGGACACTTGCTGAAATGACTCCACAGAGGTTGGCTTCCCATCACCAAGCCACGTAGTGAGTCCTTGACACTGATCCAGACTCTTCAGAGCCAGCTCTCAGAGTGAACAGGGTGTCTGACGCTCCTGTTCATATCTGTCAGCCAGGGGTCCCTGATTGGACCAGATTAACAGCTCCAAACAGGTACTCATATTCTATGAGGTCCACCTGACTGACCTCATCACAGTCACTCCATCCCTCTCCCTCTGAGTTTGAGCATACAGGCTAGTTCTTTTTCTTATAGCTCCTCCTGGGGCATTTTAGTACCAGATGAAAACTGAAAGAACTGAGGATGCTATAAATCAGAAACAGAAACAGAAATTTCTAGAAAGGCTCAGCAGGTCTGTGAATTGAAATCAGAGTTAACGTTTCAAGTCCAGTGACCCTTACTCAGAACTGATGGTAGTGAGGAAAATGTTGGTTTATATGCAAAAGATAGGGTTGGGGGAGGGGATCACGAGTAAACGATATATAGGCATAGAGCCCAAAGAGAGAGAAGAGCAGTTGGACAGACAAAAGAATTGATAACGATCTGGCTAGGAGGGTGAATAGTTGTTAATGGGGACTGTTAGTGACTAACAACAGGGGGTGTGTAATGGGCAGGCTATGTGATAACAAGGCCTGGTGTGTGGGGTAGGGGGTGAGGACATGGAAGCGTTCAGGCCCTAAAATTATTGAACGCAGTATTGAGCCCAGAGGGCTGCAAGGTCCCCAAGCGGAAAATGAGGTGTTGTTCTTCCAGCTTGCACTGAGCTTCACTGGAACACTGCAGCAAGCCAGAGACAAATGTTGGCCAGGGAACAGGGTGGTGTGTTAAACTAGCAGGCAACGGGAAGCCCAGGGTCTTTTTTGCTAGCAAAACATAGATGTTCTGTGAAGCAGTCACCCAGTCTACGCTTCGTTTCCCCAGTGTAGAGGAGACCACGTTGTGAGCAGCGAATGCAGTAGATAGATTGTGTGCAGCACGAGTAAAGCGTTCCTTCACCTGGAAGGTGTGTTTGATCTCCTCGGGGGAGGGAGGAGGTAAATGAGCAGGTGTTACACCGGTAGTTGCAGGGGAAGGAAACGTGGTCCTGTGGGGGCTCTTCGGGGTGAAGGAAGTGTGGGCCAAGGTGTCCCAAAGGGAATGGTCCCTGCGGAAAACGGACAAGGGAGGGGAGAGGAATATGTGACTGGTGATGGCATCTCGCTGGAGGTGGCGGAAATGGCGTCTGATGGTCTTCTGGATGTGGATGCTGATGGGATGATAGGTAAGGACAAGGGGAACCCTATCGCTGTTGCAGGAGGGAAGAGGGGTGTGAGGGCAGAAGTACGGGAGATGGGTCGGACCCTGTTGAGGGCTTTGTCAACATCAGTGCTGGGGAATCCTCTGTTGAGGAAGAAGTTGGAGATTTCGGAGGCTTCCTCGTTGAAGTTGGCTTCATCGGAACATATGCAACAAAAATAGAGTCTTTAAGGAAGCAGGGTGAGAGGTGTAGGAGTCAGTGGGTTGATAGTGGATATTAGACATTGAATCCCTACACTGTGTAAACAGGCCATTTGGCCCAACATGTCCATACCGACCCTCTGAAGAGCATCTCACCCAGAACCATCCCGCTATTCTTTCCATGTAACCCTGCATTTCCCATCACTAACATACCTCACCTACAATTCCCTGAACACTATGGGGTAATTTGGCATGACCAGTTCACCTAGTCTGCACATCTTTGGACTATGGAAGGAAACTGGAGCACCCGGTGGAAACCCACACAGACTCGTGGAGAATGTACAAGCTCCACACAGACAGTTGCCCGAGGCTGGACTCGAACCCGGGTCCCTGGTGCTGTGAGGCAGCAGTGCTAACCAGCATGCCGCCCAAAATCATGTCCTAACTCCTACAGCCAAAGGTCACCAAATCTCAGCCAAGAGGAGGGATTGAGAAAGAGGGACGCCTCAGTAATATCTGTCCCCAGTGAGGGAATTTAACTCGCACCATCGATATCACATTGCATTGCAAAGCGGCTATCCAGCCAATTGAGCTAACAAATCTCCTTCAATAGACATGTCAGTAGTGGGCCAGCCCGTCCTCATAAATGGAAACAAGGATGTCAAGGAAGGAGTCAGAGATAGAGCAGGTGAAAGTGAGCGCGGAATAAAAATTGGAATCGAAATCAATGAACTTTTTCAATTCTGGATGAAAGAGGGAAGCAGCACCCATGATATCATCGATATATCAGAGAAAGAGTTGCAGTGCAGGCTGGAGTAGGACTGAAACATGGAATAATTTTAGGGCCTAAATTCTCCCGTGTCCTCGCTCCCTACCTTGCACACCAGGCCTTATTATCACATAGCCTGCCATTACACATGACCCATTATTACTCACTAACAGTCCCCATTAACAGCCATTCACCGTCCTAGCCAGATCGTTATCAATTCATCCTCCAAGCCTCCACTTAGTTTCCCCGATGTAGAGGAGGCCACATCGGGAACAGCGGATGCAGTATACCACATTAGCAGATGTGCAAGTGAACATCTGCTTGATGTGGAAGGTCTTCTTGGGGCCTGGGATGGGGGTGAGGGGAGAGGTACCCTGCAACCGCAGGAAGAGTACACCTGCCCCTACACCTCCCCCCTCACCCCCATCCCAGGCCCCAAGAAGACTTTCCACTTCAAGCAGATGTTCACCTGCACATTTGCTAATGTGGTATACTGCATCCGTTGTTCCCGGTGTGGCCTCCTCTACATCGGGGAAACCAAGCGGAGGCTTGGAGATCGCTTTGTGGAACACCTGCGCTCGGATCGTGACAAACGACAACACCTCCCAGTCGCGAACCACTTCAACTCCCCCTCCCACTCCTTGGACAACATGTCCATCCTGGGCCTCCTCCAGTGCCACAACGGTGCAACCCAAAGGCTGCAGGAACAGCACTTCATATTTCGCTTGGAACCCTGCAGCCCAATAGTCTCAATGTGGACTTTACAAATCTCCCCACCTCCGACCACATCCCAAAACCAGCCCAGCTCGTCCTTGCCTCCTTGACCTGTCCGTCTTTCCTCCCACCTATCCACTCCTCCCACCTCACTGACCAATCCCCACCCCCACCTCCTACCTACCAGCCTCATCCCCGCCTCCTTGACCTGTCCGTCTTCGCTCAATTGGCCAACCCCCATCCCAACTCCCTAACTACACTCACCTTTACTGATTCCATCCCCACCTCCTTGACCTGTCCGTCTTTTCTCCACCTATCTGCTCCTCTATCCACCTTCCATCATCGCCTCCCCCACCTCTCTATTTATTCCAGTGTCCCCTTCCCCTCCCCCATTTCTGAAGAAGGGTCCAGACCTGAAACGTCAGCTTTCCTGCTCCTCTGATGCTGCCTGGCCTGCTGTGTTCATCCAGCTCTACACCTTGGTATCTTGGATAGACTGGGTTTATTTTCACTGGCACGCAAGAGGTTGAGGGAGGCGACTTGATAGAAATTTATAAGATTGTGAATGGCAGGTTCAAGTTGAAAAGGGGGAGGTTTAAAAGAGATGTAAGAGGCACGTTTTTCACACAAATGGTGGTGAGTGCCTGGAATGCATTGTCAGATGGTGGTGGTGGAAGCATATGGAAGCAGCATTCAAGAAGGACTTGGACTAATACATGAATAGGAAGGGAATAGAGGGATACCGATTCAGTAAGTGAAGACAGTTTTAGTATAGAAGGGCAAAATATGTCAGCGCAGGCTCAGAGGGGCAAAGGGCCTGCTCCTGTCCTGTATTGTTCTTTGTTCTATCTTCTGTATGTAAACCAATGTTTTCCTAGCTACCATCAGTCCTGGGGAAGGGTCATCAGACCCGAAATGTTAACTCTGATTTCTCTTCATAGATGTTGCCAGAGCTGTTGAGCTTTTCCAGCAATTTCTGTTTTTGTTTCCATTTTAATATCTGCCTCTGATATGGGTGGTGTCTAACACACATAGCTCGCCTCTTGGGCCCAGAGCGTCTCTGAAGAAATTTATTCCCTTCTTTAGGCAGCAAAGGCATTGAGGTAGCGACACCCAATACGTCCATCTCAGATTCCAAGGTTTCTTTGATGCTTGATAAAAAGGGAGAACCCATGGGTTCTGGAGCAGTTGGAAAGGCTATCGAGGAGTTGAGCATGTTTTGATCCCACACCGTTTGCGAGTTTACGGCTTTCAGGTGGTGCACATGCTTGCTCAGGCCCGTCACACCTATCCAAATTTTAAACGTCACTGGACCTGATTTCGTGTCCACCATGCCTCTTACCACTCCTTGGTGGTTCCTACACCAAGGTTCATCCCTGAAGTAAACTGCCTCTCTCGCTTAGCTGAGTCTTGTGTCCAGCATTGGCATTCCTGATGCTTTTCATTCTCCCCCTGAGGTCCGAGAAGATCAGATTTAACTTGGTGTGGAGTCTTCTCCCCATTAACAACTCTGCTGGAGCTACCCATGTGTTTGCAAGAGGGGTTTGTCCTATAATCAAATAGAAACCGGGACAGTTTGGTATCTAGTGAAGCTGTCAGCTGTTTCTTTAAACCTGCCTTCAAAGTTTGGACTGCTCTTTCTGCCAGACCGTTGGATGGTCGATGGTATGGAGCTGTCCTTATATGTTGAATGTCATTCGACTTTAGGAAATACTCAAACTCCCCGCTGGTAAACGATGTCCCATTGTCTGTGATTAACATTTCCGGGGGTGTGTGTATTGCAAAACTTGTTCATAACTTTTCTATCATCATCCCTGTGTTTGATGAATGAGCTATATGCACGTGCAGCCACTTTGAGTAGGAGCCCACAATGACTAAGAACATTGAGTCCATGAAAGGACCTGCATAGTCGATGTGTAACCGAGCCCAGGGTTTACCCAGTCCTTCCTATAAATGTGGGGGAACTGCTGGCGGTAATTTTTGTTAAAGACTGGTTCTGCAATCACTGAAATGGCTGCACTAGTATTGACCTCTATTACAACTGGGTGACATTTGACCAGATATTTGTTTTGATTGGTTTTGATTTGGATGTTGCTAAGCAATTTGGCTGTTCCAAACCAGATGTCAGTAGACTTTCCAGGGTGTGCACTCTCCTGGATACCAGTCAATGAGTTCACTTGATTAATTTATGTCTGGTGGGACTTTTGCTATCTCGAGTCCATATACTGGAAGCAATTACAATAGCTTGCTGGCATTAATCCTGAAGAAAACATTAAACATTTGGCCAAGGCTTGGCTTTGTTTTGGGGTTTTGTTGTGGGCTGATCTAGAGTCCCTCTACTCAGGATATGTCCTGAGTGAGACTATGCAATTGCCTTCTCTCAAATAGTGTTCCCCAAGCTCAGGGTGTCCACTTCCATCGGAATACCCTGAAACTTATTTGCTCCACTTGCCACATTGCCCAATGATAAAGCCAGTTGTATTGCCTGTTTGATGTACAGTTGGGTTTCAGCTAGTAAAAGCTTTTGTATGGTTACGTCATTAATCACACATACCAAACAATCTCTCAGCATCTTGTTAAGGGTTAAATCAAAGTCACATGCCTCTGCCAGTCCTCTTAACCTCATCAAAAATCCCTATATAGATTCCCCAGTTCTTGAATTGCCAAGTAAAACTAACAGCATCTCAGAATTATAGAAGGCCTGGGGTTGCAATATTCCTTCAGTAAATCTGTCAACTCTTGAAAGGGATAGTAGGAACTGCAGATGCTGGAGAATCCGAGACAACAAGGTGCAGGGCTGGATGAACACAGCAGGCCAAGCAGCATCATAGGAGCAGAGAGGCTGACGTTTCGGGCCTAGACCCTTCATCAGAAAAGGGGGAGGGGAAGGGGGTTCTGAAATAAATAGAGAGAGAGTGGGAGGCGGATAGAAGATGGATAGAGGAGAGGATAGGTGGAGAGGAAACAAACAGGTCGAGGAGGCGGGGATGGAGCCAGTAAAGGTGAGTGTCGGTGGGGAGTTAGGAAGGGGATAGGTCAGTCCAGGGAGGACGGACAGGTCAAGGGGGCAGGATGAGGTTGGTCGGTAGGAGATGGAAGTGCGGCTTGAGGTGGGAGGAGGGGATAGGTGGGAGGAAGAACAGGTTAGGGAGGCGGGGACGAGCTGGACTGGTTTTGGGATGCGGTAGGGGGAGGGGAGATTTTGAAA
>NC_063339.1:21236436-21282585 GCF_021869965.1 Rhincodon typus
TCCGCCGCCTCCGCCTCCACGCTTACTTCTTTAACCGTGAACCTAACCCTCCCTCGACTGACCCCTTCTCCCGCTTCTAACACACCCCATCCTCCTGGACACCACCCCAAGGCCTCCTACTCTCCCTCGACCTCTTCATCTCCAACTGCCGTCGAGACATCAATCGCCTCAACCTCTCCACCCCTCTCACCCACTCCAACCTCTCCCCCGCCGAACGTGCCGCCCTCCGCTCCCTCCGCTCCAATCCCAACTTCACCAGAAAACCCGCGGACAAGGGAGGCACAGTTGTAGTATGGCGCACTGACCTCTACATCGCCGAGGCCAGACGCCAACTCTCCGACACCTCCTCCTACCGCCCCCTTGATCATGACCCCACCCCTGAGCACCAAACCATCATCTCCCAAACCATCCACAACCTCATCACCTCAGGTGACCTCCCACCCACGGCCTCCAACCTCATCGTTCCCCAACCTCGCACTGCCCGCTTCTATCTCCTTCCCAAAATCCACAAACCTGAATGCCCTGGTCGACCCATTGTCTCCGCCTGCTCCTGCCCCACCGAACTGATCTCCAACTATCTAGACTCCATTTTCTCCCTCTTGGTCCAGGAACTCCTTACCTATGTCTGTGACACCACCCACGCCCTCCACCTCCTCCAGAACTTCCAATTCCCCGGTCCCCAACACCTCATCTTTACCATGTACGTCCAGTCCCTCTACACCTGCATTCCCCATGCAGATGGCCTTAAGGCCCTCCGCTTCTTCCTGTCCCGCAGGCCCGACCAGTCCCCCTCCACTGATACCCTCATCCGCTTCGCCGAACTCGTCCTCACACTCAACAACTTCTCTTTCAATTCCTCCCACTTCCTACAGGCAAAGGGGGTAGCCATGGGTACCCGCATGGGCCCAAGCTACGCCTGCCTCTTTGTAGGTTACGTGGAACAATCCCTCTTCTGTACCTACACCAGCCCTAAACCCCACCTCATCCTCCGTTACATTGATGACTGTATCGGCGCCGCCTCGTGCTCCCACGAGGAGCTCGAACAGTTCATCCACTTCACTAACACCTTCCACCCCAACCTTAAGTTTACCTGGACCATCTCTAACACCTCTCTCCCCATCCTGGACCTCTCTGTCTCCATATCGGGCAACCACCTAGAAACCGATATTCATTTCAAGCCCACCGACTCCCACAGCTACCTAGAATACTCCTCCTCCCACCCACTTTCCTGCAAAAATGCTATCCCCTATTCCCAATTCCTTCACCTCCGCCGCATCTGCTCCCAAGATGAGGCATTCCACTCCCGTACATCTCAGTTGTCCTCGTTTCTCAAGGACCGTAACTTCCCCCCCTCGGTGGTCGAGAACGCCCTCAACCGTGTCTCCCACATCTCCCGCACCTCATCCCTCACACCCCGTCCACGCAATAGGAACCAAAAAAGAATCCCCCTCGTCCTCACGTACCACCCCACCAACCTCTGGATCCAACGCATCATCCTCCGACACTTCCGCCATCTGCAATCCGACCCCACCACCAAAGACATCTTTCCCTCCCCACCCTTATCTGCTTTCCGGAGGGACCACTCTCTCCGTGACTCCCTTGTCTGCTCCAAACTCCCCTCCAGCTCCACCACACCCGGCACTTTTCCCTGCAACCGCAGGAAGTGCTACACCTGCCCCCATACCTCCTCCCTCACCCCCATCCCAGGCCACAAGAAGACTTTCCACATCAAGCAGATGTTCACCTGCACATCTGCCAATGTGGTATACTGCATCCGCTGTACCCGGTGTGGCTTCCTCTGCATCGGGGAAACCAAGCGGAGGCTCGGGGACCGCTTTGCAGAACACCTACGCTCGGTTCGCAATAAACAAATGCACCTCCAAGTCGTGAACCATTTCAACTCCCCCTCCCATTCCTCAGATGACATGTCCATCCTGGGCCTCTTGCAGTGCCACAACAATGGTTGCAGGAACAGCAACTCGTATTCCGCTTGGGAACCCTGCAGCCCAATGGTATCAATGTGGATTTCAAAATCTCCCCTCCCCCTACCGCATCCCAAAACCAGTCCAGCTCGTCCCCGCCTCCCTAACCTGTTCTTCCTCCCACCTATCCCCTCCTCCCACCTCAAGCCGAACCTCCATCTCCTACCGACCAACCTCATCCCGCCCCCTTGACCTGTCCGTCCTCCCTGGACTGACCTATCCCCTTCCTAACTCCCCACCTACACTCACCTTTACTGGCTCCATCCCCGCCTTCTCGACCTGTTTGTTTCCTCTCCACCTATCCTCTCCTCTATCCATCTTCTATCCGCCTCCCACTCTCTCCCTATTTATTTCAGAACCCCCTTCCCCTCCCCCTTTTCTGATGAAGGGTCTAGGCCCGAAACGTCAGCCTCTCTGCTCCTATGATGCTGCTTGGCCTGCTGTGTTCATCCAGCCCTGCACCTTGTTGTCTCGAACTCTTGAAGGGTTTCAGTGTCTGGTGCATCAGGGAAAGTTAGGCTCATAATATCCGAAAAAGCTGCGGGTCCACAAGCCATCAGGAGAATTACTCATTGCTTTTCACCTGCCCTTATGTCTTTTGACTTGAAAAATAACACATTCTTTCCAGATACTGGGCCCAGTCTTCAACAGCAGGATCAAACAAATCATGTTTCCCAAATAACGGCATAATATCTGAAATACTGACAACAACTTAAAGATAACTGTCATGAACAAATTTCTTTGGAGCATGCTTTTCTTTCGTTGCCACAGAAATAATTCCACAGAGGCTGGTATCCTGTCACCAAGTCACCCTTTATTTTACACATAGCAAGTCCTTGACACTGATCCAGCTTCCTCAGAGCCAGCTCTCAGAGTGAACAGAATGCATTACAATCACTACTCATGCAACACATCAAATGAGCTACATAAGGCACACAGCATATTTGACTTTATTAGTTGAGGCATAGAGTTCAACAGCAGGAATGTTATGCCGAAACTTTAGTTTGGTCACAATTTGAGTATTGGGTGCAGTTCTAGAATCCACACTGTAGAAGGGACGTGATAGCACTGGAGAGGGTCCAGAGGAGATTAAACAGGATGGAACTTTTCCCCATGGTGGAGGGATCAATGACTAGGGGGCATAGATTTAAGGTAAAGGACAGAAGATTTAGAGGAGATGTGAGGAAAGATATTTTCACCCAGAGGCTGGTGGGAAGCTGGAATTCACTGTCTATAAGGGTGGTAGAGGTAGAAACACACATAACATTTAAGAAGTATTTAGAAGCGTAATTGCAATGTCAAGGCATACAAGGCAATGGGCCATCTCTCTGCTGTAGGAAAGATGTTGTGAAACATGAAAGGGTTCAGAAAAGACTTACAAGGATGTTGCCAAGGTTGGAGGGTTTGTGCTGTAGGGAGAGGGTGAATAAGCTGGGGTTATTTTCCCTGGAGCATTGGTGACTGAGGGGTGACCTTATAAGAAGTTTATAAAATCATGAGGGGCATGGATAGGGTGAAAAGCAAATGACTGTTCCCTGGGTAGGGGAGTCCAAAACTAGAGGGCATAGGTTTAAATTGAGAGGGGAAAGATTTAAAAGTGACATAAGGGGCAACGTTTTCAAGCAGAGGGCGGGGTGTATATGGAATGAGCTGCCAGAGGAAGTATTGGAGGCTGGTGGAATTACATTTAAAGGCATCTGGATGGGTATATGAGGAGGGTGGTTTGAACCAAATGCTGGCAAATGGGACTAAATTAATTTACGATATCTGGTTAGTATGAACGAGTTGGACCGAAGGATCTGTTTTCATGCTGTACAGCTGTACGTGTCTATGACGCTAAGCGCTGGAAATTAGATTAGAATAATTAGGTGGTTGTTTGTGACTAGTACAAACTCAATGGGCTGAAGGGCATTTGTAGAGCTCTAAGACTCTATTACACTATAAGAGGCCAATTTAAGATTACTTCCCACCAATGTAAGCATTTTAGCAACATTGGAAGAGATTACCATGTGAAACTGACATGTTCTCAGCAGTTCTGGGAAGGATGCCCCCTTTTATGGGCACGGCGTTGCCTACAGAGAGCTAGACTGTCCTTGCGGCAATGGTGCCATTGATACACAGTGACAACACCCCAATCCCAACCAGTTGTTCAGGTCTAGCTCCTGGCACCAGGATTCGCTAACCTCACTCACTTATCTTCGAGAATGTCTGATAATGTGGCACTTTCTCTGTGCAGCTCACACGCAGTAACACCTCTCTCTAATGGTGGCACTGATACGCCAGCTTAGGGTAGACTCCAGTCCTTAATGAAACAAGAGCCATAGCAGCAGCCTTTCAATTGGCCACTTTTGGCAATTAATCTCCCTGGGTCCTCCTGATAGCAAAACCCATTCCACTGAGTCTCGCTAACAGAATCCAACAGTTTGCCATTTGTAGAGATAACACAGTGTGGAGCTGGAGGAACACAGCAGGCCAGGCAGCATCAGAGAAGCAGGAAAGTTGACGTTTCGGGTCGGGACCCTTCAGCTCCACACTCTGTTATCTCTGACTCCAGCGTCTGCAGTTTTTACTATCTCTGTTTGTCATTTGTAATTTGACAAGCAATTGGTTAATGGTTTTTCAAAGCTAAATCTACGTATTCTGATATTTCTTCAACACTCTTCCAGCCATCAACCTTCTTTCTCCTCAACCTGTTTTTACCACTGGGATTTGAAAAAACTAGAGGATTTGTATCTGTTTTACAGTGACAATTGGGAGAATGCCCATTCACAGCCCATGAATCAAATTCTAGTCACAGAACACACTGGTTACAAAGCTGCTTGGTTTTATAGCCAAGATTTCATCAGTGAGCTGACAGTCGATTATACAGAAAAACATGAATTCTCACATTCTATTTCTTTTGTCAAAAGGAGTTTGGGCACAGTCTCTAAATGTGATGAAAAACAGCCAGTTGCTTCTATTCAGATTCATAGAGAGTTTCGGTACTTTGCATCTCCATCCAGGTAAACTGATTGCAATCTGCGAGATTTCAGATAGGCCAGTCATGAAATTCAAACAGTAATTGTGGCAAACTTTGTCAAAATGTCCAGACCCCTATCAGCACTTCTGCAGCAAAATAAACAAGCCACTCATTAAGAACTGGTCATGCATTATTTTCTGTGCATAATCATTTGGCCGCAGTAGTTTCCAGCTGCTTCTTTTCCTTAAAGCAGAATTTCCCTTGGACGTGCAAATTTTTGAAGAACAAAGGCCACCTTGCCCGTCTGGCTCATGTTGCTGTTCAGGCCCATGTTCAGGACCATGTTCTTCTCATTTATTCTTGGCACGGATCCCACATGCTTTGGTTCGATGTTGGAATAGGGATAGACTAGTTTCTTTTCAGAATGCTTGAACTAGCTCCCTATTCACTTTGACGAAACGTACAGTGAGTCTATTTTTACAGCCCATTTCTTTACTTAACTAAGAATCACAGTCCGAGTTTTCCGCTGGGCAGACAATTGCTAATCCAGATGAGACTTTGAAATGGGGACTGCAGGTTCTCCGTCATAGCACATTCCGAAAGAATTGCCCGGGAAATTGAATTTTCCACCGAGGAATTCCGCTAGACCTCGGACACTGCAAAATTCTCCATTTAGATCAAAGATCTTGGAGCATTTCAATGATATTAAATAAATAATTGTTCCAGAAAAATAAAACTATAAAATACACAGTGTCACTATTCAGCTGACCCTACACTTAGATCACACACTCCCCGCTACATTTGTCCAAGATCCTGACATATATCTGTACAGGACCCCACTGTCCTCCACCTCCATCACTGAACTTGACCAGGCCAGACCTCACCCAAACTCACCAGAACCTGACATGACTCCCACCGTTGGACTCGATTCCCTTCTATTCGAACAGACCAGACCCATATGACCGTAAGACTATAAAAATTAGGCCATTTGGCCATTGAATCTGTTCTATTATTCATTGAGATCTTAGCTGATCCAATAATCCTCATCTCCATTTTCCTGCCCTTTCCCCATTCTATTATTACCTTCATTAGGCTGCCCCCAGTGTCAGTCTATCTTTCCCTGGATAGAGTGCCCAAAACAGTTTACAGCATTGCAATTGTAGTGCAACTTGTCCATTGTGTAGTTTTAGTATCACCTCCCTATGTTTATATTCTATTCACTTTGGAACAAAGGCCAACATTCTATTTGACTTCCCTGCTACCTGCCAAATTTGGATGTTAGCTTTTTTGTGATTAATGGGGAAATACTTCCAAATCCCTCTGCTCTGTAGCTTTCTGCAAACTTTTTCCTTGCAATAATATTTATCTCCTATATTCTTCCTGCCACAAGTGCATGACCTCACATTTCCCTACATTATATTCCATCTGCCAAGTTTTTGGACACTCGCCTGTGTGTATCCTTGTGCAAGGTCTTTGTGTCATCTGTATTACTTGCCTTTCTATCTATTTGCGTCAACTGCAACTTGACTATAGTACATTCACTTCTTTCATCCAAGTCATTAAGGTATGTTGTAAATAATTGCGGCACCAATGCTGATTTCTGTGGCACTCCATTAGTTACAGGTTGCAATCCTGAAAATACCCCCCTTAACCCAACCCTCTGTCTTCTATTAGTTAGCCAATCCTCTATCCATGCTAATATACCACTTCCAACTCCATGGGTGCTTATCTTATGAAGTCGTCTAATGTGCAGCACTTTATCCAATGGAGATAGCAAGAACTGCAGATGCTGGAGTCAGAGCCTAACACAGTGTAGAGCTGGAGAATCACAGCAGATCAGGCAGCATCAGAGGAGCAGGAAAGTCGATGTTTTGGGCCAGGTCCTTTCATCAGTTCTGAAGAAGGGTCCCAACCCGAAACGCCGACTTTGCTACTCTTCTGATGCTACCTGACCTGCTGTGTTCCTCCAGCTCCACATGTTAGACTAGCACTTTATCAAATGCCTTCTGAAAGTGCGAATGTATTATATTCACTGCTTCCCATTTATCTATCGTGCTTGTTATGTCCTCAAAAAATCTTAGTAAATCCATCAGGAATTATTTCTCTTTCATGATGACATGCTTAGTCCGCTTGATCATGTTATGATTTCAAAATGCTCTGCTATTACACCCTTTATAATAAGCATTAATGTTTTCCCAATAACAGATATTAAGTTAACTGGTTAATAAATACCTGTATTTTGTGTCTCTTCCACTTTTTAAATAAGTGTGTTACATTGGCAGTTTTCCAGTCATCTGGGACTTTTCCAGAATTTAAGGGTTCCTGGGAGATTACAACTAGCGCATTCATTATCTCCGTACCTATAATGCACTATGCTAAACATTAATTTATAAGTAATGCTAATACGGACTGTACTGTTTCTGATATTCGCCACACAGGTACATTGGAAGCATGACCAATGGATCCAGCACAGGAGGGTTTACTATCACTGTTTCTCTGATACAGAAAAATTGGAGAGAAACAGATGTGCCAGCAACCCCAGGACCAGCAGCAACCTCCAACAGATGGCAAAGAGCTTGGATTTGAAGGGGTTGTAGCTGAAGGTCCCCTCAAGGTGTTTGCAGGAAGTACAGGAGGCCCAGAGTCTAGACTATTTTCTACACATGAGTAAGGCACCATGTGACCACAGTCTGAGGTCATTCCTGGACACCATCACAGAACTATGCCAGCTGCTGTTCCATGAGCTATGTCCTGAAGAAGTGGCTATCCTATCCCAGTGGCTATCAAGTTGATGGCTGTACTAAAACTTTATGTCAATTGCTGCTTCAAGGGATCCACAGGGGATGTGTGTGACCCACAAATATATCAAGGTTGATATCAATGTAATTTGTGCCAAATCATGCTGCTTTTTCTCATTTCCCCATGATGAGATTAGTGCTGCAGCCCGAGCAATAGGCTTTGCCAATGTAGCTGGCTTCCCCCAGATTCAGGGCACTGTAGATTATACACATACCACAGTGAGAGTGCCATTTCGCAATGTGGCTGACTTCTTCCACAGAAAAAAATTCCATTCCATCAATGTATAAGTCATCTGTAATCATCAGTACCACATCTTAAAGTACATGCCAGGTACTCTAAGAGTCCTGGTGAAAGGTGTAAACCCGATATGTCGACTTACCTGCTCCTCTGATGCTGCCTGACCTGGCGTGTTTCTCCCACTCCACACTGTATTGACTCTGCTTCCAACATCTGCAGTTCTTGCTGTCTCTGAGTGACTGAAAGCCTTACTGCGAAGCCTCTTCTGAGGATGCTCCCTCTTGAAGAAGTTGACCTCTCTCCCTTCGAAAAGATCTCAGTGGATCTCTCTCCCACTGCAACCCACTGGTGGTCTCCTCCCACCCTGAAGCTCTTTGACCACATACTGAAACTATAGCCACATCTCCTTTCTCAGTACTTGCCTACACATCTGGCTCATACCCCCTGGACTCCAAACGACATTCGGACCATCCAGTTTGGACCAAACTGCAGCGACTGTTACCTACAGCTCATCCAGAGCCTCCAGAAATGGTTTTCTTTGTGGATCCTCAGCTGCACGTTCACATCCATGGGCCAGCATCTGCTCTCACTACGGTCAGCCCTACCCCAGCTCAGAACCTCTCTCTCTCAGGGGGACCTCTACCAGTTTTTATTCTATGCAGGATCCATACCCTCAGCCAGCACATTTTCTCAGCCCTATTGGATATCAAGGAATGTAAAGACACCAAACTTGCTCATACTTACCTCCAAACACAGACCTCTTCCACTACCCTAGACACCAACCCTATCCATGACCTCATCCTTAACTTTCCCGGTGCCATTAACTACACGGTCACCTTGACTGCTCCCACGGACACCGCCAACAATGTCACTTCCACCGCTGACAGCACAGTCTATGCCGACACCGCCGACAGCAGCGCTTGCACTGACAAAGCCACTTCCATCGCCAATCCCGACTACGTCACTTCCCCTATCACCACTGACCACATCACTACTTCCACTTCTGCCCATGTGGC
The DNA here is from genome assembly GCF_021869965.1 of Rhincodon typus. Lineage (NCBI taxonomy): Eukaryota > Metazoa > Chordata > Chondrichthyes > Orectolobiformes > Rhincodontidae > Rhincodon > Rhincodon typus. The sequence continues at coordinate 21,245,430 of NC_063339.1, forward strand.
CATTCCCATACACACACCTACTCCTGAGACAGTCTCCACTCCCACTCTTAGTCCCAGCTCCAGCTCTATACCTCGCCTCAGCCCCAAGCCCTACCAGGTCTTCACCTTCCTCCCAGACCTCCCCCTCACTGAGGACAAATTATCAGTCCTCAACAAAGGAATCACCTTCTTTCCCCTCCGCCCACACATCAACAAATTCCGTACATGCCTAGATGTTGAACTCTGTTCCCACCACCTCCACACCTTTGGCTGGGAGTCTAACCCAGGCCCTAACGACCCCTTCTCCCACCTCCCACAAACCTCATCCTCATGGACACCACCCCACGGCCTCCTACCCTCCCTCAAACTCTTCATCTCCAACTGCCGTCGCAACATCAATGTCCTGAATCTCTCCACCCCTCTCATTCACTCCAAATTCTCCTCAACGGGATGAGCAGCCCTCCGCTCCAACCCCAACCTCACCATCAAACCCACGGATAATGGGGGAAGGGGGCACCGTAGTGGTATCATGCACTGACCTCTAGATCGCTGAAGCCAGATGCCAACTCTCCGACACCTCCTCCTACTGTCCGCTCAATTATGACCCGACCCTTGATCACCAAACCAGCATCTCCCTGACCATCAATAACCTCATCACAGCAGGAGACCTCCCACCCACCATCTCCAACCTCATCATTCCCAAACCCCACACCGCCTGTTTCCATCTCCTTTCCAAAATCCACAAACCTGACTGTCCTGGCCGACACATTGTCTCTGCCTGCTCCTGCCCCACCGAACTTATCTCCACTTACCTCAATTCCGTTTTCTCCCCCTGGTCCAGGAACTCCCCACGTATGTTCCGGACATGACACACACCTTCCACCTCCTCCAAGACTTTCAATTTCCCGGCCCCCAACACCTCATCTTCACTATGGGCATCCAATCCCTGTACACCTGTAGATGGACTAAAAACCCTCCACTTCTTCCTCTCCCACAGGCCCAACCAGATCCCCTCCACTGACACCCTCGTCCACTGAACAGAACTTGTCCTTGCCCACAACAACTTTTCCTTTAAGTCCTCCCACTTCCTACAAACCAGAGAGGTGGCTATCGGTAATCGTATGGGTCCAAGTTATGCCTGCCTCTTCATAAGATATGTGGAACATTCCCTCTTCCACTGTTATACCGGCACCATCCCTCACCTCTTCCTCAGCTACATCGATGACTGTATTGCCGCTGCCTCATGCTCCCATGAGAAGCTTGACACTTCATCAACTTTACTAACTCCTTTCACCTCAACTTGTCCTGATGAAGGGTGTAACCTGAAATGTTGACTTTGCTGCTCCCCTGATGCTGCCTGACCTGCTGTGTTTCTCCAGCTCCATGCTATATTGACCCTGAGAAATGTCATGATACCTATATCCTTGAGAACTCTCATGTTCCTGCTTCATTTCAGGAGCTGGATACCTTACAAGATGGTTATTCGGAGATGAAGACAGCCCTCCGCAACCATGGCTGATGATTGTGTCACACAACCCTGTGACTGAGGGGGAACATTAATACAAAACAGCACCATTGTGAAGAAAATGATAGGCTTTCAAGATAAGGTTTCAATGTTTGAGTCAGTTTTGGGCAGATTTTTGTGGGATAGTCCACATATAATATATAGTGTAATCTTAGCATGCTGTGCTCCACACAACTGGAGCAGGCAAAGAGGGGATATAATGGTGACCGAAGAGCTGGGAGAGAAGGAGTCAGTTTTCTGAGGAGGAAGATGAAGACATCGAGGTGAAGAAACATCACCTTTAGCAAATAGAGTGGTGCAGCATTGGGCACAACAAGCCAGACAGAACTGAATTGATGCCCGTTTCCAATAAACGCGCAGTAGCAGAGTAACTGACTGTAGATTAGTTGCGGCTTGGAAGGCAAGTGGACACTATCTGCTCCCACTAGCAAATGCAGCTTTTGTTAGTTTTTTATAAAACTTACTTTTTCTTTTACTGAATAAAAGTGAATGTTTTCAGCTATTTGAAGTTTTTATGCATGTGACGGTCCCATAAATCCGGATGCCTTTTAAATGTTGAAATCATACCCACCTCCACTACTTCCTGATCAGAGGTATACATAAAGTGGACAGCCAGAGACTTTTGCCTAGTGTGGAGGTAGCTTTTACGAGGGGGCATAGTTTTAACGTGAGTGGAGATAGATATAGGGGAGACGTCAGAGGTAGGTTCTTTACTCAGAGATTGATAGGGACGTGGAATGCATTGCCGGAGAGGGTAGTGGGGTTGGCCTCATTAAGGGCATTTAAGCGGCTATTAGATAGGCATATGTATGATGGTATAAGGTAGGGGTAGAGGTTAGATAGACCTTAGGTTTAGGTTAAAAGTTCGGCACAACATTGTGGGCCGAAGGGCCTGCACTGTGCTGTACAGTTCTATACCCTATATTCTATGTTCTACGTTCTATGTTCTATGTTAGGCTATACTCAGCATTGAGGAAAAGTAGCACTCTCTTTGACAGAGTTCTGAGATGGTGATAACTTATGTAACTCCTCCCCTAAATAACAACACATTTAAGAAGAGGTGTCAGCTGTGCCACTGGTGAAGTGCCCTGAGAAGTGTTTCTTTTTGATTTCCCCTCTCACTAATTGCCCAGTGAAGGGTAACTCATGACTGGCACAGCTTGGCCTGGTTGAGCTTTAAAAATGGCACCAGAGCCAGGAACCCAGGAGGTCCTGTCAAGTGGTGCATACCTCTGCTCTACCTAGGGGGAAGACAAAATGTGCAGGGTGTTGTAGAGGTGGAGCATGTAGCCAGTGAGATGAGTGTTGAAGAATAGTACAAAAAAACCTTGATCATAAAGAGATACCCTCTGTGAAACTGTCACATTTGACATTTAGCCCATTCCAGGCTAATTCAGCACTGTGCCTCAGAAGGTCATTCAGGGGAGGAGGTCATGGAATATTTTTAAGGCTGACGCAGGTAGATTTTTGGTAGGCTTGGGAATTAAATGCTATTGGCAGTAGGTGAGAATGTGGTTTTCAAAACACAATTAGCTACGAAGAAGTGGAATGGCGGAGCAGATTTGAGGTCCTAAGTATCCTTTTTCTGAACCTAATTTCTGTGGTTGTATAATTGTAAATATCTTAATGACTTATTCTTTGACTTAGTGCCCAATGTTGTTTGACATCGCGCCTATAAATTATCTCAGAATGTTTTACGATGTTGAATGTGTTGTTGTTGTATGCTGTAATGTAGGTAACTTCACATCATTGACCAGAAACTGGGATAAAACCTGCAAATTTATATCTCCAAAGCACTTTCAGAGCTTGCAGAGAATATAGAACTGAATTTTATATTTTTGGATTACATCTGAACTCAGGTCCCTGAGGTCTATGTGCTAGCCAATTGTGCCACATAATCCATTTTCTCTAAAGATAGATTACTCAAAATTATATTGGATTTACTACTTTTAGCTCAAATGTCATCTTTTCTCATTTGTTCATTTGTCTGCTCAAACATTGAGTAGTTGCCCGCCTCCAGTTTATTTATTAAAATTGCACAATTTGATGTCAGTCATAAACAGTTGCACAAAACATCACTGCTTCCTAAGTTGACAAAAGTGCTAAATTTTAAAACAGTTTGTAAATTGGGGAAGGACAGTGGCTCAGTAGTTAGCACTGCTGCCTCACAGCACCATGGACCTGGGTTTGATTCCAGCCTCGGGTGACTGTCTGTCTGGAGTTTGCACATTCTTCCCGTGTCTGCATGGGTTTCTTCCCACAGTCCAAAGATGTGTACTTGGCCATGCTAAATTGCCCGTAGTGTCAAGGATGTGTAGGCTAGATGGATTAGCCATAGGAAATGCAGGGTTACAGGGATAGGGTCGGGGGTGGCCCTGGGTGGGATGGGGCCAAATGGCCTGCTTCCAAACTGTAGGGAGTCAATGAAATTAAATTTGTTTGCTGTTTTAACAATGCATGAATGCATTAACTTCAACGCTAACATTTTGTAATTGTACGGCTTGGAAAGCAATTATGGTTTGATGGATGGTAGAAGGTTATGATCCTGAAGAACATTCAATCACAGGAAAGGACGTGACTTGCAAAAGTACCATTCACAGCACAGGCACCGTTCCAAACATCTGGCATCATCCAAGAAAGTGGCCAGAGAAGTCAACCAATGACACTGCTATTACCCTATCACTGCCCACCTTCAATAACATAAAAACCCCTGGAATGCTTCCTTCTAGACAAATTGAGGGCCACTCTGGAAGAAATGATGCTCTTCCCACCAGGTATGTTTTCACACTGACTGCAATGGCTCCAAACATGTCCTGGCACTGACCTTACATTTTGAGGTCAGTTTCTGGAAAGGCCTGAGAAGAAGAACCACCTTTTGTTGACTTATCCTGTGCCTGTAAAACAATGAGGTGCACAGGAGTGTTCCTGAAATTCTCCAAAATCATTCACTGCGTGAAAACCTCACAGTTGCTCAACTCTACAATTGACAACCATCACTGTGTAGGTACATCTTGGAGATCAAATCAATCATTCGTACATAATAAAAAATGGCCTCCTACAGGCATTAGACTTTGTGCCAGCTTTCTTCAACATATATACCAGTGAACTCTGTCCTACAAAGTCATGGCGTTAAATAGGCTGATGACTTAGCACTGGCTCTCTGTCAAGAACAACGCAATACCAGTGACTTCCTGTCCTAGCACATATCAACCTTTTTGATGTCTACAGAGAAAACATCCTTCTCTACCCCGGATGGGAGTGAACAAAGTACTCCCATTGACGTAGCCCCACAAGAGGAAAACCAAGCAACCACATAATTCCTTACTGGAGCACACTCCAGAAGCTGCAAACTGATGACAATCTCATCTCTGGATGGGGCACGTCCTGGAAACATTGCCAATTGCAACCTGGGAACCAGGTGAATTCCCAGGGTTTGACCTTACACGAATATTTGCAGTCAACCAGGAAGTGCTCAATCAAGAGGTGAGGCTATCATCAGTTTGTCCGCTGTGCAGTTCAACCCAGTATGGAACAACAGGCTTTCAAATAAACACGTCCTCAACTGCATGAGGACAGTCCTAGTTGGATGTGGCATTTTACTCCACAAGTGGAACATGAGGATAAGCTCAAATTGTAGCTGTAGCTATTCAAGTCAGACCATCGCCCATTTATTGAACTTTAAACCTTCCCAAGAGATCTATTTCTGGTGGCTGTTCTACCACTGTTAATATTTAAACAGATGATTCCAACTCACTCCTGTCATATGCGAACAATGACATTTTGCTTACATTACCTTTGGCAAGATGGTTAATCAATCCCAAAAGTATCATTGTGCTGAATTAATCCGCTATAATTTAGCAGCCCTTTGCATTAAGGACAATTCCCAGCAGCATGATATATCAGAACTACTCAGTAGCTGAGGGATTTTAAATGTGAGGTTGGGACAACTCTAACAACAAAACAACAGTTTCATTTATTTATTGTCTACAGCATAGAGAAAACATTCCAAAGCACTCCACAGAGATATGGGGAAGAATTGGAAGCCAGGCTACAAAAAAGTAGATAGAAGAGCCATAAATATAATATAGTCACTAATAAATTCAGTCTGGAACTCAGGAGGAAGATCTCTACTGGAAAGTGGGGTATGAATGTGGAATTGACTATCACAAGGCATAGCCAAGGTGAACATTTAAGTGGACACTAGATAAGTTCATGAGGGAGAAAGGAATAAAATGTTGTGCAGTTAGAGTTAAGGGAAGTCGCTGTGAGGACACATAAGCAGAGCATTAATGCCAGCACTGTGTGGCTCAGCTGAATGACTTGTTTCGGTGGCATGCAATCCTCATAATTCTATACATTATTAAGAAAGGTGACCAAAAGTTTGAATTAAGATGTGAATTTTAAGTGTCTTAAAGCAGGGACATTATGTGGGAGGTAGAGAGGTTTAGGGACCCAAATTCAGAGTGTGGGGTCATGGTGTCTCATAATTGCCAATATCCTTGAAAAGTTACAGTAGCTACATAGCACGATGAAATATCTGCAGGAATCCTCTTACCATTCTGCCATTTACATCAATATTCAGACAAAATCACCATGTTTTTAAATAACTTAAAATAGGACATCTTGAATTTGCAACCAACATTAAAAATGTTATGATTCTTAATAGTCAAAAGTTATACAGTGGAGTTTTGAATGGGGAGGTGCCTTGGACTATCTATCTTTGCTGGTTTAAATGTATAAACATTTTATATAATTCGTAAAAATTGTTCCGAGTACAGTCTACAGGTACTACCAATGAAACTTCTGATGAATTAGTGCCTAAATACTTAAGTGTATTAGTGTTGAATATTATTTACCATTTTAGCAGAGTTGTGAACTTATGATGTTAAATTAATTGGCTAACACCTACGGTAAAATATCAGGCATAGAAATTATACATGAAGGTGTAGATATAAAAACTCTAAAACTTGGGCAGTGTACTGTCAAGGCCAAATAGTTTGCACTTTGAGGTTTTGCCAAATCTAAAGTAACTCCTTTGAGGTTAGTCAATAGATACCACTATCATGCAAGCTCAACAGGCAGTTCCTTTCTGTCAAAGCCTGTTACCCACTTTAAATTACTTTACAATAAATTTACTGATTCTGTGATTGCTGTCTTTCTCATACATTCATGCCTGCCAGTCCTCTAAATTAATAGAATGATAAGATGGCTGGAATAGTTCATATGCTTGACTAACTTTTGAGGGATTTGGCTTTAGCCTGCCAGAATCACTTCACTGATTATATTTGTTAATCAAATTGCTCACCATTTTTTCTCTCAGTTGTCTGTTAAAACAGCAATTAAGAATATAGAAGATGTATAATAACATCATGCTCACCTGAAGTTCAGCTTCCAGAGGAATGTTTTAGAGCACTTTTCTTTACTCTCTTTTGGAATGTGAGTATTCCTGGTAAGGCCAGAATTTGTGGTCCATTCCCAACTGTCCTTGAACTGAGTAATTTGCTAAACTATAACAGAGAGCATTCAGGTGCCAATGATATTGTTATGCATTGGGATTACACACAGGCTAGATCAGGTAAAGCTGGCAGATTTCCCTCCCTAAAGGAAATTAATGAACAGGATAGTTAGAATACTAAAGGTTAGGAGTGATTGAAAGTACGGTTGAAAGGAAGGCTCTTTAGGAAGCTAATGTAGGCATCAAGGCAAGTAATATGATAATGCAATTAATACTATGGCACACCAACAGATAATTCCCTTCTGTCAAATTATTTGGACATTATCTTTTCCTCTCCCCCTCTAAGCTCTACAAGAATTTGATGATTCTATAATAAGTGAGTGATATTTTGCCAAGCTCCATGTTCATTTAGCTCTGAATTCCTCTTCTGAAAAGCTATCAACATTAGTTTAAAATTTTCAGCTCACCCTTGGCCTCAATACATTTTGTGGGAGATTTTTCCAGGTGATCGAATTCTTCATTTACTCCAACAGTAATTATCGATCATTTTCGTTAGAAACTCTATCGTGATAATGCCACCATGTGATAGAACCTGAATTTGAGCGTGATGGGTCTCAGAAAATCTTCAGAGAAGAATCAGAGAATCCCTCTCCAACATGCAGCATTTGTAGGCAGAAGAATGCTGCCACCCTTCCCCACTCCTAGACTGGGTCTGGTCACCTATTTAGTCTGCAGTGGTAGAGGAACAACCATTAGTGAGTCTCAACAAGAAGAGGCTCTTGTCTCCACAAGATTGCAGAATCACAAAAAGAAGCCATTCAGCCCATCATATCTGCAACGAAAGATGTAATTTATTGCTCAATTACAATCAGGTACAAATTATATTTGTTAAGATGTACCTTGTTACAAAGAATATGAGGGGATCTGTAAATATAGGTCTGTACTCCATAAACTCCTAAGATGTTCTGGCTTATCTCCACCCAAGCACATATGACATCATGAATTTATTTACAGCTTAATGCATACTCCAAAATTAACCCTTTCAGAACCACTATCTTAGACATCACTACCCTCTCTGATATGAATGTGATGTTTAATAGAACCTGTTCTTGTTGGCTTATCTGAGTGCAAACCTGATCTTATTAAGTAGGTACCAGTAGGTCATGGACCAAGGACACCAAGGAAGCAATCAGCTTTGCAGTTACTAAAAACATTATGGAACCCCCGGAAGTCAGCAAACATCACTGTAGTCAGGCACAAAGGTCTTCAGCAGACTGGACAGAAATTTTCAAACACAAACATCAGTAAAAGGGAAAAACAGAAAAAAAGCAACAGAAACAAAAAGCCAGAATCATGGAATGCGACAAGCTGCTGACACTCTCAACTAAACAATAAGTTTACTGCTAGATTACTACAGATCAGAGATTGTTACAGAGATGGGACGTAAGAGGGCATACAGAAAGTCCTCCAGCAGAAAACACAGGAAGAAGTGAGGATTTGTCGATGCCATTAAAGGATCACATTCACAGGAGCTTTGACCAACAATTAAATCAATGGATCAAATGTGCTCGGAGAGTGATCATTTCAGAGCAGGATCAGCAGTGTTAAAAACAGGCCATAACAATTTGTAAGCACCCTGAAAGTAGCAGATATTGAAGAACAAGATTTTTTTTTCTTCTTTGAGGAAGTTGTAGACAATTTCTGGCGTGCAGATTGTAGTAAATTATACCTTTAATCCAAAAATAGCTATTGAGCATCCACAAAAAGAGCCAGGAGATCACATGGAACTGGAGCGTGGGTCTGTAGGGTTCCAGAATAAGTCCTCACCAATCATTCCTTCTATTTAATTATGTCTAATAAAGACTGTCATATTTATTTACTGGAATGCAGACATCATTCTACCACATTCATATCATTGTCAAAGGCTGGAACACCAACCTGCCAAAGAATTTCCTTTCGAGGACAGTATAGATACAGTGGGTCCACCTGCCCACAGAAAGGGCTAAGAATATGATTCAAGACTAATGCTCTGACTGCAAGAGACTTTGGGAGTGGGGTGAGATGTGGGATGCAAGAGCTGGATGGAAATTTGGACATGGATGATGGGATTAACATTTGTGGGAACTTGGCCGAGCCTGTTAATGTTCAGTTCCATGATTGTCGGTCTGATCTTCCTGTGCCACAGCAGTAAACACTGCTTGGCTTTCTGCCAAGCCTTTAGTCAGCCAGCATCTTGAGCTAATACTTACAATCAAGAAAATGAAGGAGAAGCAGAAGTTTGAGTGCTGCCCACCTTCATGGCAATAGGTACAGATTGGTCACCACTTATGACGCTTATGCCTTAAAAATAGCATGGATTAATACTCGGCCATTTGACAATAGGCTGACAAAAGGTAAACAAAGCACTTCATGGGAAAAAGAACCTGACAGTGAAAATAGAATTTCTTTCCTGTGATTCACCAACTTTATTTTCATTGACAAGCTTGATTCACTTTTTTCTTTTGCTGATCTCAGCTGAAGACATAACAGTCTTTTCCACTTTGATTTAATTCCTCAAATAAAGCATTGTAAGTAGAGAAATGAAGTTACTTTGAAGAACAGCATGGCCTATATGCTTTTAAAACAGCAGATGTGTCCGTACGGTGACTTTATTGAAACTGGCTGCAAGATGGCAGCCCCAGTTATAGTCACATGGTGGAGATCACATGACTATGGCAAGCCAGGACGCAAATTGATACAGATTCTATTTTTATCCCAAACAGATTGGCTCACTTTATTCCAGCTGAAAATGCAATCACTACTTTTTAAGTTGTAAAGTGACAATGCTGGTAAGTAAAAAGCCATTTCAGGGTTTCTTGGCTCAGAAATCAATCCATCGCGTCTGATCCAATAAATACCTCACACAGGTGTAAATAAAGTTTGATTGCAAACAAATTGGATGAAGTTTCTTTTCTCAGATTTCATTGATCAAATTAGTCACCTTCAATATTGAAGGTCAATATTAAAACTGGATCTCATTTTAAATCATCTATTGTTTGCAGAGAAATTAACATCTTTATTAAAAATTATAAGAAAACAGAAATTATGGTCAATGGTTTAGGTCATTCAGTCATGTTTGTTGATAGGTGATGGTTCTGAAAGTATAAATGGAATTTAATGCCCTGCTTTGAGGTGTCTGTGAAGGCAAGTGGTGCACTTAGTTGGGCGAGGTGAGGTGAGGCAAGTGCCCTGCCTCATTTCTCCCTCAGGCCCTATCAAATCCAAGGCAGAAAAGCTTGTGGATTGCCTGCAACTCTGATCACAACTGAGACCCTTCATTCCAACATAATGTCCACTTAAGGGTCTCATTCTGCTGCCATAGGTATTCAACCAGCAGGTGCACTGCAGTGATACAATAAAGCAGCTCACCACCACCTTCTCAAGTGCAACTAGGGAACAGACAATAAATACTGGCCAATCAGCGATAATCATGTCCCACAAGTGAACAAAACAAAACAGATGGGCTGGACACAATGAAGGCAGTTTGAAAAGTAAACCTTGCTTCTGGGCTCCTAAGAGGGGGTGGGAATTGGGCGCTGGATTTTCTTTCATTGTTATGCATTCAGTGTTTGATTGTAAGATCTCCAAGATGGAGGGGAGAACTATACACATGCCCTTTCCTTCAATCTGCTCACCTGTTTTGCCAGTAGCTCTGTCCCCATAAAACCCTTCCTGCTCTAACTCGCATGTTAGGGTCTCTCATCAGGGTCTCTCCCTGATTCTGAGCTGATGCCACTACTCCTGAGGCATTGGCTGCAATGAAGAGTTGACAGCTTCTGATTGGTCAGCAGCATTTGGCAGGTGAGATTTTGGCCCCCAGGACCCTTGATCCTGAAGAAGGCCCACTGCTGGCCACTTACTTGCCTGACTGGCACTTGACATAGCAGGTCTTTGCTGAAAGCGATGACACCTCATCTGGGAGGTGCACCTCATATTACGCCTTGGAAGTCTACAACCCAATGGTCTCAATGTGGACTTTACTAACTTCAAAATCTCCCCACCCCTGACCTCATCCCAAGACCAGCCCCCCTCTCATCTCTGCCTCATTGACCTATCCATCTTCTCTCCCACGTATCTGCTCCTCCCACCTCACTGACCAATCACCACCACCACCTACCTACACTCACCTTTACTAGCTTCATCCCCGCCTCCTTGACCTGTCCGTCTTCTCTCCCACCTATCCGCTCCACTATCTACCTGCTATCACCGCACCCCCCTCTATTTATTTCAGACCCCCCTTCCCCTCCCCCATTTCTGAAGAAGGGTCCCGACCCGAAACGTCAGCTTTCTTGCTCCTCTGATGCTGCCTGGCGTGCTGTGTTCCTCCAGCTCCACACTGTGTTATCTCAGACTCCAGCATCAGCAGTTCTTACTATCTCTGAGTGAGACATATTCAGAATGATCATGTCTGAAAACGTATGCATGAGGAGCATCAAGAGATGTTATGAAGGTGGAGGTAGGCTTTGCAAGGAGACAGTATAATAGCATCAGAGTCTTAGCTTATGGTCAAATCAGACGCTGAAGGCAAGAGCTGTCTGATTTAATTTGAGACCATGGCTGGGGATTGGTCAAATCCCCATCATTACACTTTCCTGCCAAATTACACAGATTCCACTTCCCTCAAAAAAGTGATTTAGGTATTTAGTCTTCCCCTTAAATCCCTTCATTGTCCCAACAACCCTAATTTCTCAGCTATGTCCCTGCACATCTCTTCGACATCTCCAAAACTGGGCAATGTCCTGTTCCCTCTGTCTTGCTCCATCAGCTGTTCAGTTTCCAATCTGTGGAATTCTCTCGCGTTACGTTTCTAACGTGTGGTCTCCCTCCCTACCTTCACTTATCTTTCATGGAGCAGTCTGAACCAAGACAGTTGAATGCCACTCTGCATTTCTGCTTTTGCACTCGTAACACTTGACAGCAGAGATGTAGAGGTGGAGATCCTTTTATTACTTCAATGACAATAGCTGGAAGAGGAAGCAACAGAGATTTGGTGGGGCACAGGAGGTCAGTTTAACACAGAGAGCAAGGCAGCTGGGGTACCCATAGATAGTGAGAACAATGATAATAATGGGTGCCAAACCTTCATACAAGTATTTGCAGTGGAGCCTGTATAGTTTTACACGATTGCATAAAATTCCAGTTCATGAATATGTCCAAGCATTACATTTTATGGGATCAAATCAAGTGGATCAAGTTGGGATCCAGGCTAGCCATTACCCAGTTGAGTGACTGAATGGCTATGTTCGATATTTTCAGTTCTTTTCCATCTATTGATTTTAAAATGGGTATGACTTTGCACCCATGCCTATTCTGATGGGGCAAAGCATAAGTTTGTCCCTGAAACATTGACAAGTCAATATATTGGCATCAATGTTTACTTATGGTGAACATTGCTTTATCACACATTTTAGAAATGCATTGACCAATAATTCTTCAATTAATGTGATCAATCATCAACAGCTTCTCTGCTTGGACAATGATATCAATTGGTGATGGTCATCATGGAAGCAATCAGAGTGCTCCAATCTATTGAAGGATAAACAGCTGGAAATTTCATAAATCAATGCAGCAGAAAGGAATGTCAAATTTATCAGAAGACTGTAAGAAATAGAGGCAAGAGCAAATGATTCAATCATTCTTGCCTGGCCTGCCATTCAGTAAGATTATAGCCTACATCTGCTTCTAATTCCTATGTTCATGTCTACATGAAGTCCATCAACTCACTGTTGCCATTTCCCCGATTCCCTTTATGCGCTGGGCCAAAATCCTGCAACTCCCTTCCTAACAACATTGTGGTTGGACCTGCACCAAATGGACTGCAGCAATTAAGAAGGCAACTCATCACCACCTTCTCTGGAGCAATTGGCAATGGGCAATACACACAGGCCCAGCCAGCGACACCACCAACATCCCATGCATGAATTTCAATACTGCCCAACAATCAATTGATCACAGCCTTGAATGTACCCAATGACTGAGCATCCACAATCCACTAAGGTAGAGAATTTCAAAAATTCACAATCATCTGAGTGAAGAAGTTCATCCTCTTCCAGCTTTAACCCCTTATTCTGAAATTGTGACCCTGCAGATACACATTTCCTTAAGACTGGTGTCACAGATAGACAGGGTGATGAAGAAGGCTTTTGACACACTTGCCTTAATTGGTCAGAGCACTGAATACAGGAGTTGGGACGTCATGTTATGGCTGTGCAAGACAATAGTAAGGCCACATTTGGAGTACTGCATACAATTCTGGTTGCCCTGTTATAGGAAGGGTGTTATTAAACTGGAAAGGGTGTTAAAGAAGATTTACAAGGATACTACAAAGACTGAAGGATTTGAGTTATAAGTAAAGACTGGATCGACTAGGACTTTTCTCCCTGGGGTGTAGGAGGCTGAGGGTGACCTTATAGAGGTTTACAAAATCATGACAGGCATAGATAAGGTGAGTAGTCAAAGTGTTTTTCCCAGGGTAGGAGAGCCCAAAACTACAGGGCGTAGGTTTAAGGTAAGAGGTGATAAGTTTAAAAGGTACCTAAGGGGCAACTTTTTCACACAGAGGGTGTTGCATATATGGAATGAGCTGCCAAAGGAAGCAGTAGAGAAGAGTACAATTATAACATTTAAAAGACATTTGAACAGGTAAATCAATAGGAAAGGTTCAGAGTGATATGTGCCAAATGTAGGCAAATGCGACAGGCTCAGTTTAGGAAACATGGTCGGCACGGACGAATTGGGCCGAAGGGTCTGTTTCCATGCTGTATGATTCTATGACTCTATGATTCTGTGTTCTTGATTCCACGGCCATAGAAACAATCATCTCAACATGATAGTTTTAATATCTTTCTGCTCAGACTGCCTCCATAGGACAATTCCCTCATCCCAAAATTTAGTTTGGTGAGTCTTTGCTGCTCTCCTTCAGAAGAAAGCTGCGCACTGGTATTGTTTCACCAGGAAGTTACATAATTTCTGTAAGCTTTCTTTTTTTGTAATGTGATCTCACATACTATTTGCTTGCCTGATTGCTGCTGTGTGTGTGATTCATTAACGAGACCACCCAGGTGCCTCAAATACCAATGTTTCTCAGTCTCTTCATTTCAGAATTATTTTCCTTTTTTCAATGCTTTTCCCACAAAGATAGATCAATTACCTTTCACATGGTTAAATTCCATCTGCCACCTTCTTGCTGAAGTATAAGGGTGTCTTTAGAGCCCTACAACCTCTTTGCATGCATCTCAAGGCAGATTGCTCTCTCACCTAATTTTGAATCAAGAGCAAATTTGGATAGATTACACTTGTACCCTTCCTTTAAGATCTGAAGAAGTGATGTCATTATCCCAATAGAAACAGACCATCAATCCAAAATGATTTCCTTATTCCTATAGTGCTGTCTGTAGGGTTACCAATCCTGAATCCATGTTAATATGTTACCTTCAATTCCAAGAGCCATAATGTTGCAAAGTAAACTATTGAGTGGCACATTGTTAAATGATTTTTGAAAATTTATATGCACTTATTGTTTCCTCCTTTATTACAATCACATAGGGACCATAAACAAAGTACAACATCAACTGAAGAAATTACTGAACAAGATTGCATTTTTATGTAACTTTTATTTTAACATGAATGATAAATCACATAAATTAGACCAGCGAACAGACGAATCACAAATGGTACAGTTGTATGGGCTGCATTCCTCCTCTTTAACTAGGGGGCAACTAGTTGGGTAGAGGAAATCACTTCCAGGTTTCACTATAAGAGTCTCTTCCAGTTATAAAGACACAGTTTATTACATGTTAGCCACTATTCACAAGTTACTTTGAAGTGACAGACATCGCTACAATGACTTTGAGGACTTAAGTCTTAATCCTTCGAGATCCTAAACTGTTCTGCCTACAAGAACATATGACGTCATCATAGTGGGTTGGGGTTTTGGCACTCCCCTGTATAAACTCTGCCATTACAAAAATAATTACATTTACCACTACCTCATGTTCACCCAAGTCTCTGTCTTACAAATTCAGGCAAACTGGAAATTTCACTATAGCACGGAATGGATTTCCTTTGGATTGGAAGATTGATAACTTGCTGGATGAAAGATTCTCTTTGATTCTCTTCCTGTAAAGTGAAGGACTGTTAATTACTTTGATTTATTTTATGGGGGATTTCTTTGTTACTGAAACAGCCAATTTCTTCCTCACACTATCTAGAGTCATTGAACACTAGATTATCATTTCTAAGCATTAGCTTCCATGGAGTTGTATGCATCGCATCTTCAATCTGTGTCAGCAAATTTTTATTCTCAATCCACTTGTAGATCTGTGCTGAAGCATGCAACTGTTTTACTTGAACATGTTGATTGGCTTGGACTCTCATTTGTCCTCAACAACTGCATTGCAAGTGAACCCAATATTTTCACTTCCTCAAAAAAGAACCAAAGAACTGCAGATGCTTGAAGTCAGAAACAAAAAACAGAAACTGCTGGAAAACCTCAGCAGGTCTGGAAGTATCTTTGGAGAGAAAGCAGAGTTAGCGTTTCAAGTCCAGTGATCCTTCTTACAGAATACTGAATGGCCTGGACAGAGTGGATGTTGGGAAGATGTTTCCATTGGTAAGAGAGACTAGGACCCGAGGGCACAGCCTTAGAGTAAAGGGAAGACCTTTTAGAACAGAGATAAGGAAAAACTTCTTCAGCCGGAGAGTGGTGAATCTATGGAATTTACTGCCACAGAAGGCTGTGGAGGCCAGGTGATTGAGTACATTTAAGACGGAGATAGATAGGTTCTTGATTATCAAGGGGATCAAGGGTTACGGGGAGAAAGCGGGAGAATGGGTTTGAGGAACTTATCAGCCATGATTGAATGGCGGAGCAGACTCGATGGGCCGAATGGCCTAATTTCTGCTCCTATGTCTTATGGTCTTCTTCAGAACTGATTTTAGCTCGGAAAAGGATGGTATGTATGCTAAAGGTGGGGTGGGGAGGAGAGAGGAAGAGTAAATGATAGTTGGAGATGGAGCCCAGAGAGGGAGAGAGAAACTTTTGGGCAGACAAAAGAATTGGTAATGGTCAAACTGGGAGAATCAATGGCCTGCTAATGGGGACTATTAGTGACTGACAATGGGTTGTTTGTGGTAGCAATAATGACAAGGTGTGTGGCGATTGGGGTAAGGACATGGAAAAAGGTGTTGAAGCTCTAAAATTATTGAATGCAATATTGCATCCTGAAGGCTGCAGGGCCCCACACAGAAAATAAGATGTTGTTCTTCCAACTTGCACTGATTCTCACTCAAGTACTGCAGCAAACCTCGGACAAAGATGTTGGCCAGGGAGCATGGCGGTTTAGTGAAGTGGCAGGTAACAGGAAGCTCAGGGTCATTTTTATTGACAGAATGTAGGTATTCTGCAAAGAGATTGTTCAGTCTGCTTTTTGTCTGCCCAAAGTAGAGGACACCACATTGGGAGCAGTGAATACAGTATACAAGATTGAGTAAAGTGTGCATAAATCACTGCTTCACCTGGAAGGTGCATTTGGGGCCTTGGATAGTGAGGAGGAAAGAAGTAAACAGGCAGGTGTTACACCTTCTGCGAATGCATGGGAAGGTGATGTGGGTGCGTGGGGAGGTTTTGGGAACGGAAGAGGAGCAGACCAAGGTGTCCCTAAGGAAGGCTGACAAGGGAGGGGAGGGGAATATGTGCATCCTGCTAGAGGTGATGGAAATGGCAGCTAATGATCCTTTGGATGCTGATGCTTGTGGGGTGGCTTATGAGGATCAGAGGGACCCTATCGCTGTTGGGGAAAGGAAGAGAAGGGATGAGAGTTGAAGAGTGGGAAATGAGTTGAGCACAACTGAGGTCCCTGTCAGCCACAGTGGCAGTGAATACTCGGTTGCGGAAGAAGGTGGATACCTTGGATGTCCTGTTGTAGAAGCTGGCATCAACAAAAAAGATGCAACAGAGATGGAGAAACTTCCATTCACTTCCTTGGTTCTGCCATTTGAGGATTGCTTCTGGTTTGGCTTGATTTCTGTCTCAGTTACTGAGAATTAGTTTTCCTGGGCAGGTAAGGAAGTCAAATATTGTAATTGAACCTATCTCTATTGATTCACTTCAGCATCTAACATCAGACTTAAATCTGTCACTACTTGTTGTTCACCAGCCTGAGTTGCTTTCTAAGTCAAATCAGTTGTATATTGATCAATTTTGTCAAGTGGTGTACACTGTTCATTGGTTATCCTATTCAGGGATTTCCTGCTGACTCATGCAATTTGAGCACTTTGTGTTAATGGCAGTGGAAATCATTTGTGTCAATCCAGTGTAGTCAAAGGTTCCCATCTTGTTGACAGTATGAAACAAATTTCTTATTCCTTGTTTAGTTTAAATTCCTGCATGAGTCTAGGGAACCACATGAAATCTTGGAGAGACTATCCTTTGACTAGTTGTTACACAGCTTACAGTTCCCTGACTGATTGTTCCTTGACTGGCTTGTCCTTTACATTATTTAACTCTTCTGCCATTTGAAGAAGTTTGAGATCAAGACATGCCATCCTACTCAAGAGTGCAAATTCTTGAAGGTGAAGTATGCTTTCTATTATTTAGCAGTCCCTGCATTGGAAATTTTCTTTTAGCATGCCTCTTAAGACCAAATCTTGTAGACCATATATTTGCATTGATGGCTGTAGGCGGTGGTTCCCTAAACTATGGCTCACTATCTGATAATATAGTGACACTCCTTCTGGTATTTAACTTTAAATTTGAGAGAAGACCATTCATAAACATTAGCTCACCAAAATATGAGGTCTGAACCATCTATTTTCTCCAGGAACACTTCCTTCTGTTATGGGTGTTCTACATCATTTCCCTTTGTGTGGGGAAATATTAGATTTATTGCTTTTCTGAAACTGTGTCCCACTTCTAAACATTTTCTGGAAGTGATATACTGCAAACAAAGCATTTGTCTTTAATAGCTTAGTATGTCTTGCACCTATGAGGTTTCTTTGATCTATAATGCTGACAGTTTCTGGTGCCTGTTCTACACACTGCACTCATTTCTCATATGAGTCATTTGTTGTTTTGTCCCTGAAGAATTGAATGGATTCTGCTGATCTCCTGGTGAAAGTTCAATCTTCCCCTCATAGGATTGATTTATGTTGCTTCAGAACTAATGCTTCACTCAATATCTAAATGGCTTTTTGTAGAATCAGGTGTTCTTTGGACTCAATAAACCTGACAAAAACTTGACAGCAATTTCAATTGTAATTCTGTTTCTTATTCTGACTTGAATATTAGCGTCTGTATTAGCATTTCTCGACTAACTTGACAAAGGCTTTCAATACCTCTTCATAAGTATCCATTGCTTCTTTTACCCCTTGGTGAGCTTTAATATCAGATACACTTACATGTACAATTGAGAATGTATTTATTTGTACAGTTTCTGATTTTGTATCTATTTTGAAAGCTGTTCTGTATGTCAGAAACTATTTTCTCCAAGATGTCCAATTCTACATTCCATTTAGCTCACCCCTAAAATTAATTCTCCCAACCAATATTATTTCTGATGACATGCCTTCCTAATGAAAAATATATTTTTATTGCTTAAAAAACTTATTTCTCATGGAGAGCAGCTTCTGTTGCTCATTGCTGCCCTAGTGGAGGATTTCCCCCATGTTTTGCAGTGACAATGGAGGATTCCCACAATCTTGCAGCTAAACTGGAAGATTCCAATTTTTCACTGGTAAAAATGGAGGAATCATACCTTTTTCATATCTTTTGTATGATTACCACTGTTGGAGCTTTAATAAACGGTTTCTGCTTTACTCATGGTTTTACTAAATGATTCCCACTTCTTGCAGTTTACATTAATGTTCCATCTTTATTGTGGGTCTGGAGGATTTCCTTCCCATTCCATGTCTGAATAAATTTTCACAAATTTTCTAACCCCCTTAGATCAGACCTATATATGCTTTTAATCGGATCAAGGTTTTTGCCCTAATTATTGGCATCGCAAAGTGCCCAGGACTGTAATCTTAGATTAATATTTCTTTTCGAGCACTTCATTGCCATTTCTGTCACCATGACTCATGGTACATGCTTGTTTTAGCTGTGATGCACAAAATGATCTGTAAGTTTTTCTTATAATTTCTTGCTTTTCCAGTCTAGATTACAGTGCCATTTTAAAGTTTCCAATGACGTACCACTGCACTCTAACCCAAACTCTACATTCCTGCAAGTACACAATAATCCTTCATCCCCTGGGTTATCAAGAAATGATCTACTTCTGCTTTAAATTAAAGTAGAGCAATTATCTTTGCTGACTTCCAGTCCATAGGGACCAAACTAATGTTCTAGAAAATCAAAAGTAAAACCAATGCATCCATGATCTCTATAGCCACATCTATGGAAACCATAGGATGTAGGACATCAGGTCTAGATTTTCTGCCAACATTTATGGAATCCCTACAGCATGGAAGCAGGCCATTTGGCCCATCAAGTCCACACTGACAGTCCAAAGAGCATCCCACCCAGATCCACCCTCTACTTTATCCCAGTAACCCTTCATTTCCCATGGCTGATCCACCTAGCCTACACACCCCTGGACACCAGGGGCAATTTAGCATGGCCAATCCTCCTAACCTGCACATTTTTGGGCTGTGGGAACAAACTGGAGCACCCAGAGGAAACCCACACAGACACAGGGAGAATGTGTAAACTCCATACAGTTGCCAGAGGCTGGAATTGAATCCAGGCTCCTGGCACTAGGAACCAGCAGTGCTAACCACTGAGCCACCGTGCACCCGAAACTGCCAATCAATCACAATTCATGTCTCACAGTGTCACCTCTGAACAGGAGTCTTCAAGATTCAGGTTTAAGTTCAGGAATTTGAACACGGAAACTGGACTCAAACTAATACAGTGCTATGGGAAACCAAAGCGCAATTCAACCATATGAAATATTCTATTGTACCATCTTGAAGCCCGAGGATATTTTCCCTGGATTCTTGGTCAATAATTATCCATTAATCACAGGAACACATTATCTACATGTTGCTGACTGTAGAAATTGTTTTCTGAAATATTATTTATTAACTAATGTTCTGAGGAAGGGTCACTGGACCCAAAACGTTAACTCTGTCTTTTCCTTCACAGATGCTGCCAGACCTGCTGAGCTTTTCCTGCAACTTTGTTTTTTGTTCCTGATTTACAGCCTTTCGGTTTCAATTTTTTTAAGGCCCATTTTTTTGTTCTTTGAATTTGTACTATTTCCAGAATATTTCTGTGCATCCTAGTTTGAAAATACATGCCAGTATTTATTTAATACCTCTGGTAATTCTTTAGTCCCCATTGTAATATTTTCTATTACTGCTTTCGAGAGACTCATGTCTGCTTTTGCTACTTTCTCCCCTTTCATTTACCCACAGAAACTTTAATAACCTGTTTCAGGTCTCTTGCTACTCTCTATCTTTATCAATTTTGTTGTGAATCTTTGTTGAATTCCAAAATCCTCCCAACATTTCAGGGTTGCCATTCTATTTGGTATAACCAAAAGCCTCTTTGTTCAGGACTGCTTACATTACAATCTTTGATATAGCTGTTAGCTTTGGTTTGTCCACTTTATCACAGGGCTTTTGTTCTAGGGGAACTTACATTTGTTGTTAATTATATCTTTAAATGTTTGCCAATGTTTATCTATCATTAAATCTTTCCAGTTAGTTTCCCAATTGCTAATTCATACTCACTTACGTAGTTTGTTTTGTTCTGACTTAAGAGACTTGTTTTGGAATTAAGCAATAAATTTCTCACTTGAAATAACCTGTTCACTCAAAAATTGACAGATTTCTGGAACTTTAATAAGGGAGGGCGACCGAAACTTTAATGAATAAGATGAAAACCAAAAAAAAAGGAACATCCAATCAGCCACAATATGCGTCTCACAATCTCATCTCTGAACCAGAGCATTAGAGATTCAACTTTAAGTTCAGGAACTTGAGCACAGAATCTGGACTGAAACCAACACAGTGCTGTGGGAAACCAAAGCCCCATCAACCATATAAAACATCCCATGGCAACATCTTAAAGAAGCGCGAGGATATTTTTCCTGAATTCTTGGTCAATAATTATCCCTTTAAGCACAAAACTAAGTTATCTACATGTTGCTGATTGTGTGACTCACTGTATGCAAATTGTTTGCCACATTCCATCTATAACATTGACTGCATTTTAAAAATTACTTTGTAAATTGGAGAGTGCTTTGGGATATCCCACAGTTATGAAATGTACTTTATGAAGGCAATTTTCTTAAAATTGTTCTTTCTTTGAGCAGGGAAGGAAAATGATGTTGATGCTTCAGGTGCAACTGTTCATCAGAACTGAAAACTGAAGGATAAGCAAATTTCTTTATAAGGTTGAAGTAAATGCAAGGAGGAAATAAAAGAAATTCCATCCCAGAGATAAAGTAAATGGGTTGAATCGGTTAGACGACATAAAAGGTCATCGCAAGGCAAGGAAAAGACATTATAAAAAGAGCAAAACAACGTGAAACTTGCTAACATGGTGTAAAATCAAGGAAGATGCCAACAGAAGGAATTGACCCCATTGTCATTGAAGCATTAGTTTAGTCTGGTTGAAATAGTGGAGGGGATCATGGAGAGTTTAGATAAGAGTGGCAGAGGGATTAAGTAGTAAGGCAAAGACAGCTCAAGATTCAGAAATATAATAAACGTTTAATCTAGTTCACTGAAAGGCAAATTATTGAGAATATGATCGTAAGGGAGATCAGTAGGATTGATTCTGTATAAAAGAAATTAGATCATGGGACTAATAATAACTAACCCTATTAAGTATTTTTCTATCGGACAACTTAGCTATATATAGAGAAGTGATCTGAGTTATCTAATTCTGGCTGGTATAGGCTTACAAGGCATGGCCTGTGGCTCTACAACCCATGCAAAAAACATGGTGCAGGATTCTTGCTCCTGATTGTGTATATGTTATGTTTCTTGATAAGTGTAAGTTAGGCCTGTTTCAGGATTCCTGTTCTAAATTGGCAAATGCACAATGGAACAGGAACTTTTAGCAGTCACAATAATATTTTGATGTGAAATCAAAAGAAATTAGTGTTCTTTTCTTGGTTCCACACCTCGCCACACCTATTGGCTCATGATGCATCCTTCTATTGCACTTCCACGGATTTGACCAACAGCTGTTGCCAGCAAGAGGAGTAGCCTGAAATATATCCCTTTCAAATAGACATGTGGCCTCTGGAGATACAACAGACACACAGCACCTTGCCCCAATTGATACAGTCGGGCTGAGGGTTAATCTCAGCTGCTCCTCACTCATCCAGATTGGGGTGTATGTCATCTGTGGGTCTTTGTTTATGTGCCTGAAAATGGTCCTTAACCAACTGCCTCATTTGACAATGAAGAACAGAATTTTGAGATATCAATAGGCTGACAGCTTCCAGACAAGCATAGCCCAACTGACAACATCATCTTCAAGGAATGAATTGATAAAGGAAAGAAAATTGGCAACAATGTAATGAGAATTCAGAAAATTCTGGAAGTATGAACTGATCTAACATTATCCAAAAAGGTCAAATGAAGTATATCTACCTGTATTGTTTTTTGAGCTCTTTCATTCTTTAGATATTCTTAGATATTTCTTTGTTTCAGACTTTTGCAGGTTCATTCTGCACTTTCTTTCACTTTAGCAAGACTTTCTCATACTCTTTATTTGCATAAAATATTAAATTCTACACGATGAACAAACAAAAAGTGTTATTCCAGAAATTTTGAATCAAGCATTCTTGTTACAGCACTTTGGAGTAGATGGATCTTTAACCAGTGCCTTCCAGCACAGAGGTAGGGACAAAACCACTGTACCATTAGAGCCCTAACTGTTGGTTATATCCTGTATCTCAAGGAGATGCTTCTTGGACTCAGTACTTCATTCAGCCTCATTTCATGATTAACTTGCAAGAGAAAATATCACGTTGTATTGGAACAATCAAATGCAGCAATGGTTAAATACATTTATTCTATATGCACACACATATATACAAATACATAAATATTACTTTTAAAATAAACGTAGAAGGTATAAAAACTAAAATAAAAAGAAATAGCCGATCAAGCCTGTTCAGCCATTCAATATGATCATGACTAATGTTGGGAAATAAATCCACATCCCTTTCACTTCCCATATGGAGTCACAGAGGTGTACAGCATGGAAACAGACCCTTCAGTCCAACTTGTCCAAGATGACCAGATATCCTCGATAAATTGAGTTCCATTTGCCAGCATTTGGCCCATATTCCTCTAAACTCTTGCTATTCATATACCTATGCAGATGTCTTTTAAATGTTATAATTGTACCAGCCTCCGCCACTTCCTTTGGCAGCTCATTCCATACACGCACCACCCTCTGCATGAAAAAAATTATCCATAGCTCCCTTTTAAATCTTTCCCCTCTCACCTTAAACCTATGCCCTCTAATTTTTGACTCCCCCACCCCAGGGAAAAGACCATGCCTATTTACCATTAAAAAGGCAAATGGAATTTTGTCTGCCATTGCGAGAGGGATGGAGTTTAAAAACAGGGAGGCAATGCTGCAGCTGCATAGAGTCCTGGTGAGGCCACATCTGGAGTACTGTGTGCAGTTTTGGACTCCTTACTTGAGAAGAGATATACTAGCACTGCGGGGGGTGCAGAGGAGATTCACTCAGTTGATTCCAGAGTTGAGAGGGTTGGATTATGAGGACAGACTGAGTAGACTGGGCTTATACTCATTGGAATTCAGAAGAATGAGGGGAGATATTATAGAAACATATAAGATTATGAAGGGAATAGATAAGGTGGAGGCAGGGAGGTTGTTTCCGCTAGCAGGTGAAACTAGGACGAGAGGCCATTGCCTCAAAATAAAGGGAAGCAGATGTAGGACTGAGGTCAGGAGGAACTTCTTCACCCAAAGGATTGTGAATCTGTGGAATTCCCTGCCCAGTGAAGCGGTTGAAGCTACCTCGCTGAATGTGTTTAAGGCAAGGCTAGATAAATTTTTGAACAGTAAAGGAATTAAGGGTTATGTTGAGTGGGCGAGTAAGTGGAGCTGAGTCTCAAAAAGATCAGCCATGATCTTATTAAATGGCGGGGCAGGCTCGAGGGGCCAGATGGCCTACTCCTGCTCCTAGTTCTTATGTTATCCGAAAAGGTCATCTTCAGCCTCCAATGCTCCAGGGAAAATAGCCCCAGCCTATTCAGCTTCTCCCTATAGCTCAAACCCTCCAGCCCTGGCAACTTCCTTGTAAATCTTTTCTGAACCCTTTCAAGTTTTACAAATCCTTCCTATAGCAGGGAGACCAGAATTGCATGTATCCCTTAATTCCACAAGAGACTAAAAATCTGTCTATCTCAGCCTTAAATTTATTCAGTGGTGGCCAGGTAACTTTCTCCCTCCCTGATATGTTGCAGAGTCTGAAGTTCAGACTCCAGCTTACTGACCCTGAGCTGAGGTTCCTCAATCTGCAAAGAGTTCCTGCAGATGTGGTTGTGAAGCATGGTGTTGGTGTTTACATGATCCCACATGCTTTAGCTATGGCATATCACAACTGTTGTAATTTTCATTGTGCTTTAGTTAATTAATTAGGTTTCAAGTACAGAAATATCTCTCAACAAGTAGTTGTATTAAATAATTTGACTATCACTGAAAAAAATACATTTGTCAAAGCTTTCCATCTGCATTCATTAGGACAAGAGGATCCTAATTGGCAGAGATAGTGACATAGAGAATGTACCAGTTAGATGATGGCTGACAGTTAACTTCCAGTATGGGGAGGTGCACCACTCTGCAAGCTCAACTGACAATTATAAACTGGCTTTCAGTATAATTCTTGGAACAATCATTATTTTGTAAATATTGTCCAATCATGGAATCATATCTAACATTAGATCATTTCACATTATATATCCTGCAGTATCATGCATGGGCCTGGGGTCTTCACTTTTGGTCCTGAATGGGATCCAGTTTTTCTCAGGTCACTATGTAAAGTTAAGGTATGTCAAAATCTTGAGAAATGGCTAAAGCTAGCAGTTTCACACTGCTACAATCCAGTTGCAACAGAAATGGTATTCATCATGAACAGGATACTTTTGTCAGGCTAGAAAGATGTTCTGCTTACCTCACAAGTGAGTAAATTGATATATGAATATCAAGTCTGTTATGACATTAGGTATATAGGCCCAAAGACTGATGAGTAAATTCAAACAAAACATCTTCTAAGTGGTTCACAACAAACAAGGTACTAACTGTACCCAAGTTGCCCATAGTTGTAAAATTCAAAAAAAAGTCCAACATTAAATGTGATTTGGTGATTAACCAACAGTTGCTAAGTAACTCTGGGTGTGCCAATTAATTTAGGATTGTCAGTTGTATAATGTGGCGCACTTTCACATACTGGCAAAAAAATGCTACTGGCAAAAAAAAACATGTGCCCATGATGCACTTGTTTCAACCCAGCAAAACAGGTTGCAACCATTCTCTGGTTCATTTCTCTGGGAAACATCTTAAACAGAGTCATAGAATCGTAGAGGCCTACAATGTGGAAACAGGCCATTCAGGCCAACTTGCCCAATTTTCACAATTAAACGAGTCCAATTTTCTTTATTCATTCACGGGATGAGGGAGTTGCTAGTTAGGCAGCATTTATTGCCCATCCCTAATTGCCCAGAGGGCAGTTAAGTGTCATCCACATTGCTGTGGGTCTAGAGTCCCACGAGGCCAGACCAGGTAAGTACAGCAGCTTCCTTCCCTAAAAGGACATTGGCGAACGAGATGGTTTTTTTCTGACAATCGACAATGATTCACGATCATTTTCACCTTAGGATTCCATCCATAAGGTGATAACTCTTGGGAATACATTCTGATTCCTTTTCTGAGTAGGTGTTATGATATAGATCTTTCATTGTCTCATTTTTTGTTGTAACTCCAATAATCTTTTGGAACTAAACACTTCTGTCTGATCATCTATCTGCTTAGGATCTTCCTTGACCATTTTGTCAAGGAGGCAGTCAGCTAACTGGACCTCAACTCCTTCGTCTTTCACTTTGGTTTTCCCTTCTTGCTTTAACCTATGACTGTGGGATCTTGTCACCACACAGTCCAGAAAAATTCCAAGGTATTTTTCTTTAATTCCTCAGTTCCCTGGTTTTCCTTCGGCATCTCCACAGTATAGGGTGTGACTCCCACTTTTGATCCTGCAGGTTGTTTCTAAGAACAAACTGTATACCTGGAATTGACACTCTTTCAATCACTCCTACTTGCACTTCCCCAGACTTGATTAGACTTTCCAACCTAATCTTACACAGGGGAATGCTAAATCTCGGTCCATCTATTCCACAGATTACTGCTCTCTCAGGTAACATTTCAGAAAGAGTGCAAATACTTCCATCTCTTACTATTAGAGATTGACCAGCTCCGGTACCTTTCAATGTTGTAACTTCTTTACCTTCTCCCCCTGTTCTTATTCAGTAAACCACAGAGGTGAAGTTTTTGTAGAGATCGGGCACTGTCTCACTATCCAGCCTGTAACTAGGTGATGCTCCTGCAGCTCATTGACTCCTTTTGGGATTTACTTCACTACCTTGAATGATTCGACTGGGTTAGCCTCTTTTACCAAATCCTCTTACCCAGTGCCTTTCTTCAACCACCAGCACTATGACTTTACATGCCCCACAGTGAAAACACCTGAGGACTCTTGTATCCTTTTCACCTTGGGTTTCTTTCTTCACCCGTGGTAAGCTGTTCCCAGTGTGATCTTCTTTTTGCTTTTCATTGAAGGATCTCCCTTCTTCCCAATTTCTATCCCTCACAAAATGAAATTGCTGTCGGAAGCTAAATCTCAATTTGCACACTATTATGTATTCATCCGCCATCTCTGCAGCTCTTCTTATATTGGTAACTTTCTGTTCCTCAATATCAGTTCTTATCATCTGTGGAAGGGAGTTTTTAAACTCCTCCAGCAGAATAATCTCTCTAAGATCCTCATATATCTTTCCTATCTTTAATGCTCTCACCCATCTATCGAAGTTGCTCCATTTAATTCCTTCAAACTCAATTCTGACTTAGTTCCTTTGTTATGTTTCTGAACCGTTGTCAATATGCTTCTGGTGCCAAGTCATAGGCACTCAAAATAGCCTGTTTAACCTCTTCATAATTTCTTGGCACCTTATCTGACAGAACTGCAAAAACATCATTCGCCCTCTCTACCAACTTGGCCTGAATTAACAAAACCCACACAATGTCCGGCAAAGTTATCTGCCTAGCCAGTTTCTCAAAGGAAACCAAAGTTTTCTACATATTTCTCATTGAATTTTGGTAATGTTTGAACGTATTTGTATATATCCCTACTCGGCTGTTGGCTATGATGTGTTTGCTCAACCTCACTTCTATCTTGTACTTTTCCTTCTGCCATTTGAAGTCTTTTTGCTTCTAGTTCCAACTTCATCATTTCCAACTTGAACATTCTTTTCCTTTTGTCTCTCTGTCTTTCTTTTCCCCTCTCTTTTCTCTCTTTCTTTATGCTCAGTTAAGAATCTTCTCTCCCTTTTTTTAATCTTCTAACATGGCTCTTCTTAGTCTTCTACCTCCAACTGTCTAATTTTCACTTTAATTGTCTCCAACTCCACTGCACTTGTCTGTTTCTCTAATTCACCTAAATCCTTGGCCAATTCCATTACAATTTCAGCTTTCTTTTTCTCCTTAGTTAAACCCGAATCTAGCTAGTTTGCTAAGTGTGAACGTATACCCTTGCTTTGTCTTTCTAAACTTTCTTGGCAAATTCGGGAAGCATCTTCAAATTCCAGAACGTCTTTAGCAATGTTAAGAGCCACTTCCCTCACTTAATTTAACCTTCCACATGCAACCAAAATTAAACATATTTTTCCTCACCCAGGTTTGATTTAAAAATCTAGGAGACTAATCCCCAAGTCTGTTTAAATCTGTCCAAATCCATTCAGATCCTATACACGAACTGTCCAGATCCCAGACTCGAACAGCCCAGATCCCAGACTCGAGCCCCCAGTTTGTTACAGAGGGGAATGGCCAAACCCCTGTGATAATTAAACTAAAGCAGAAGCCCCAATCTGTTATAATGGGAGTGTGGAGTTCCCCTCTAATAATTACCCACAAAACACCCAGACAAGCTCACCTTTTCACTTGTAATTTATCAAAAGAGTTGTTAAAAGAAAGAAAATCCCTGATCTCCACTTTACAAGTGACAAGAAACAATTTACTTATTTAATTCAACAATGACCAAATTAACAGAATTACTAACAAACCGACAATTCCCTCGTATACTACTAACTACTTCCTAACTGGTCTAAATTCTACTGGGATACTGTCCAAATAAACACAAGTCCCACCTAACAAGCCCAACCAATAAGAGAATAATGAATTATAACTTAATCTCTCCAAATTCACACAGACTGACTTCGAGAGTATTCTGTTGTCTCTGCTCTCCTCACAAACACCTTTCTTCCGTTAATTCTGCTGTCAGGGGTGTTTTATCTCTTTCATTTCTTCAATGAGGACTTTGAGCCAAAACACCTGCCAGAGTTGGTACCATTCAGCTCTCTGATTTTCCAATGCCCTTGTCTTTTTTACCCGTAATTACATAATTATAACATGATTGGTTTCAGATTGTCAATACCATCAGATTAAAATTCAGTTGGGCTTCTGTATCTAGGAGCTTTCTTTAAATTAATTGGCCAAATTCAAACTTGTTGTCTTGGAAACAATGCTGCTTGGCTGTTCTATCCAAAATGTTTCCATTTGGGCACTCTCTGTGCACATGCATTTATAAACTTTCAAACACAGGCAAAGCACAAGCTCTTAAAGGGCTCATGGCACTCTTTTCCCCACCATCATTTTTACCAACAAATACTAACTCCCTGCTTTCCAATTCATGAATACTTTACAAAACATCATAACACCTTTCTCAACAACTTACCATTCTGTACCTTGTCAAAGGCCTTGCTAAAGTCCATGTAGACAACATCTATCGCAATACCATCATCTACTTTCTTGGTCACCCCTTCAAAAAACTTCAATCAAATTTGTGGGTCATGATTTTCCATGCACAAAGCCACGCTGACTGTCCCAAATGAGTCCTTGCCTCTCCACATACCTGTAGATCCTGTCTCTCAGAATGCCCTCTAACAATTTACCCACCACAGACATTAGTCTCACTGGTCTTTATTACACAGGCATTTCCCTACATCCTTTCTTAAATAATGGCACAACATTAGCCACTCTCCAATCTTTGGGCACTTCACCTGCAGCTGTCGATGATACAAATATCTCCACTAAGGCCCCCACAATTTCCTCCCTAGCCTCCCACAAAGTCCTGGGATGCACTTCATCAGGTCCCGGGAATTCATCTACATTAATGCATTTTAAGGCTTCCAGCATCTCTCCTTCTGCAATGTAGACTCTTTTCAAGACATCAGTGTTTATTTCCCCAAGTTCCCTGGCATCCGTGCCTTTCTTGACAGTAAATACTGATGAGAAATAATCATTTAGGATCTCACCTATCTCTTGTTGCTCCACACATAGATGACCTTGTTGATCTTTAAGAGGCTCTATTCTCTCTCTGAAGTTACTCTTTTGCCCTTCAAGTACTTGTAGAATCTCTTTGGATCATCCTTGATCTTATCTGCCAAAGCAATCTCACTGTCCCCTTTTAGCCCTCCTGATTTCTCTGTTTAGTGTACTTCAACACTTTCTATACTCCTCAAGGAATTCACATGATCCCAGCTACCTATACATGTCAAATGCCTCCTTTTTGTTTCTTGACCAGGGTCTCAATAACTCTAGTCATCTAGGGTTCCCTACTCTGGCCAGCCTTACCTTTCACTCTAACAGGAACATGCTAGCCCTGATCCCTCATTAACTCATTTTTGAAAGCTTGCCACTTATCAGACATCCCTTTGCCTGCAAACAGCTTCCCCCACTCAACTATTGAAAGTTCCTTTCTAAGAACATCAAAATTGGCCTTGCCCTAATTTAGAACTTAAGTCTCGAGCAATCAGAGTCAACAACAGCTGGTTTAAAATTTAAACAAAACTTGGCAGTTAACTGTCTGTCATCATCTAACTGGTGCATTCTCCAGTGGCAACAACTCTACCAATCAGAATCTACATGTCAACCAGTCAGTGCTCTCTTCTACAAATGTTGTTTTCCCAATATGTTTGTATTATATGTGAATTGTCTTGATGAGTGCAATGTGAAAAGCTTCCACAAAATGTGATTTTCTGCCTCAGTAGTCAAGTTCTGTACTGCCAAATGATGAGTAAGTCATTCATTTAGCTGATGAATTAAATGCAACACTAATACTTCCCCAGTATTATTTTATATTCCCATTTAGAGGGAAAAAATCTTAGAAAACACCAACTTAATTAATGCCTTTGATTACTCACTATTTACTGGAGAGTGAGGAAAGATACAAAAAAACTTCTTCCTCCTCTACGCTAAATTTCCAAGTTAGCACTCATTCATAGTCATAACAGATGTACAACACGGAAATAGATCCTTTGGTCCAACTCAGCCATGACGACAAGATATCCTAAATAAATCTAGTCCCATTTGGCCCATTTCCCTCTAAACCCTTCTTACTCATATACCCAACCAGATGCCTTTTAAATGTTGTAATTGTACCAGCCTCCATCACTTCCCTGGCAGTTCTTTCCATACACGCACCATCATCTGTGTGAAAATATTGCCCCTTAGATCACTTTTAAATCTTTCCCCTCTCACCTTAAACTATGCCCTCTGGTTTTGGACTCCCCCACCCCCAGGAAAATATCTTGTTACTTACACTATCCATGCCCCTCATGATGTTATAAACCTCTATAAGGTCACCCTTCAGCCTCCGATGCTCCAGAGAAAATTGCCCCAGCCTATTCAGCCTCTCCCTATAGCTCAAACCCTCCAACCCTGGCAACATCTTCGTAAATCTTTTCTGAACCTTTTCAAGTTTCACAACATCCTTCTTATAACAGAGAGATAAAAATTGCACACACTATTCCAATAGTGGCTGAACCAATGTCCTATACAGCCGCAACATGACCTCCCAACTCCTATACTCAATGCACTGACCAATAAAGGTCTTCTTCACTATCCTGTCTACCTGTGACTCCACTTTCAAGGAACTCTAAGGTCTCTTTGTTCAACAACACTCCAGAACCTTACCATTAAATGTATAAATCCTCCGCTGATTTGCCTATCCAAAATCCTCTCACACCTAATCTGCAGTGTCTCTGCTCTCACTCTATCTGTTCATAAAACCCATCTGTGTGTTTGTTCCAAACTTGATTGGAAATAATTAGTCTGCGGTGTTGGTATTAATTTTATTTTCCATTAAAGATGATTCAGTGTCACCCATTTCATGCTGTCAGCCAAGATAAATTTGTACTGCCGCCCATTGTATGTAAAGTAATGGTTTGATACATCATTATAAATTTGTCAATTGAACAATGAGTGTATAAATGTCTTTTAGAGAAGGAAATCTGCCATCCGTACCTGGTCTAGCCTAAATGTGATTCGAGTCCCACAGCAAAGTGGCTGACTCTTAATTGCCCTCTGGACAATTAGAGATGGACAATAAAAGCTAGCATAGCTAGCTAATCCCACATCCCATGAATGCATAAAAGAAAAATAAACTCAGGAAAACATTTCTGGGTTGACAGGTGAGATATTTAATTCACTGGTCCATTTCCCACTTAGAGAAGCCAATGAAAAGTTAAAATCTCAGAAACAAATGTTTCATCTTTGGCCCATCTTCACTTGAATGGCTAGACTTTTTTCTCTCTTGTTTTGTGTTCTTTCATTTTTATATTCAATTTCCACCATTTGTATTTTTTTCCTTTGAGGTAAATATCATTGTCTTCTCATGACGTCTTCCAGAGTAAGAATTACGAGAGAACAAGGTGCAGGGCTGGATGAACACAGCAGGCCAAGCAGCATCATAGGAGCAGAAAGGCTGACGTTTCGGGCCTAGACCCCAGTGAGTTGTCCCAGAGATTTGGCAAAGGAGCTGGTGCAATTCAATCACAATCCTCACTTGTTGATGTGTTTTGCTTGAATTTTTCAGGCTTGGTGGTTATTGAAGCCCTGGTCTTATGGTCATTATTTAAATAATAAGTTGTAAATTTGATAAACATATGAATGTCAATTACTTGAGATGGACATAAGTTAATGAGTTTGGGGGAGGGGGTGTCCTTACCTCTGAGCCAGAAGATTTCAGACATGTGTAAAAACATCCTTGAACAAATTGATTTGAAAGTATCGCTGTAAGCTAATAGGATAATAGATTTAACCTTTAAATGTATCTGACAACAATCACCTGCCTCCACATTAATCCTGTCAACTCCTATTGACTTGTGCCCTTCCTTCTTTCATTTGCCTCTAACCTCAGAATATCAACAGGTCTGCAAAGTCTTTACAAATAATGGATATCCAAATAGCTTCGGCCATTGATACCTGGCAAATAAACAACACCAAGAAGACAGTGTACGCCCCAATACATTGGCCACCCTACCTTATATTAGAAACACATCGGAACTGACTACAAGACTCCTACGACCTCTTGGAATAACAATAGCACACAAACCAACTGCAACACTTCGCCAGTTAATCGCAAAGATGAAAGACCCCATACCCATAATGAGCAGGACAAATGTGATATATAAAATACTTTGCAGCAACCGCGAGAAACAGCTCTTCATTGGAGGCTGGACAGCACTGAAGATGTCGCCTAGAAGGGAGACGAAATGTTTGCACAAAAACCAGTCAGCTCGGCAAACCAACCAATAACTCCAACTACAACCTGAAATACAGAGCTTCATTAAAACATTAAACCTATCTATCTCTGTCTTAAATACAGTGAATGACTTGGCCCCCACAGCCATCTGCGGCAATGAGTTCTACAGAACCACGACACTCTGGCTGAAGATATTCATCCTCATCCTCATCCTACTAGCAGAAACATCTTCTCCCTGTTGACTCTGTCCAGGCCTGTCAATACCCTGTGAGTTTCAGTGAGCTCCTCTAAACTGCATCAAGTGCAGACAGAGTCCTCAATTGTTCCTCACACGACTAACCCTTCATCATGAGGATCAATGCTGTAGACCTCCTCGGACACTCTCCAATGCCAGCACATCCTTCCTTACATATGGGGCCCAAAACTTCTCATAATATTCCAAATTCAATCTGACCACAACCTTATATAGAGGCTTATAGATCCTCAGCAGTACATCTCTGCTCTTGTTTTCTAGCCCTCTTGTAATGAATGTCAACGCTGCACTTGCCTTCCTAACCACCAACTGAACCTACATGTTAAAATTAAAAGAATCCTGAGTGAAGACTCCCAAGTCCTTTTATGCATCAGATTTCCCAAGTCTTTCCCCATTTAGCAAATTGTCTACACCTTTATTCTTCCTATCAAAGTGCATAGTCTCATACATTCCAACATTGTATTCCATCTGCCACTTCTTTGCTCTCTCTCCCAATCTGTCCAAATCCTTCTGCAACCCTCCCACCTGCTCAACACTACCAGTCCCTCCAACTATTTTTGTGTAATCTGCAAGCATAGCAACAATGCCCTCATTTCCTTAGTGCAGATTGTTAATGTATAACATGAATAGTTGTGATCCCAACACTGAATCCTGTGGAAATCCACTACTTACTGACTGCCATCCTGAAAAAGACCCCTTTATCCTTCCTCTCTGTCACTTTCCATCTACTCACTGGATTTATTCCAATGAAGCTTGAGCCTGTCATGGTCCTGGTGCATTATCTTTCAGCAAATTTTGACTCTGTTGGATTTCAATCCCATAATGTCTGCTTATACTTTTTTTTAGTTTTTACACATATTGTATGAGCAAACTAGTGTGCATTCAATCGGTCATCCATAAAAGCCTTCCAAGAATACCATTTCCTACTGCAACTGTGTCCCTGATAAGTACGAATGAGATTGATTCAAACTGATCTGAAATGTTTTGACTTACCAGCATTTAGAAAATATTGGCAATGAATAATACATCAAAGCAGTTAGACGTTATCCCTCTAGGAAAACTGAGCAAAAGCCAACAGGAGAACAAAATTAGAAATTACAGCACCATCTGCAGATGAAATCAATAGTTCTTGTTTTATTATTTTTGCTGACTCAAATTTCCCTTGACGAAAACAGAGAAACCTTTCCCCTTTGATAGCTTCCTGCCTCAACAAAAACATTCCCCTCTGCACGGTCACTGTCACAACAGCAGCACTGGTAATCTAATCTGGTGGCTGCTGATTGTCCCTTTGAAATCTCCATTATTAAACTGCTAGAATCTAATTACTAGACAATTTGCCCTCTCACAGCCCAGTGATAGCAGGAGGCTGTGTACTGAGGCTAATGCTTTGTTCAGAAGCCACGTAAATTCTTCATTTTTTTTTGCTGTACAAACACCGCTTTGAAGACGCTTAAAGCATCCTTGTCCTTGCACAAATATTCCACCTTGATATCTTTCTAAGGCTCTTTCTTCTTTTTTTACCCCCTCCAAGCAGCAATTTGTGATGGGACCCAATTCTACTGCTGCAGGCTTCCTTCTGGTACCTTGCCAAACAAATATTCCTCACAAGCGAGATTCAAAGTAAGTTCTGGCATGGTAAGGAAAGTTGGCTAGACTTCAAGATGTTCCAAACTACTTTACAGCCCATCAAGAATGTCTGAAATCCAGTCACTGTTACAGTGGAGAAAACACAGAATCCAATTTGTGCATAGAAAGGTTCTTCCGACAGCAGTGAAATAAGATATAATATTTATTGCATATTCTTGCAGAATTGTCACCGGGGAGAGCTTTACTGCCTTTCATAAAATGGTGTAATGTGAGCTTTTACATACAACTTAGAAGCCTTGGTTTAATCTCATGCCAAAGACTGAACCTCTAACAGTGCAGCATTCCCTCAGTGTTGCACTAGAGCTTTTGCTCAGATCAAGTGTCTTAAGTAAGATTTGAAATCACATCCTTTTGAGAGCTCTGCCATTGATCGGTGAATAATTCACTAAGGAGTATTTAGAAACTAATGTTGTTCATATTAACATTAACATTAAAGTAAATACAAGGGCATTAGGACAAGCCCTGTCACCTCTCTAATGAAGTGGTATTTGGGGGATGGATGTGGTTTTACTTAGCATTACAGGGAAGCCCCATCCTAAGCTGTTTGCTGCCAGAGGTTGGATTCTGGAAGATATCATGCTCCTGCCTATGGGGATCAAAAACAAACTGAACATTCCCAGCTAATGCCTGACAATTGGTTTTAAGCAGCCTTTAGCTGAGCCAGTTAGCTACATTGGTAGCAAGTGGCCAGACTTGCTG
Source organism: Rhincodon typus (assembly GCF_021869965.1). Lineage (NCBI taxonomy): Eukaryota > Metazoa > Chordata > Chondrichthyes > Orectolobiformes > Rhincodontidae > Rhincodon > Rhincodon typus. The sequence continues at coordinate 21,280,835 of NC_063339.1, forward strand.
AATCCACAGCTCACCTCCACCTGAGGAATGGGATGGAGCCAGGGAATCTCCACTTGCCTGGATGTGTGCAGCTGCAACACTCAACTTCAACGTCATCCAAACACTTTCAAATTTATGTTTATTAATCAAGTTCAAACTCAAACTCACTTCTTTCACCACTGATGCAAAGTGGCAGCAGTATATACCATCTACAACATCCTCTGACAGCACCTTCCAAGATTGTGATCTCTGTTACCTCACAGAACCAGATACTTTCCACAAACTTGGAGCAACATGGTTGCCACTTCACTATCTCCTGAGTAAAATCCTGGTACTCTCTTCCTAACAGCACTCTGTGAATGTACATATACCCAAAACATTGCAGCAATTCGAGAAAGCAGCTCAGTGTCACCTTCCCAAGGGCAAATTGTGATGGACAATAAATGCTGGCCTAGTCAATGAAACTCAAATGTCATGAATGAATACAAAACACCACCATGCCAACCAGTAGTGCCACATTTAATGCCTGCTCGACTCTGCTCTTGTCCCAGCAGTAGCTCATTGTTATTCTCCAAAGCAACTTCAAATCAGAAAGATGCAGCCTGTGAAGATTTTTCTAAAAACACGGTCGCAGTCAATGGTGTGTATTTCAGAGTTCAGACTACCCTGTATTTTGTCATTCTGTTGGAAGTGAACGCTATTGCTTCCATTGGATTCCTTCAGGATTTCAGAAGATGTCATGGCATAGATCAATGCAGCAGAAAGGAAAAAAAAAATGACTTGACGAGCACTTGCATAAATAAACATTTAACAGTTCACCAAAAGTTACGCAAACACAACTTTTAAGAGTGTATATATTTTGCCAATATTGAATAGGAGATATTGCAAACATAAGGTGCTCCATCTTAAGGTGACAATATATTAAAGTAGAATTAAAGCATGTTCAAAGGGAAAGTAGTTTTACTTTAGTCAATGAAACAACTTTAACAAAATAATCAATATTGCTAAATGTAAATGACTGCATGTGTCATGTCCCTGCACTGCTGTGTGTGGTCCATCAGCACAATCTAAATGAAATATTCTGTAACAGTTATTTTGCTGGCTAGAAATCGGGAGCTTCAGCTTTAGATAATACAAAGAGAATAATATTGTCTGTAACTGATTTAGGAGTGCTCATTCGAAGCTATGTTTTTATCCAAACAGCATCTATCTACGTGGGTTTTTTTACTTTATCAAACCCTATGTCTTTCATTATTAAAAACAATCCACAAAATTTTAAATCGAAGTGTCATATACATATTATTCTTTCCCCAGGGGAGTGAGCAATACACTGAGTTGGAATGTTATCCTTTCAAGCCTCAGTTTGGCTCAATTGGCAACAACACTTGTCTGAGTTAGGCGACTGTGAATTCAAACCTCACTCTAGCAGTTCCGAACGAGGCTAACACCTTTCATGCAGTGTCAGTTTTCAATTGCAATGTTAGCCCCATTTGCTCATTCGGGTGAATTTAAATTATTCCCTTGTGTCATTTGAACATGTTCACACAAGTCCTGATCTGCATTCCCCCCATAACCATCATCACCAGAGACAGGCTACCTAGCCATTTCAAGCCGTTTCGCATTTGTGGGATCTCAAAGTTCATATTCAGGCTGCTGAATTCTTCGAAAACTCGACAGTGATGGCACAGAGATAGTAGGAACTGCAGATGATGGAGAATCCGAGACAACAAGCTGCAGAGCTGGATGAACACAGCAGGCCAAGCAGCATCATA